>NC_058522.1:425112603-425415634 GCF_904849725.1 Hordeum vulgare subsp. vulgare | reverse complement strand
CACTGTTCTTACAGTCGAACGAGAAGAAGAAGGCAAAGCATACAAAGTTCAGCGGCCTGTGTATTACGTCTCCGAAGTCCTGACTCCTTCCATGCAGAGGTATCCCCACTATCAAAAACTTATCTGCGGGATTTACATGACTACGAAGAAGGTGGCCCATTATTTCCAAGACCACTCGGTGTCTGTCGTTTCTGATGCTCCGTTGTCGGAAATCCTCCACAATCGGGACACATCAGTCCGAGTGGCGAAGTGGGCAATGGAGATGTTGTACTGCGATATCAAGTTCGAGGCCAAGAAAGCTGTAAAGTCTCAAGCCCTGGCTGACTTCATAGCAGAATGGGTAGAACAACAGCAACCGACCCACATCTACTCGGCTCATTGGACAATGTTCTTCGATGGGTCCAAGATGTTGAATGGCTCCGGCGCTGGCGTTGTGATCGTATCGCCAAAGGGTGACAAACTCAAGTATGTGGTGCAGATACACTTTGATTCCTCCAACAATGAGGCAGAGTATGAAGCTCTCCTTTATGGACTGCGCATGGCCATCGCACTCGGCGTCCGTCGCCTGATGGTCTATGGCGATTCGGATTTGGTGGTTAATCAAGTGATGAAAGAGTGGGACGTCACGAACCCCACCATGACCACATACTGCAACGCAGTGAGGAAGCTCGAGAAGAAGTTTGAAGGTCTAGAACTCCACCACGTTCCGCGACTGAAGAACCAAGCAGCTGATGAATTGGCAAAACTCGGATCCACTCGGAGACCAGTCCCGAGTGACGTGTGCCTCGAGCACCTCCACCTTCCCTCAGTCAAAGAAGATCCTTTCACAGAGGAACCAGTACAACCAAAGAGTTCGACAGATCCGACTGAAGTCGACGTATCTGCTGTGGTTGATCTGATCATGGAGATTCTTGCTGTCATCCCCGATTGGACTGTGCCGATCATTGCATATATCCTGAGGCAGGAATTACCAGAAGACGAAGTCCAGGCCAGACAGATAGTCCCCAGGTCGAAGTCGTTCACTATCATTGATGGCCAGTTGTACAAATAAAGCGTTTCAGGCGTCCTTCAACGATGCATCTCCCCAGATAAGGGACAGTTAATCCTGGAAGAAATTCACTCGGGAACCTGCGGTCATCACGCCTCTTCGAGAGCAATCGTCGCCAAAGCATTTAGAGCTGGTTTCTTCTGGCTGCAGGCAAACGAAATGGCTAAAGATATGGTCGACCGATGTGAAGGCTGTCAGTTCTACTCTAACAAGTCCCACAAGCCAACATCTGCGTTGAAGACAATCCCTCTTGTGTGGCCGTTTGCAGTATGGGGATTAGATACAGTCGGTGAATTCAGGACAGGACAAGGAGGATACACACATCTGTTGGTGGCAGTCGACAAGTTCACAAAATGGATTGAAGCCAAGCCCATCAAAAAGCTCGACGCCCTAACAGCCATCAAATTTGTCACGGACATCATCTCCAGATTCAGGGTACCTCACAGCATAATCACGGACAACAGGACAAACTTTGACTCGGACAGATTCAAAGGTTTCTGTGCAAGCCAAGGTATCCGAGTGGATTTTGCATCCGTGGCGCATCCTCAATCAAACGGACAAGCAGAGCGGGCGAATGGAATTATTCTGCAAGGTTTGAAGCCCCGACTCCTGCGAGAGGTGGGACATGCCGCTGGTGCATGGGTCACCGAGCTACCTTCAGTGCTTTGGGGTCTCCGCACAACCCCGAACAGATCTACAGGGCGATCTCCGTTCTTCCTCGTTTACGGAGCAGAAGCAGTCCTTCCGAGTGACTTGCTTCACAATGCTCCACGAGTCGAACTCTTCTCCGAAGCTGAAGCAGAACAAGCAAGGCAAGACGGAGTGGACCTTCTAGAGGAGGAGCGCGAGATGGCACTGACTCGCTCAACCATTTATCAACAAGATCTGCGGCGCTTTCACGCACGACACGTCAGGAGTCGCACGTTCCAAGCAGGCGACCTGGTGCTCCGAGTAGATCAGCAAAGACCTCACAAGTTGGCTCCTGCCTGGGAAGGACCCTTCATCATCTCCAAGGTGCTGAACAACAGAGCATCCAGACTCTACAACATCAACAGGGAGACAGACGAGCCGCGAGCATGGAACGGAGATCTCGTGAAGCGCTTCTACACGTGACCGTCGACTGAAGCAATGTAAAGAACAAGTATTGGTGAAATAATATAAAGCAGATTGAGCTTTTGCAGATTCAAAATTCTTCCGTGGTCGCAGACTCCGGTCTAAAAAAAAACTTAGCTGCGATCCAGAATCGCCTAAGTACTGACTTTCTCCGAGTGTGCACTAAACGTCGTACTCGGGGACTTAGCTGCGATCAAGAATCGCCTAAGTACTGACTTTCTTCGAGTGTGCACTAAACGTCGCACTCGGGGACTTAGCTGCGATCAAGAATCGCCTAAGTACTGATTTTCTCCGAGTGTGCACTAAACGTCGCACTCGGGGACTTAGCTGCGATCAAGAATCGCCTAAGTACTGACTTTCTTCGAGTGTGCACTAAACGTCACACTCAGGGACTTAGCTGCGATCAAGAATCGCCTAAGTACTGACTTTCTCCGAGTGTGCACTAAACGTCGCACTCGGGGACTTAGCTGCGATCAAGAATCGCCTAAGTACTGACTTTCTCCGTGTGTGCACTAAACGTCGCACTCGGGGACTTAGCTGTGATCAAGAATCGCCTAAGTACTGACTTCCTCCGAGTGTGCACTAAACGTCGCACTCGGAGACTTAGCTGCAATCAAGAATCGCCTAAGTACTAACTTCCTCCGAGTGTGCACTAGACGTCGCACTCAGAGACTTAGCTGCGATCAAGAATCGCCTAAGTAATAACTTTCTCCGAGTGTGCACTAAACATCGCACTCGGGGACTCAGCTGCGATCAAGAATCGCCTCAGTACAAATTTTCTCCGAGCATGCACTACTCGTCACACTCGAAGACTTAACTACGATAAAGAATCACTTCAATGAGAAAGCTTCCTGCGACTGTATCCTACAGATACACTCGGGGACTCAGCAGACCCTCATTGAGGCTCATGTGGATGTCAAGACCACTGAAAATTACATGGGTAGCAAACCCTCATTGAGGCTCATGTGGATGTCAAGACCACTAACAATTACATGGGTAGCAGACCCTCATTGAGGCTCATGTGGATGTCAAGACCACTGACAATTACATGAGTAGCAGACCCTCATTGAGGCTCATGTGCATGTCAAGATCACTGACAATTACATGAGTAGCAGACCCTCATTGAGGCTCATGTGGATGTCAAGACCACTGACAATTACATGAGTAACAACTCAATCCGAGTGCGCCCTGACAGTCGCACTCGAAGACTTAGCCGCGATCATGAATCGCCTAAGTACTCTATTACCTTCGAGTGTATCCTACAGATCCACTCGGAGAATCAGCAGACCCTCAGGGAGGCTCATGCAGATGTCAAGACAACTGACAATTACATGCTCCGCATGTTTGCCATTGGCTTCACCAAGAAACGCCAAAGAAAAACTCGAGCCAAAATCGTATCAACAACTCTTTGGCAACAGAAGAGCAAAAGATTTGATTCAAATTCAAAGTTCGCCTAAAGATAGTTGGCTCGGTGTGGATCAAGCTTACCCGCACCGAGCCAAGAATGTGACGGCCAACAGCAGTGGCCAAAGTTTCTTACAACCAACACTCGGCATACCGAGGTAAAAAGTTTTCTTAAGCGTCGTCCAGACTGGCGCTAGGACTGGCGGGCTCTACGAATGTGTCCAGGTCGATCCCGTCGGCGATGCGGGTGGCGCTCTCAAGGAAGGTTTCCATGAAGTCTTCGAACCAAAGTTTCTTCGTGTTGGTGACCTGCAACGCTTTCAGCTTCTCTTTGCGCACCTCCTTGCAATGCACTCGGACAAGAGACAGAGCAACGTCCGCACCACAGCGAGCCGCAGACTTCTTCCATGACCACACTCGGTTTGGGACCTCCTCGAGCCGAGTCATCAAGCCTTCCATCTCATGCCGAGACTCGTCCTCAGGACAAAGATCCTTGTCGATCCGGCCGACGACTTCTCTCAGTCGACCGATGAAAGGCCCAACTTTGCCCAGGCGAATGTGCGCTCGGAGCAAATCTTGATTGGCGTCCTCACCGAGTGGAATGTTCTCACGAATCGACCGTTCCACGTCAGCTGCTTCAGCCTCAGCATCCATGCAAAAATCTGCAAACACAGGACGAGCAAACAATAAACGCCTAGTGAAATGCACATACCACAAGCACTCGGAAAAACAGGACTTACCACCCAGAAGCGTTATCATCTGCTGGGCCGAGTCACTGACGTATTTTTCCTGCGCTATACACCGCCTGTTCAACACATTCATTTGTCCCATCAGCTCGGACCTATGCGCCTTCATTTTCTCCACTTCAGCAGTCAACGCCTTGTTTGCTTCACGGGCCTGCTCCAAGGACTTCTCTCGTTCCGCCAGAACATTCCTTCATACCAGCCATTGCAACCAGTGCCCCATCCAGCTCACCAGCAAACTGAACCTTTTCAGCCCCGAGAGTCTCGTACGCCGTCCCCATCTCGCAAGTTTTCTGCTAGCCAGTGCCATGAGACGATCAGACAAATCCAACAATAAAAATTCTAAGTTCTTCAGACCCCTCCCAACGCAAGCAGTCGACAGCGGTCTCGGGGACTACACCCAGTGGGTTCACTGAGAGTGACCCCACTGGCATGAAACTCAAACAGGTCCGCCCTATTGAGCTACATGACAACACCTAAGCCTATGAGGCTACTACTACCCGACCTGAGTAAAATTACTCTCGGGGACTCATCCAGTAGGTACACTCCGAGTGCCCCAACTGTTAGCATTCGAACAGATTAATTTGTGATCTGATCAAGTCAAAGACAATGTGTATAAAGACAACTGTCGATGCAAGCACTCGACAGAAGTCTCGGGGACTACACCCACTGGGTTCACTAAGAGTGAACCCATTGCAAAAATCATACGATATCCGAGCACACCCAGTGGGTTACAAGAGAAAAGTAAATACTTACTAGCCCACTTACTCGGATATCGTCCCGCAGTTCCAAGCTTTGCTGGTACAGGGACGCGATGGAGTCGTACGCCTTCTTGGCTTCTCCCGCCATTAGCTTCGCGTGCACCATGTCCCCCTTGGCCGCTCCCACCTGGTCTTCCGGGAGGCGCTGGACGTTGTACTCAATGTTCGACGGGCCTGGCATCGTTGGAGGCTCCTTAGGCATCCCAAGGCCCGCTCCAGTCGATTCAGCAGCAACCAGCGCCGTTTCAGTCGACGGCATCGCCTCAGTCGGCGGCACGTCCGCGGCGAGAGCAGTAACTGGTGGAACAGCCTCAGACCTTCCCTGGTCACCCTCATCCACATAAATCGCCCCTGAGAGAAACCCGACCGAACGGCGTGAGACCACAGAAAGAAAAAGGGCAAGACCGAAGACAGAATTCGTGATGCAATAATGTAAACTCTCGGAATCGCTACGACGCACCTGGCTGGGACGAGACGACATTGTCCATGTCCATGGGATCATCCCCCTGGCGTGCCGGAGAGGGGCAGAGGTAGCAACTCTGTCGAGTGAAATTCATTCGACCAATAAACAGGAGTCCAATCGAATATCAGAAGAAGTTAGAAGAACAATGCACTTACGTTGAGGTGACGGGAACGGCGACCCTCATCCGCGGCAAAGCCTTCCGAGGTTTAGATCCGCTCGGTTTGACCACCTTGGAAGGCTGACCCGCAGGCTCAGCAGCAGCGTCCCTGGTCCTCTTGGTGCTCCGAGCACTCGGAACCCCGGGAACAGTTGACGGGGCGCTCGGAACCGTAGGAGTAGTTGGCGGAGCACTCGAGGATGCTGGAGGGGCCGAGGGAGCTGCAGGTTCATGTCGGCGCTTGGTCCAATGCTCTGGCGGCAGGGGTGGCGAGTCCTGCTCTTTGTCTTCCTCCTCCTCTTCACCAGACTCCTCCTCCGTCTCCCCACTGTCGGAGACGTACTCGACGCTCTTCATGCTGCCCTCCTGGCTGCCCTCCTCCTCCTCCTCGGCCGGGTTCCCGTTCGAGACAGGGGAGAATCAGTTGGTCCACTTCTGCATAAAATACAGTCGGCGACATCAGACGCCAGACAGAGATTCAAGAAAGCGATAAAACCAAGACAGTTATGTGCACTCGACAAGTTGTACTCACTTGGTTCGGAGGAGGATTGTCCGCGCAGAAAGCCCTCACTCGCCGGGACCCTCTGGGGTTCTCACAGGCGCCTGTGATCTGGAGCACCCACGACGCCACCGTCTCCCCGGTCACGCACACGACGTTGGTCCGAGTGGAGTCTTCGGGCCCCGTGTAGTGCCACATGGCATGGTGTCGGGCCTGTAGTGGTTGGATGCGCCGGCCGAGGAAAACCTCCAGCAAGTCTATGCCGGTGACTCCCTTTCTGACGACATCTACGAGTGCGTTGACCAGAGGCTGGATTTCGATCTTCTCCGCCTTCGTGAGCACGAGATGCTTAGGCGGAGCTGGTCGATCTAAGCTAAAAGGAGGCAACCTTGTCGCGGCATTCGGGCTAGCAACGTCCTGGCAGTAGAACCATGTCGACTGCCAGTTCCTAACCGATTCACTCAGCTGAAGAGCTGGATAACTACTTTTGCTCTTCTTTTGGAAGCCTAAGCCTCCGCAGAGCTGGAGAAGGTGAGTCTTATCATCCGACTGATTAAGTCGTTTGATAGTTTGGGATCTAGCAGAGAAGATATGTTTGAAAAGCCCCCAATGGGGAGGACAGCCGATGAAGCACTCGCACAAGACTACGAAAGCAGAGAGATGGGCTATGGCATTCGGGGGAAAGTGGTGGAGCTGCGCCCCGAAGTGATTCATTATGCCTTTGAAGAAAGGATGTGGGGGCAGGGAGAAACCTCGATGCACGTGGCTGAGCAGCAGGACGCGCTCCCCCTCCTGGGGAGCCGGCTCGGTCTCACCCTCCGCCGGCAGCCTCCACGACTTATGCACGATCATCCCGTGCTCCACCAGCTCCAGCAGGTCCTCCTCCGTCACAGTGGAGGGGAGGAAGTCCCCCTGGATCCACCCTGCCGGTAGCGTTCGCTGCTTCCGCGCAGGAGCTGCCGCCTTCCCCCTCTTCTTCCGCGCCTCTAGCTTGCTAGTCTGCCCCTTTGTCATGGCGGAAGCTGCGGATTCATGAGGGAGAAGGAGAAGGAAGAAGCTTGGGATGGGCAGAGGATGGTGAAGGAAGCGGAGCAAAGGCGAGATGTCCGGCGAGCGTAACGAAAAAACCCTCGCCGTTGGGATTTAAGTAAGGTTCCGACTGGGTCACTGGCAAGTGGCCTCGAAATCTTATCCACCGACCGACCGCGGCGATATCAGTGGAGAATATGAAGGCGCGGGAATCGAGGCATCAGGCGCTACTCGAACGCGATGTCGTCATCCCCGCTGAGCGCGCGGTAACCGAAATTTGAGGATCCCGGAAAATCCGCCGCTGTCAGTTGACTGGTCACGTCAGAAGATGCCACGGAAGCACTCGGTTTCCGATAGTTTGTTTCACAAATACTTCCACTCGGATCGTTGGTCAGAAAAGACAAAATGGATCGAGGCAAGCAACGCCAAAGTCACATCCGTACCAGTCGGATCCAAACTTCAAGCATCGCTTCGTCGTTCCAACCTCAATCCATTCGGGGACTAATGATGGGGTTATAGTCCTAGGGTAGGGTCATAGGCCTGCCCTGTGGGTCCTACCCAAGGACTACCCCTCATAAGGGACAAGGCCCTTAGTCAGTTCCGACTGAACTAAGGAGTTCCCATCATCCAGTCGGTAACCGATCCTCGACCATCCAGTCGGAGATTAGCATTCGGAGTATATCAAACTAACCGACTGGATTCCACTCTGTGCATCGTAACCCCCCTGGAGGGAAACGGTCATATGTTTCCATGTGCCTTTATTAGCATTTAAGACGTACGTTACCTGTAACGTAGGTATTTATTTCCCACTACTCCACCCCTGCGCACGGAACCGTTGTGGAGGGCAGCGCGCTCTATATAAGCCACCGTCCCCCAGTGGTGTAGGGGTTAGCAATTCACTGTATTCTATATTCCACTCGACAACAAGCTCCCAGAGCACTGAGACGTAGGGCTATTACCTCCACCACAGAGGGGCCTGAACTCATACAACCTCGCCGTAGCTAAGGCTCTGCCCATCCTTTCGTACCCTACACATCTACTGTCGGACTTATACCCACGACAGCATGTGACGATTGCTTCCACCTCATATTAGCCAAAACTCCTGCACCAAGTAGAGATACTACTTGTGCATCCATAAACCTTCAACCCAGTTTTGCCATGAGAGTCCACCATACCTGCCTATGGATTGAATAAGATCCCTTAAGTAAGTTGTCATCGGTGCAAGCAATAAAAATTTCTCTCTAATATGTATGATCTATTAGTGTGTGGAAAATAAGCTTTATACGGACCTGTGATGAGGAATACATAAAAGCGACAGACTACATAATAAAGTTCTTTATCACAGGAGGCAATATAAAGTGATTTTCCTCCGCACTAAGAGGACATGCATCCAAACCTCAAAAGCGCATGACAACCTGTGCTTCCCTCTTCGCAGGGCCTATCTTGTACCTTTACTTTTTGCCCTTGAAAGAGTCATGGTGATCTTCACCAATTCCTTATTTTGCCTTTGTCTTTGTCGTGGGTATAAGCCTGACAGTAGATGTGTAGGGTATGAAAAGGATGGGCAGAGCCTTAGCTACGGCGAGGTTGTATGAGTTCAGGCCCCTCTGCGGTGGAGGTAATAGCCCTACGTCTCAGTGCTCAGGGAGCTTATTGTCGAGTGGAAATATAGAATACAATGAGTTCCTAACCCTTGCACCAGTGGGGAAGGGTGGCTTATATAGAGTGCGCTGCCCTTCACAACGGTTGGTGCACATGGGTGGAATAATGGCGAATAAATGCCTACGTTACAGGTAACGTACGGCTTAAATGCTAATAAAAGCGTGAGGAAACGTAGGACCGTTTCCCTCCTGGGGGTTTACGATGTACAGAGTGGAATCCAGTCGGTCTGTTCGATACGCTCTGAATGCTCGCCTTCGACTGGATGGTCGGATGTCTGTTACCGAGTGGATGATGGGAACTCCTTAGTTCAGTCGGAGCTGACTAAGGGCCTTGTCCCTTATGAAGGGTAGTCCGTGGGTAGGACCAATAAGGCAGGCTTTGAGGAAGTTCTTGCGAAACAGACTGTGGGAAACCGAGTGCTTCTACGGCATCTTCTGACGCGACCGGTCAACTGACAGCGACGGATTTTCCGGGATCCTCAAATTTCGGTTTCCGCGCGCTCAGCGGGGATGACGCCATCGCGCTCGACTAGCGCCTGACGCCTCGATTCTCGCGCCTTCAACCTCTCCACTAATATCGCCACGGTTGGTCGGGGGATAAGGTTTCGGGGCCACCTGCCAACGACCCAGTCGGAACCTTACTTAAATCTCAGCGGCGAGGGTTCTTCGTTACGCTATCCGAATCTCTTGCCTTCGCTTGCTCCGTCCTTCTCGCCACCTCCAGCGCCTCTACAGTCCTTCCTCTCCTTCCTCCCGCGGATTCGCAGCTTCCGCCATGACCAAGGGTCAGACCAGCAAGATAGAGGCGAGGAAGAAGAAGGGGAAGGCGGCGGCTCCTGCTCAGCGGAGGCAGCGGCCAATGCCGGCGGGGTGGATTCAAGGTGACTTCCTCCCCTCCACGGTGACGGAGGGGGATCTTCTGTAGCTAGTGGAGCACGGGATGATCGTGCACAAGTCTTGGAGGCTGCCGACGGAGAACGAGGTCGAGCCGGCGCCCCGGGAGGGGGAGCGTGTCCTGCTGCTCAGCCACGTCCATCGAGGTTTCTCCTTGCCCCCGCATCCTTTCTTCAAGGGCATCATGAATCACTACGGGGCACAGCTTCACCACTTTCCCCCGAACGCTATTGCTCATCTCTCTGCTTTTATAGTTATGTGCGAGTGTTTCATTGGATGTCCTCCCCATTGGGGGCTGTTCAAGCACATATTCTCTGCTAGATCCCAAACCATCAAACGACTCAGCCAGTCGCATGATAAGACACATCTTCTCCAGCTCTGCGGGGGCTTAGGTTTCCAGAAAAAAGAGTCGGAGTAGTTATCCTGCCCTCCAGCTAAGTGAGTCGGTCAGGAACTCACAGTCGACATGGTTCTACTGCCAGGATATTGCCTGTCCGAATGCCGCGACAGGGCTGCCTCCCTTTAGCTTAGATCGGCCCGCTCCGCCTAAGCAGCTCGCGCTCACGAAGGCGGAGAAGAACGACATCCAGCCTCTGGTCGAGGCACTCGTAGATGTCGTCAGGAGGGGGTCACTGGCATAGACTTGCTGGAGGTCTTCCTCGGTCGGCGTATCCAACCCCTGCAGGCTCGCGACCACGCCATGTGGCATTATACGGGGCCCGAGGATTCCACCCGGACCATCGTTGTGGGCGTGACTGAGGAGAAGGTGACCTCGTGGGTGCTCCAGATCACAGGCCCCTGCGAGAATCCCAAAGGATCCCGACGAGTGAAGCCTTTCTGCGCGGATAATCCTCCTCCAAATCAGGTGAGTAACATTTGTCGAGTGTGCGTAGCTGTCTTAATCTTATCGTTTGCTTGAATCTCTGTGTGACGTTTGATGTCGCCGACTGAATTTTATGCAGAAGTGGACCAACTGGTTTTCTCCCGTCTCGAACGGGAACCCGGCCGAGGAGGAGGAGGAAGGCAGCCAGGAAGGCAGCATGGAGAGCGCTGAGTATGTCTCCGACAGCGGGGAATCGGAGGAAGGGACTAGCGAGGAAGAGGAGGAAGACGAAGAGCGGGACTCGCCGCCACCGCAATTAGAGCATCGGACCAAGCGCCGACACGAGCCTGCTGTTCCCTCGGTCCCTCCGGCATCCTCGAGTGCTCCGCCCACTGCCCCAGTGGTCCCGAGTGCTCGGAGCACCAAGAGGGCCAGGGATGCTGCCGTTGAGCCTGCGGGTCAGTCTTCCAAGGCGGCCAAACCGAGTGGGCCTAAGCCTCGGAAGGCTCTGCCGCGGATGAGGGTTGTTGTCCCCGTCACCTCCACGTAAGTGCATCGATCTTCTAATTTCTTCTGATATCCGAGTGGACTCCTGTTTATTGGTCGAATGGATTTCACTCGACAGAGTTGCTACTTCTGCCACCTCTCCGGCGCGCCAGGAGGATGACCCCATGGACATGGACAACGTCGTCTCGTCCCAGCCAGGTGCGTTGTAGTGACTCCGAGAGTTTTATACTATCGCATCTCGAATTCTATCATAGGTCTTGCCTCTTTCTTTTTCTGAGATCTCGCGCCGTTCGGTCTATCAGGGGCGATTTGCATGGACGAGGGTGACCAGGGGAGATCTGAACAAGCTGCGGAGCCTGTTCTTGAGGCTACTCCGCCTGTTACTGCTCTCGCCGCAGACGTGCTGTCGACTGAGGCGCTGCCGCCGACTGAACCGGCGCTGGTGGTTGAAGAGCCGACTGGAGCGGACCTTGGGATGCCTCAGGAACTTACGACGATGCCAGGCTCGTCGAATGTCGAGTTCAACATCCAGCGTCTCCCGGAGGAGCAGGTGGGAGCAGCCAAGGGAGCCATGGTGCAGGCGGAGCTGATGGCCGGAGAAGCCAAGAAGGCCTACGACTCTGTCGCATCCTTGTACCAGCGGAGCTTGGAGCTGCGGGATGATATCCAAGTAAGTGGGCTAGTAAGTATTTACTTTTCTCTTGTAACCCACTGGGTGTTCTTGGATACCATCTGTTGTTTGCAATGGGTTCAGTCTGAGTGAACCCAGTGGGTGTAGTCCCCGAGACTTCTGTCGGGTGCTTGCACCAGCAGTTGTCTTTATACATATGGTCTTTGCTTTGGTCAGGTCTGTAAATAATATGACCGACTACGAACCGTTGTGGCACTCGGGGTGCACTTACTGTAAGAGTCCCCGAGAGTAATTTGTACTCAGGTCGTGTAGTATTAGCCTCGTAGGCGTAGGTGGTAACATGTATCTCAATAGGGCGAGCCTGCTTGAGTTGCATGCCAGTGGGGTCACTCTTAGTGAACCCACTGGGTGTAGTCCCCGAGACCGCTGTCGACTGCTTGCATCGGCAGGGGTCTGAAGAACTTAGACTTTTAATGTTGAATTTTCTGATTGTCCCTTGGTGTTTGCTGGCACAGAACTTGTGAAATGGGGACAGCCTATGAGACTCTCACGGCGGAGAGGAATCAGTTAGCTGGTGAGCTTGATGCGGCGCTGCTTGCAATGGCTGGCATGAAGGATGCTCTGGCGGGGCGAGAGAAGTCATTGGAGCAGGCTCGTGAAGCGAACAAAGTGCTGACTGAGGAAGTTGAGAAGATGGGCAAACAGAGGACTGCTCTGACGGGACAGATGGACGTGCTGAACAAACGATGCATAGCTCAGGAGAAATACGTCAGCGACTGGGCTCGGCAGATGATGACGTGTGTGGCTGGTAAGTCCTGTTTATTCCGAGTGCTTGTGGTATGTGCATCACACTCGGTGCTTATTGTTTGCGTGTCCTTCTGTTGCAGATTTTTGTATTGATGCTGAAGTTGAAGCAGCTGATGTGGAGCGGTCGATTCGCGATAACGTTCCACTCGGCGAGGACGCCAATCGGGATCTGCTCCGGGCGCACATCCGCGTGGGCAAAGTTGTCCCTTTCATCGATCGACTGAGAGAAGTCATTGGCCGAATCGACAAGGAGCTTTGGCCAGAAGATGAGTCGCGGCAGGAGATGGAGAACTTGATGACTCGACTGGAGGAGATTCCGAACCGAGTGCAGTCGTGGAAGAAATCTGCAGCTTGTTGTGGTCCAGATGTTGCTCTGTCCCTGGTCCGAGTTCATTGCAAGGAGGTGCGCGAGGAGAAGCTGAAGACATTGAAGGTCGCCAACACGAAGAAACTTTGATTCGAAGACTTCATGGAAACTTTCCTTGAGAGTGCTACCCGCATCGCCGACGGTATTGATCTGGACACGTTCGTAGAGCCCTCTAGTCCTGGCGTTAATCCAGATGATGCGTAAGAAGACTTTTATCCTCGGTATGCCGAGTGTTGATCTGTAAGGAACTTTGGCCACTGCTGTTGGCCGTCACATTCTTGGATCGGTGCGGGTAAGCTTGATCCGCACCGAGTGAACTATCTTTGTTAGAACTTTTGAATCTGAATCAAAGCGTTTGCTCTTGTGTTGCAATGTTGTTTCGAGTTTTTCTGTTTGGCGTTTCTTGGTGAAGCCAATGGCAAACATGCGTAGCATGTAAGTGTTAGTCATGTATTTAGGCGATTCTGTATCGTAGCTAAATCTCCGAGTGTACGCTCAGAGAAAGTTGATACTTAGGCAATTCTTGATCGCATCTAAGTCCCCGAGTGTGGCGTGAAGTGCACACTCGAAGAAAGTGAATACTTAGGCGATTCTTGATCGCATCTAAGTTCCCGAATGTGACATGAAGTGCACAGTCGAAGAAGTTAATACTTAGGCGATTCTTGATCGCATCTAAGTTCTCGAATGTGACATGAAGTGCATAGTCGAAGAAAGTTACTAGTTAGGCGATTCTTGATCGCAGCTAAGTCTCCGAGTGCGACGTTTAGTGCACACTCGGAGGAAGTTAATACTTAGGTGATTCTTAATCATAGTTAAGTCTCCGAGTGCGACGTTTAGTGCACACTCGGAGAAGGTTATTTCTTAGGTGATTCTTGATCACAGCTAAGTCCCCGAGTGTGACGTTTAGTGCACACTCGGAGAATTTTAGTACTTAGGCGATTCGTGATCGCAGCTAAGTCTCCGAGTGCAACGTTTAGTGCACACTCGGAGAAAGTTATTACTTAGGTGATTCTTGATCACACCTAAGTCCCCGAGTGTGACATTTAGTGCACACTCGGAGAAAGTTATTACTTAGGTGATTCTTGATCACAGCTAAGTCCCCGAGTGCGATGTTTAGTGCACACTCGGAGAAAATTTATTACTTAGGTGATTCTTGATCACAGCTAAGTCCCCGAGTGCAACGTTTAGTGCACACTCGGAGAAAGTTATTACTTAGGTGATTCTTGATCACAGCTAAGTCCCCGAGTGCAACCTTTAGTGCACACTCAGAGAAAGTTATTACTTAGGTGATTCTTGATCACAGCTAAGTCCCCGAGTGCGACGTTTAGTGCACACTCGGAGAAATTTATTACTTAGGTGATTCTTGATCACAGCTAAGTCCCCGAGTGCGACGTTTAGTGCACACTCGGAGAAAGTTATTACTTAGGTGATTCTTGATCACAGCTAAGTCCCCGAGTGCGACGTTTGGTGCACACTCGGAGAAATTTATTACTTAGGAGATTCTTGATCACAGCTAAGTCCCCGAGTGCGACGTTTAGTGCACACTCGGAGAAACATATTACTTAGGTGATTCTTGATCACAGCTAAGTCCCCGAGTGCGACGTTTAGTGCACACTCGGAGGAAGTTAGAACTTAGGCGATTCTTGATCGCAACTAAGTTTTTTTTTACTTAGGTGATTCTTGATCACAGCTAAGTCCCCGAGTGCGACGTTTACTGCACACTCGGAGAAAGTTATTACTTAGGTGATTCTTGATCACAGCTAAGTCCCCGAGTGCGACGTTTAGTGCACACTCGGAGGAAGTTAGAACTTAGGCGATTCTGGATCGCAACTAAGTTTTTTTTCTGTGACCGGAGTCTGCGACCGCGGAAGAATTCTGAATCTGCAAAAACTGAATCTGCTTTATATTATTTCATCAATACTTGTTCTTTACACTGCTTCAGTCGACGATCACGTGTAGAAGCGCTTCAGGAGGTCTCCGTTCCATGCACGCGACTCGTCTGTCTCCCTATCGATGTTGTAGAGTGTGTATGCTCCGTTGTTCAGCACCTTGGAGATGATGAAAGGTCCTTCCCAGGCTGGAGCCAACTTGTGAGGTCATTGCTGATCCACTCGGAGCACCAGGTCGCCTGCTTGGAACGTGCGACTCCTGACGTGGCGTGCATGAAAACGCCACAGATCTTGTTGATAAATGGTTGAGCGAGTCAGTGCCATCTCGCGCTCCTCCTCCAGAAGGTCTACTCCATCTTGCCTTGTTTGTTCTGCTTCAGCTTCGGAGAAGAGTTCGACTCGTGGCGCATTGTGAAGCAAGTCACTCGGAAGGACCGCTTCTGCTCCATAAACGAGGAAGAACGGTGATTGCCATGTAGATCTGTTCGGGGTTGTGCGGAGACCCCAAAGTACTGAAGGTAACTCGGTGACCCATGCGCCAGCGGCGTGTCCCACCTCTCGCAGGAGTCGGGGCTTCAAACCTTGAAGAATAAGCCCATTCGCCCGCTCTGCTTGTCCATTGGATTGAGGATGTGCTACGGAAGCAAAATCCACTCGGATACCTTGGCTTGCACATAAACCTTTGAATCTGTCCGAGTCAAAGTTTGTCCCGTTGTCCGTGATTATGCTATGAGGTACACCGAATCTGGAGATGATGTCCCTGACAAACTTGACGGTTGTTGAGGCGTCGAGTTTCTTGATGGGCTTGGCTACGATCCATTTCGTGAACTTGTCGACTGCCACCAACAGATGTGTGTATCCCCCTTGGCCTGTCCTGAATGGTCCGACTATATCTAATCCCCAAACTGCAAACGGCCACACAAGAGGGATTGTCTTCAACGCATATGTCGGCTTGTGGGACATGTTGGAGTAGAACTGACAGCCCTCACATCGGTCGACCATATCTTTAGCCATCTCGTTTGCCTGCACCCAGAAAAACCAGCCCTGAATGCCTTGGCGACGATTGCTCTCGAAGATGCGTGATGACCGCAGGTCCCCGAGTGAATATCTTCCAGGATCAGCTGCCCCTCCTCTAGGGAGATGCATCGTTGGAGAACGCCTGAAACGCTCTCCTTGTACTATTGGCCATCAATGACAGTGAATGACTTCGACCTGCGGACTATCTGCCTGGCCTGGACTTCGTCTTCTGGTAGTTCCTGTCTCAGGATATATGCAACGATCGGCACAGTCCAATCGGGGATGACAGCAAGAATCTCCATGACCAGATCAACCACAGCAGGTACATCGACTTCAGTCGGATCTGTTGAACTCTTTGGTTGTACTGGTTCGTGTGTAAAAGGATCTTCTTTGACTGAAGGGAGGTGAAAGTGCTCGAGGCAGACGTCACCCGGGACTGGCCTCCGAGTGGATCCGAGTTTTGCCAACTCATTAGCTGCTTGGTTCTTCAGTCTCGGAACGTAATGAAGTTCTAGACCTTCGAACTTCTTCTCAAGCTTCCTCACTGCATTGCAATATGTGGTCATGGTGGAGTTCCTGACATCCCACTCTTTCATCACTTGATTGACCACCAAATCTGAATCGTCGTAGACCATCAAGCGAGGGACGCCGAGTGAGATGGCCATGCGCAATCCGTAGAGGATAGCTTCATACTCTGCCTCGTTGTTCGAGGAATCGAAGTGTATCTGCAGCACGTACTTGAGTTTGTCGCCCTTTGGCGATATGATCACAACGCCAGCGCCGGAGCCATTCAACATCTTGGACCCATCAAAGAACATTGTCCAATGGGCCGAGTAGATGTGGGTCGGTTGCTGTTGTTCTACCCATTCTGCTATGAAGTCAGCCAGAGCTTGAGACTTAATAGCTTTCTTGGCCTCGAACTTGATATCACAGTACAACATCTCCATTGCCCACTTCGCCACTCGGCCTGACGCGTCTCGATTGTGGAGAATTTCCGACAACGGGGCATCAGAAACGACAGACACCGAGTGGTCTTGGAAATAATGAGCCACCTTCTTCGCAGTCATATAAATCCCGTAGATAAGTTTTTATAGTGGGGATACCTCTGCTTGGAAGGAGTCAGGACCTCGGAGACGTAGTACACTGGCCGCTGAACTTTGTATGCTTTGCCTTCTTCTTCTCGTTCGACTGTAAGAACAGTACTGACGACTTGATTTGTAGCCGCGATATACAGAAGAAGGGGCTCTTTACTGAGTGGAGCAGTAAGAACCGGCTGGGTGGAAAGTAGGACTTTGAGGTCGTCGAATGCGACTTGGGCTTCGTCTGTCCACTCGAAAGTATCTGATTTCTTCATGAGTCGGTACAGAGGAAGTGCTTTCTCGCCGAGTCGACTGATGAACCTGCTCAAAGCCGCTAGGCAACCTGTGAGCCGTTGAACATCTTGTATTCTGACCGGCCTCTCCATTCGGACGATGGTCCCGATCTTTTCGGGGTTGACATCGATCCCTCGTTCGGAAACGAAGAAACCGAGTAACATTCCGCTGGGAACGCCGAATGAACATTTGGCGGGGTTGAGCTTGATATCGTACCTACGAAGGTTGGCGAATGTTTCTGCCAAGTCAGTCAGCAGGTCGGAACCTTTGCGTGACTTGACTACGATATCATCCATATATGCCTCCACATTCCGACCGATCTGGTCGAGAAGGCATTTTTGGATCATGCGCATAAAGGTAGCTCCTGCATTCTTCAAACCAAATGGCATAGTGATGTAGCAGAAGCACCCGAATGGGGTGATAAAGGCTGTCTTTAATTCATCGGGGCCATACAGACGGATCTGATGATAGCCCGAGTAGGCATCAAGAAATGACAAACGCTCGCACCCCGTAGTCGAATCGACAATTTGATCTATGCGGGGGAGCGGAAAATGGTCCTTCGGGCAGACCTTATTGAGATGCTTGAAGTCGATGCACATTCGGAGCGACTTGTCCTTCTTGGGCACCATGACAACATTGGCGAGCCACTCGGAGTGGTGAACTTCGCGAATGAAGTTGGATGCAAGCAGCTTGGCCACCTCCTCCCCGATTGCTTTCCTCTTGTGCGCGGCAGACCGGCGGAGGCGCTCTCGGACGGGCCGAGCGACGGGATCCACATGCAGTCGGTGCTCAGCCAACTCCCTGGGTACACCTGGCATGTCAGAGGGTTTCCATGCGAAGATGTCCCAGTTCTCACGGAGGAATTGGGTGAGCTCGGCTTCCTATTTAGGATCGAGGGTGGTGGAGATGTTTGTCGGGGCAGCAGTGTCGTCCGTCAGGTGAATGTTGACCTTCTTCGTCTCTCCCGTCGACTGGAATGCGGATTCTGAAGCTGGCTTCTTTGAGCGCATCAGGTCGGCGGGGTCAACTGTTTTCTTGTACTCGTCGAGCACGAGGACGGCCATCTGCTGGTCGGCGATTCTTGATCCCTGCTGCAGACACTCTTCGGCTCGCTGTCGATTGCCCGTGATGGTGATCACGCCTTTTGGGCCTGGCATCTTCAACTTCAAGTAAACGTAACATGGACGGGCCATGAAACTCACATACGCTGGGTGGCCCAGAATTGCGTGGTAAGCGCTCTGGAAATCCACCACCTCAAACGTGAGCTTTTCCTTAAGAAAGTTCTTGTCGAAGCCGAAAACGACGTCCAGCGCGATCTGGCCGAGTGACTTGGCCTTCCGTCCAGGGACGACTCCATGGAACTGCATGCTGCTCTCGCTGAGTTTGGACATCGGAATGCCCATCCCCTTGAGAGTGTCGGCGTACATGATGTTCAAACCGCTGCCGCCGTCCATGAGGACTTTGCGCAGTCGGACTCCTTCTACCACCGGGTCGACGACCAGAGCTTGTCTTCCTGGGGTGGGTACATGTGCTGGATGATCTGACTGGTCAAAGGTGATCGCAGTCTGAGACCATTTGAGGAACTTGGGGCTGGTAGGGGTGGCCATGTTCACCTCCCTGTTCACCAGCTTCAGTCGACTCTTGCTCTCAACGTCAGCAAAAATCATGAGCGTCGCATGGACTTGGGGGAACGGATCCTCCTTATCCTCCTCATCTTGTTCATTGACCTTCTCACTCGGTTGCCCTTCGCTGAACCCCTGGATCAGGAGGCGACACTATCGAGTGGTATGCTTTGGATATATGGGGTTGCCCTCTTTGTCCATCTTCCTATGAACCGGGCATGGCTGGTCCAGGATGGGATTATTGAACTGCTTCTTCTTGGGGGTAAATTGCGCCTTCCCTTTGCCCTTGAACTTGGCATTGGTCACGACTGCAGCTTCTGCCTGCGGAGTGGATGGAGCTTTTTGCTTTTGCTTTTGAGTGTTGCTTCCATCTCCGTCGCCGACTGTCTTGTGCTTGCCGCTTCGGATGCGGTCCTCTTCTTCGCCATTTGCGTAGCGAGCTGCTATCTCCATCATCTTGCTCATGGAGATGTCACATGTTCGGCCGAACTTTAGGTACAGATCTCTGTACCGCACGCCTGCCTTGAAGGCGCAGACTGCTTGATGCTCGGTGACATTCTCGATCGTGTGGTAGAGAGTTGTCCAACGCTGAATGAAGTCACGCAGGGGCTCATTCTGCTTCTGGACGCAATGCTGGAGCTCCACGAGGCCTGCAGGGCGCTTGCACGTCCCTTCGAAGGTCTTGATGAACACTCAGGCCAGATCTGCCCAACTGTAGATGCTTGAGGGGGCCAACTGATTCAGCCACGCTCGCGCCGAGCCCTCGAGCATCAGAGGGAGGTGCTTCATGGCGACATGGTCGTCCCCTCCTCCGATCTGGACTGCCACTCGGTAGTCATCTAGCCATGTTTCCGGCTTGGACTCTCCTGTAAACTTGTTGATTCCCGTCGCCAATCGGAAGTTGGGCGGGATGTTAGCCGAGCGGATGGCTCGACTAAAACACTCGGGACCAGACACGATGGTCCTGCTTCCACTTGGACGGTCCATATCGTGACCATCGCGCTGGGCTCGGCCCCTGTCGACCTTCGCTGGGCGATACGCCCCCTTGCGTCGGGCCTTGGGTCGTAAGTGTCGCTGACTGAACGCCGATCATCATGATGTCGGGACCCATAGGGCCCACCCCGTGGAGGGGTGTGTGAACGGCGGCGATCTTCGTGATTTATGGAACGGCTGCCTCCCCTGTGCCGCTGATGGGAACCAGGGCTGTGAACCGACCGATGCATATTCGCATGAACAGAACTATTATGGATCCTGTTGTGCGACTGGGAGACTGCCGAATTCTGCTGCTCCACCGTGTGCAACAGGGCTCGGATATGCTCGATCCCTCTACCAGCCTCTGAATCAGTCGGTTGGAGGGAATCGGCTATCTTGGCAGCCGCAGCCAAGTTGAGGACGGGTGTGCGGAACAACTCCACGTTGCTCCGCCGAGTATGCCGATTGGCAGAACGGCGAGGTGGACGGCGCGCGCCGGACGTTTCGCCGACCTCGCGCTCGTTCCGGCCAGCTTGACGGGGATCTTCATGGGAGTTGGCCATGTGTACTTCTGCTGCGGGCCCGCGACCCGCATACTCGGAAGGAAACTCAGTCGGAACCGAGTCCGACTGTTGGGACAGCGGGGCAACCACAACGGACTCTAGAACCGCCACTTGTGAAGATGCGTTCTGACGCGCCTGGGCGTGTTGCACCCAACGCTGGAGCCGCGGATGGCGAGACCGTTTGCTGCGGCGCGTGACGGCGGTGCAGATCGACACCGGAGCCGACTGTTGGAGAAGAAGAATGTCGCGGGCGCCAGCACGGAAGTGCGTAGCCCCACGATGGGGAAGCGCCTCGACGTCGAGAGAAGCATCCTGAAGGTGACCCATGCTCGAACCTCCACCGGACAACATGACGAATGGAAGTAGTCGCAAACTCGCTGGAAGTCGCTTAGACGCCTGCCCCACGGTGGGCGCCAACTGTCGTGGGTATAAGCCTGACAGTAGATGTGTAGGGTACGAAAAGGATCGGCAGAGCCTTAGCTACGGCGAGGTTGTATGAGTTCAGACCCCTCTGCGGTGGAGGTAATAGCCCTACGTCTCAGTGCTGAGGGAGCTTGTTGTCGAGTGGAAATATAGAATACTATGAGTTGCTAAACCTTGCACCAGTGGGGAAGGGTGGCTTATATAGAGTGCGCTGCCCTTCACAACGGTTGGTGCACAGGGGTGGAATAATGGCGAATAAATGCCTACGTTACAGGTAACGTATGGCTTAAATGCTAATAAAAGCGTGAGCAAACGTACGACTGTTTCCCTCCTGGGGGGTTACAATGTACAGAGTGGAATCCAGTCGGTCTGTTCGATACGCTCCGAATGCGCGCCTTCGACTGGATGGTTGGATGTCTGTTACCGACTGGATGATGGGAACTCCTTAGTTCAGTCGGAGCTGACTAAGGGCCTTGTCCCTTATGAAGGGTAGTCCTTGGGTTGGACCTATAAGGCAGGCTTATGACCCTACCCTAGGACTATTACCCCATCAGTCTTGGCTACCATCACATGTTAGGGAAAGATCTATATTCATATATCAACTTGGAGATGAGTACTTATGCTTTATTATTGTTGACTTTACCCTTGAGGTAAATGGTTGGGAGGCAAAACTATAAGCCCCTATCTTTCTGTGTGTCCAGCTGAAACTTTGATACCATGAGTACCACGTGAGTTGTAACAATTGTGGAAAACAAAAGAGATGATTGAGTATGTGGGTTTGCTTTACAAGCTCTTATTTGACTCTTTCTCATGTTATGACAAATTGCAATTGCTTCAATGACTATGGACTGTTGTTGGCTACTTCTCGGTAAGTTTTTGTTCATACTTTGTTTTGTGAAGGAGTTGTTACTTTCCCATAAGAATATTTATGATGTATAGTTGTTCTATGTGTGATCATGATGCCCTCATGTCCGTATTATGTTTTATCGATACCTTCATCCCTAAACATGTGGACATGTTTATGGATCTTGGTTTTCGCTTGAGGACAAGCGAGGTCTAAGCTTGGGGGAGTTGATATGTCCATTTTGCATCATGCTTTCATGTTGATATTTATCGCTTTATGGACTGTTATATTACTTTGTGGTACCATACTTATGCCTTTTCTGTCTTATTTTGCAAGGTTTATTTGAAGAGGGAGAATACCGGCAGCTGGAATTCTGGACTTGAAAAGGAGAAAGTCTGAGTCCTCTATTCTACGTAACTCCAAATGCCCTGAAAATCAACGTGGATTTTTTTGGGAATATATAAAAAATACTGGGCGAAAGAAGTGAGGGGAGCTACCAGGAGCCCACAAGCCTGGTAGCCGCCACCTACCCCCCTGGCGGCGGCTACAGGGATTGTGGGCACCCTAGCGGCCCACTGGCCCCCCTCTTTTGCTATATGAAGGGTTCCGTCTAGGAAAAAATCAGGGTGGAGCTTTTTCGTGGATTCTTCGCCGCCACGAGGCGGAACTTGAGCAGAACCAATCTAGAGCTCCGGTAGGACGATCTTGCCGGGGAAACTTCCCTCTCGGAGGGGGAAATCGTCGCGATCGTCATCACCAACACTCCTCTCATCGGAGGGGAGTCATCTCCATCAACATCTTCATCAGCACCATCTCCTCTCCAAACCCTAGTTCATCTCTTGTAACCAATCCCCATCTCGCGACTCCGATTGGTACTTGTAAGGTTGCTAGTAGTGTTGATTACTCTTTGTAGTTGATGCTAGTTGGATTACTTGGTGGAAGAGTTTATGTTCAGATCCTTGATGCTACTCATTACACCTTTGATCATGATTATGATTATGCTTTGAGAGTAGTTACTTTTGTTCCTGAGGACATGGGATAAGTCATGCTGATAATAGTCATGTGAATTTGGTATTCGTTCGGTATTTTGATATGATGTATGTTGTCTTTTCCTCTAGTGGTGTTATGTGAACGTCGACTACATAAAACTTCACCATATTTGAGCCTAGAGGAAGGCATTGGGGAGTAGTAAGTAGATGATGGGTTGCTAGAGTGACAGAAGCTTAAACCCCAGTCTATGCGTTGCTTCGTAAGGCGCTGATTTGGATCCACTAGTTTAATGCTATGGTTAGATGTTGTCTTAATTCTTCTTTCGTAGTTGCGGATGCTTGCGAGAGGGGTTAATCATAAGTAGGATGCTTGTCCAAGTAAGGGCAGTACCCAAGCGTCGGTCCACCCACATATCCAACTATCAAAGTAACGAACGCGAATCACATGAACATGATGAAACTAGCATGACAGGAATTCCTGTGTGTCCTCGGGAGCGTTTTTCCTCCTATAAGACTTTGTGCAGGCTTGTCCCTTGCTACAAAAGGGATTGGGACACTTTGTTGCACCGTTGCTACTCTTGTTACTTGTTACTTTTCACTTGCTATGTTTCACCTCACTACACCATCACTTGTTACCGCTACTTTCAGTGCTTGCAGTTATTACCTTGCTGAAAACCGTTTATCAAAGCCTTTCGCTCCTCGTTGGGTTCGACACTCTTACTTATCGAAAGGACTACGATTGATCCCCTATACTTGTGGGTCATCACGCACTAACACTTGGTGAATACATGAACTCCTCATACTATGGTCATCTTCGGGAGTGGTTCCGACTATTGTCACTCCGGGGTTGCCGGGTCATAACACATAGTAGGTGACTACAACTTGCAAGATAGGATCTAAAACACACATATATTGGCGACAACATAATAGGTTCAGAAATGAAATCATGGCACTCGGGCCCTAGTGACAAGCATTAAGCATGGCAAAGTAGTAGCAACATCAATCTCAAAACATAGTGGATACTAGGGATCAATCCCCGTCAAAACTAACTCGATTACATGATAGATCTCATCCAACTCATCACCGTCCAGCAAGCCTACGATGAGATTACTCACGAACGGTGAAGAGCATCATGGAATTGGCGATGAAGGAAGGTTGATAATGACGATGGCGACGATTTCCCCTCTCCGGATCCGAGAACGAACTCCAGATCTGCCCTCCAGATGAAGTACAGGAGGTGGTGGCGCATTCGTATCTTAAAACGCGATGAATCCTTCTCCTTGATTTTTTTCGGGCGAAACGGAATATATATAGAGCTGAGATTGGAGGCGGTGGAGCCTCGTGGGCCCCACAAGCCTGTCAGGCGCGGCCAGGGGGGTGGCCGCGCCACCTGGGCTTGTGGCCCACTGGCTCACCTCCTCCGGTGGACCTTTGTGCAGGTATTTTTCATTAATTCCAAAAAAATTCTTCGTAAATTTTTAGGTCATTCCGAGAACTTTTATTCCTGCACAAAAACAACACCATGGCAATTCTGCTGAAAACAACGTTAGTCCGGGTTAGTTCCATTCAAATCATGCAAATTAGAGTCCAAAACAAGGGCAAAAGAGTTCGGAAAAGTAGATACGACGGATGCGTATCACACCTACGTGCAGGTTCCTCCTGCGTCCGACGGGGCCGAGCGCGGGCTCGTCGGGGTGATGGCCCTCTGGCCACCCTACCGGCGGGAACGGGTCGACGGATGCTCTGGCAACTTCGTGGCCATCTGGAACTCCCCGGAGGAGCTACCGGCAACGGGGGATACAGTGGGGATGCTGCAAGCACTCTATTTCTCTGAACTTTCTGAGGCTCCACCTCTCTGAACTTACTTAGCTGAGGGAGAAGAAGGAGGGAAGAGGAGGTGACAGCGGCGAGGAGGACGAGCACGCAACCCTAGGCCACAGAGGCTCCTAAATAACCTCGAGATCATGCTTGGAGCCACTGGATCGAGGGGGAAGACATCGGCGGTTCTGGTCTGGTCGTACTAATGACGACAGCCGGAGGAAGAAGACGGTCGTGTTGCGGGCTGCCTCTGAGGGAGATGGGCCACTAGAGAGGTAAGAAGGCCCAAGCCCACACTCTCTGTTAAAACCGAAAGGAAAACTAAAACAATCCTAGTCCTTTTAATAAAACCAACCCCACCAAATAAGTCCCACACAAATATAAAGGGGTTTTTTAAATTAAAATAAAATACCTTCCTAAGTAGAAAATATATCCTATTTAAAGAAATAGGTCTAGATAATTATGGCCAAGGTAAAATGAATACTTTTATTGATAACCTAAGCTGTTTTGCAATTAAAACAAAAGGAGAACATCAAATAAAAACTAGAGGGTTGCCCCATAATTAATAATAGACTTTATTGAACATTTTTTTAAAGGCCAAAAGGGAAACTACAAATCTGCCCTAAGATATTGAAAAGAAAGGTTTTTTGGACATGGTGCAACTAAGGGGTTTTGAAGGGATCTTGTTGCACCCACACCATTCTTCACAAGGTCAAACACAAGGACAGATGCAATCACATACACCACCAAGTTGACACCACAACAAGATCAAACAAGAAGCAAAAGGAATGAATGCTATGCATGATGCACATGAAATGACAACATCACCAAGTCTCTCATCCATCACATAGCATCACAAGGTTGCCAAACATGAAAAGGAGTTACAAAGGAGGTAGGAAAAGCATTGGGGCTGTCACATTGGTTCCCCATACCACAACCCTTTATGCGTTTGGAAATTATGTCAAATGTCATCATTGACCTTAATTCCAACACTTCCCTTTTGTGCGAAAGATTTGACGTGTTTCCTCCAAACATCATCAAAACCCTTCATATGATGCACTTGTTGAAGGAAAGGCCACTTAACTTTGTCATACGCTTTCTCAAAATCCACCTTGAAGATAACTCCGTCTAGTTTCTTCGAGCGAATTTGATGCAATGTTTCATGAAGGACAACCACACCCTCAAGTATGTTTGTGCCCGGCATGAAAGCCG
The DNA here is from genome assembly GCF_904849725.1 of Hordeum vulgare subsp. vulgare. Classification (NCBI taxonomy): domain Eukaryota; kingdom Viridiplantae; phylum Streptophyta; class Magnoliopsida; order Poales; family Poaceae; genus Hordeum; species Hordeum vulgare. Next base: position 425,390,005 of record NC_058522.1, on the reverse strand, counting down.
TCTGACTTGGTTGCACAACCTCATGTGCAATTTGTGTCAACCTATTTGTGCCAACCTTAGTGGATATCTTAAAACTCACATTAAGCACGCAAATAGGACGGAATTGTTCAATACGCACAAGCCCCCTCCTTCTTTGGCAACACCGTGATTGTCCCAAAGTTAATGTGGAACAGCTCGAAGTGCCCATTAAACAAATCATGGAACATCGAAAGTAAATCATCTTTAATTATGTGCCAATATTTTGTATAGAATTAGGCTTAATATCAGGAATAAAGTCAACACAAAACTCAATGACCTCCTATGTTTCATGGCCCTTGGAGGTGCTTCCTTCTGGCCTAACACGGTTGTGAACATATTTTCTTTAGGACTCCCATGACCTCTCGAAGGGGAACATATTGTGTAGAAATACAGGGCCGAGAATGGCAATATCTTCGACTAGGTGAACTAGGACGTGTGTCATGATATTGAAGAAGGATGGTGGGAAAACTAACTCGAAACTGACAAGACATTGCACCAAATCATTCTGTAACCTTGGTAGGATTTCTGGATCGATTACCTTCTGAGAGATTGCATTGAGGAATGCATATAGCTTCACAATGGATGATCCGACTTTTTCCGGTAGAAGCCCCCTCAATGAAACCAGAAGCAATTGCGTCATAATCACGTGGCAGTCATGAGACTTTAGGTTCTGGAATTTTTCTTCTCTGCCATATTTATTATTCCCTTTATATTTGATGAGTAGCGAGACGGTACCTTCATACTGAGCAGGCATTCAAAGAAGTTTTCCTTCTCTTCTTTGGTAAGAGCGTAGCTTGCAGGACCTTCATGTTGCTTTGGATGCATGCCATCTTTTTCGTGCATACGTTGCTGGTCCTCCCGTGCCTCCGGTGTATCTTTTGTCTTCCCATACATGCCCAAGAAGCCTAGCAGGTTCACGCAAAGATTCTTCGTCACGTGCATCACGTCTATTGCAGAGCGTACCTCTAGGACTTTCCAATAAGGTAGGTCCAAAAATATAGATTTCTTCTTCCACATAGGTGTGTGTCCGTTAACATCATTCGGAACCGATTGTCCGCTAGGACCCGTTCCAAAAATTACTCCTTGAACATATGAAGTATATGATCACCAGTACGGTGGCCATGCTTCTTCCGGTGATCTGCCTCACCTTTCAAATGCTTGCCTTCTTTTCTTAAGAGATGCTTGATCGGAAGAAATCGACGATGTCCTAGGTACACATTCTTCTTACATTTATCCAAGTATATACTTTCGGTATCATCTAACCACTGCGTGCATGTGTAGTATCCCTTGTTTGTCTGTCCTGAAAGGTTACTAACAGCAGACGAATCATTGATGGTTACAAACAACAACGCTCGTAGGTCAAATTCCTGCTGCTTGTGCTCATCCCACACATGTACACCTTTGATATCCCACAGCTGTAAATGTTCTTCAACTAATGGCCTCAGGTACACATCAATGTCGTTGTTGGGTTGCTTGGGGGCCTTGGATGAGCACCAGCATCATAGTGAACTTTCTCTTCATGCACAACCAAGGAGGAAGGTTATAGATACATAGAGTCATGAGCCAGGTGCTATGATTGTTGCTCTGCTCCCCCAAAAGGATTAATGCCATCTGCACTTACTCATCTACAAAGTCTAGCCACTCTCTCTTGATTTTCCTCCACTGCGACCCATCTGCGGGTACTCTCAACTTCCTGTCTTTCTTACACTTGTCTTTGTGTCATTGCATCAACTTGGCATGCTCTTTGTTTTGGAACAAACGTTTCAACCGTGGTATCATAGGAGCATACCACATCACCTACACAGGAATCCTCTTCCTGGGGCATTGGACCTCAACATTGTCACCAGGGTCATCGTGGCCGATCTTATAGCGCTCGGCACCTCATACCGGGCAGGCATTCAAATTCTCGTACTCCTCACTGTGGTAGTGGATGCAGTCATTAAGGCATGCATGTATCTTCCGCACCTCTAATCCTAGCGGGCAGATAGCCTTTCTTGCTTCATATGTAGTGTTGGCCAATTCGTTTTCCTTTGGAAGCATCTTATTTAACAATTTCAGCAACTTTTCAAAACCCTTCTCAGATACACCATTATCTGCCTTCCATTGCAGCAATTCCAGTGTGGTACCCAACTTCTTCTTGCATATTTGCAATTTGGGTACAACAATTTCTTGTGATCCTCTAACATGCGCTGCAACTTCAGCTTCTCCTTTTCACTTGCGCAGTTTCTCTTTGCATCAGCAATGGCCCGACCAAGATCATCATCGGGCTCATCTGGTGCCTCTACTTCAGCTTCTTCCCCCATTGTAGTACCATCGTATTAAGGGAATGAAGGATAGCCGTCATCATCCTCTTCTTCTTCATTCTCTTCCACTAGAACCTCTCTTTCTCCGTGCTTGGTCCAACAGTTATAGCCGCACATGAAATCGGAAGTAAAAAGGTGGACGTGAATGACTCTTGACTTAGAGTAAGTTTTATCATTCTTACAGACAACACATGGGCAACACTTAAAACCATCCCGCTGGTTTGACTCAGCCGTATGCAGAAAACTATGCAAGCCATTAATGGATTGGGTAGAGCGTTGGTCATCGTACTAACATTGTCGGTTCATGTTCATTACACAAGACCAAAAAGACCAAATTAATACAAGTTCACACATAAGGTTCATGTACACTTATTCTCATAAAACAATATACAAGAGTTTCTAGCTAAAGCATTTAAGTGCAACAACAAATGCAATCAAGATCGGAACTAAGGTAACAATTGATCCAACAGCATAGTGATACCAAGCATCTTTATTAAGGGCATATTTTCTAATCCTTCTACTCTCCAAGTGCATTGCATCCATCTTGATCTTGTGATCATTGACGACATCGGCAACATACAACTCCAATTTCATCTTCTCCTCTTCAATTATTCTCAATTTTTCTTTCAAATACTCATTTTCTTTTTCGACTAAATTTAACTTCTCGACAAGAGGGTCGGTTGCAATTTCTGCTTCACGCATCTCCTAGACAAAAATATCCATGTCAACTTCATGGGCATAATTGTCATATAAACGAGAAATGCAACAAATAGTTATAAAAGAGAATATACCACATCCAAATCATAAACCGGACGAGGGCCGACAGGGACGGATATCAAGACCATAAAACTATGTCTAACAAAATCATACATGTAAGAAAACTTTCTTAATCATACAAAAATAAGATTTTTTTGAATAAAAGGGATAAGAACAAGAGGATCACCAAGGTGGTGCCAGCAACGAGATGGTGTGGGCGATCGACGGTGGTTAGCACGGAGACGGAAACGCACTAAGTAAACCACACCTACACATATGCAAACTAAGAAGTTAATTTAAGCTCAAATTGCATATAAATCAAATAAACTCTCACATAATTACTCCCAAACTAAAACTCATAAATCACTATATAATATGGACCATTTAGCAATGATAGATGAAAGGACAAAGTTGCTAGCCTTTGTGAACACTTGGATTGGATGGGGTGCCTCAAATCTTGACAAATCTGTGGAAAAATGGAGAATGAATGATACATCTCCAACGTATCTATAAGTTTTTATTGTTCCATGCTACTATATTATCAACTTGGGATGTTTTATATGCATCTATATGCTATTTTATATCATTTTTTGGGACTAACCTATTAACTCGGTGCCCAGTGCGAGTTTCTGTTTTTTTCGTGTTTTTGACCTTTTTCAGATAAGAATATTAAACGGAGTCCAAACGGAATAAAACCTTCGGGGTGATTTTTTCTATAACAGAAGGGATCCAGAAGACTTAAGAACCAAGGCAGAGGGCCACACAGGAGGTCACGAGCCCCCAAGGCGCGCCCCGGGGGGGCGCCTAGCAGGCTCGTGGGCCCCCCGTGCCTCCTGTGCCCTACCTCTTTCGCCTATAAATTCCCTAAAATCCCAAAACCAATAGAGAGAGCCACGAAAATACTTTTCCGCCGCCGCAAGCTTCTGTTTCCACGAGATCCCATCTGGGGACTATTCTTGTGCCCTGCCGGAGGGGGATTCAGACACGGAGGGCTTCTTCATCAACACTATTGCCTCTCTGATGATGCGTGAGTAGTTCACCATAGACCTTTGGGTCCATAGCTAGTAGCTAGATGGCTTCTTCTCTCTCTTGGATCTTCAATACAAAGTTCTCCATGATCTTCATGGAGATCTATCCGATGGAACTTTCTTTTGCGGTGTGTTTGTCGAGATCCGATGAATTGTGGATTTATGATCAGATTATCTATGAATATTATTTGAGTCTCCTCTAATTTCTTATACGCATGATTTTGTATCCTTGTAATTATCTTCGAGTTATGGGTTTCGTTTGGCCAACTTGATCTATAATTATTGCAATGGGAGAAGTGCTTGGTTTTGGGTTCATACCGTGCGGTGTCCTCACCTAATGACAGAAGGGGTACCGAGGCACGCATCGTGTTGTTGCCATCAAGGGTAAAAAGATGGGGTTTATATCATATTGCATGAATTTATCCCTCTACATAATGTCATCTTGCTTAAGGCGTTACTCTGTTTGTTATGAACTTAATACACTAGATGCATGCTGGATAGCGGCCGATGTGTGGAGTAATAGTAGTAGATGCAGAAAGTATCGGTCTACTTGTCTCGTACGTGATGCCTATATGTATGATCATAACCTTAGATATCGTCATGACTTTGCGCGATTCTATCAATTGCTCAACAGTAATTCGTTCACCCACCGTAATACTTGCTATCACGAGAGAAGCCTCTAGTGAACATTATGGCCCCCGGGTCTATTTTACACATCATATATCCAGATCTACATACAAAAATACCAAAAATACCTTGCTGCACTTTTATTTATTTATTTATATTTACCTATTATCACTATCAGATCTCACTTTGCAAGTAATCGTAAAGGGATTGACAACCCCTTTATCGCGTTGGGTGCAAGTTTGTTTGTTTTTGCGCAGGTGTCTTGGTGCCTTGATAACCCACAAGTATAGGGGATCGCAACAGTTTTCAAGGGTAGAGTATTCAACCCAAATTTATTGATTCGACTCAAGGGGAAGCAAAAGAATATTCTCAAGTATTAGCAGTTGAGTTGTCAATTCAACCACACCTGAAAGATTTAGTATCTGCATGCAAGTACCATTAGCAAAGTAGGGTGATAGCAGCAGTAGCAACAGTAACCAGTAGCAACAAAGTGACAGCAGTAGCAGCAGAGTAACAGCTAGCAACAGAGTAACAGTAGCAGCAGTGACAGCAGTAGCGGCAAAGTAACGTAGCAAGGACGAGTAGTAAAAGACTCGTAGGCATTGGATCGGTGATGGATGATTATGCCAGATGTTATTCATCATGCAACAGTTATAACATGGAGAGATAAGTAACTAGCTCCAGTTCGTCAATCTAATGTAGGCATGTATTCCGTATGTAGTCATACGTGCTTAGGGAAAAGAACTTGCATGACATCTATTGTCCATCCCTCCCGTGGTAGGGGGTCCTAATGGAAACTACGGGATATTAAGGTTCTCCTTTTAATAAAGAACCGGACCCATGCATTAACACTTGGTGAATACAGGAACTCCTCATCCTATGGCCATCTCCGGGAGTGGTTCTGGCTATTGTCACTCCGGGGTTGCCGGGTCATAACACATAGTAGGTGACTACAACTTGCAAGATAGGTTCTAAAACACACATATATTGGCGACAACATAATAGGTTCAGATCTGAAATCATGGCACTCGGGCCCTAGTGACAAGCATTAAGCATGGCAAAGTAGTAGCAACATCAATCTCAGAACATAGTGGATACTAGGGATCAATCCCCGTCAAAACTAACTCGATTACATGATAGATCTCATCCAACCCATCACCGTCCAGCAAGCCTACGATGAGATTACTCACGAACGGTGAAGAGCATCATGTAATTGGCGATGAAGGAAGGTTGATGATGACGATGGCGACGATTTCCCCTCTCCGGAGCCCAAAACGGACTCCAGATCTGCCCTCGAGATGAAGAACAGGAGGTGGTCGCGCCTCCGTATCGTAATACGCGATGAACTCTTCTCGTTGATTTTTTTCCGGGCGAGACGGACTAAATAGAGCTGAGATTGGAGGCGGTGGAGCAACGTGGGCCCCACAAGCTTGCCAGGCGGGGCCAGGGGGCCGCGCCTGGTGGGCTTATGGGCTCACATCTCCACCCCTCCGGTTGATTCTTGCGCCAGTATTTTTCATTAATTCCAAAAAAAATCTCCGTAAATTTTCAGGTCATTCCGAGAACTTTTATTTCTGCGCAAAAACAACACCATGGCAATTCTGGTGAAAACAGCGTTAGTCCGGGTTAGTTCCATTCAAATCATGCAAATTAGAGTCCAAAAAAGGGCAAAAGAGTTCGGAAAAGTAGATACGACGGAGGCGTATCAACTCCCCCAAGCTTAAAGCCTTGCTTGTCCTCAAGCAATTCAGTTGACAAACTGAAAGAGACAAAAGAAAAACTTTGACGAACTATGTTTGATCTTGTTGTTGCAACTATGTCTAACTCATATCCAGAGTTTCAGCAAGATCACAAGCAAACCACATAAACAAATGACATCTAGGTCTCACGGTAAACTCATATCAATGGCATAATAAACTAGCGAGCAAATAATAATAAGTCTCAAATGTCAACACTTCAATCAAAACAATCATGAAGCAGTACGAACAGATGGTATCTCGCTAGCTCTTTCTCAAACCGCAAAACATAAATGCAGAGCACCTTCAAAGACCAAGGGCTGACTAAACATTGTAATTCATGGCAAAGAAGATCCAGTCACGGTCATACTCAACACAGTTAAAAGCAAAGCATAAAAATGACAGAGGTGCTCTCTAATTCGTGCTTTTGTAAGAGGAGGATGACTCAACATGAACATAAATAGACAGGCCCTTCACAGAGGGAAGCATTGATTTGCAGAGGTGCCGGAGCTCAAGCTTTGAAAACAGAGATAATAATTTTGGGTGGCATGCTTTCATTGTCAACGCAATGACTAAGACTTCTCAACATCTTCCACGCTACACATTCTATAGGCGGTTCCCAAACAGAAAAGTAAAGTTTTGACTCCCCCACCACCAATCAATCACACTCCACGGCTAGCCGAATCCTCGGGTACCGTCCATACCAACATCAATCCAGGGGGAGTTTTGTTTGCAATTATCTTTTCGATTTAAGCATGGAACTAGGAATTCCAATTACCGCCCCCTTTCTCGTAAATGATAGTGAATAAACACATATCGAGGATAACATGCCTAGCATGGAAGATACTAATAGCCCCCTGTCACCACATGAGCGGTTCGGGCATGCAAAATAGATTATTTCTTGAAGGTTTAGAGAGTGGCACATGCAAATTTACTTGGAACGGCAAGTACATACCGCACATAGGTAGGTATGGTGGACTCATAAGGAATAACTTTGGGTTTATGGAAGTGGATGCACAAGCAGTATTCCCGCTTAGTACAAGTGAAGGCTAGCAAAAGACTAGGAAGCGACCAACTAGAGAGCGACAACTGTCATCAAAATGCATTGAGATTAACTAACACTGAGTGCAAGCATGAGTAGGACATAAATCACCATGAACATGAATATCATAGAGCTATGTTGATTTTGTCTCAACAACATGCGTGAACATGCGCCAAGTCAAGCCACTTGAAACATTCAAAGGAGGATACCATCCTATCATACTACATCATAGTCATCTCAAAATTCATGTTGGCAACCAAGGCAAACCATTATAAGCTCCTAGCTAATTAAGCATGGCATCAGAAACTATAATCTCTAAGTTGTCATTGCAAACATGTTTCTCTCACAACAAAGCTGAACTAGGAACAGTGAGCTAGTCATATTTACAAAAACAAAATAGATCGAGTTCATACCAGCTTTTCCAGGCTCACTCACTTCAGCATATATCGTCATTATTGCCTTTCACTAGCACGACCGAACGATGTGAACAATAATAAGAGTGCTCGTGCATTGGATGGAAGCTGGAATCTGCTGGCAAACACAAAGGAGAAGACAAAGTAATATTGCTCTTTAACAGCTAAACAGGTATGCATGCGAGAGCCATTAAACATTGTAACCATGGTCTTCTACCTTGACCCAGAGAAAAAGAAAACTATTTACACGGGAAAGCTCCCAACAAGCAAAAGAAGAAAAAGAAAATATTTTTGGGTTTTCTCAAACTAGACAGACACACGAAAAGAAAACGAGAAAAAGAAAATAAACTAGCATGGATGATACAGTGGCAAAGTGTGAACACCGATGAACAAAGTGAAAGCATAAGCAGGAATGTAAAGTCGGTGAGAACACGTACTCCCCCAAGCTTAGGCTTTTGGCCTAAGTTGGTCTACTCCCAAGGAGGGAAATTACCAGCTCCGGGGTACTCCGGAGTGGACTTAGGATGTGATACGTCTCCGTCGTATCTACTTTTCCGAACTCTTTTGCCCTTGTTTTGGACTCTAATTTGCATGATTTGAATGGAACTAACCCGGACTAACGTTGTTTTCAGCAGAATTGCCATGGTGTTGTTTTTGTGCAGAAATGAAAGTTCTCGGAACGTCTTGAAATTTTACGAAGATTTTTTCTGGAATAAAAGAAAAATACCTGCGCAAAGTTCCACATGAGGGGGCGTGCTAGTGGGCCACAAGCCCCTAGGCCACGGCCACCCCCTATGCTAGCGCCATGAGGGCTTGTGGGGCCCACGTGGCACCACCGCCCCCAATCTCAGTTCTATATCTTCCGTTTCGCTTGAAAAAAAAATAGAGAGAAGGTTTCATCGCGTTTTGCGATACGTAGACGCCGCCACATCCTATTCTTCATCTGGAGGGCAGATCTGGAGTCCGTTTCGGGCTCCGGAGAGGGGAAATCGTCGCCATCGTCATCATCAACCTTTCTCCATCGACAATTCCATGATGCTCTTCATCGTTCATGAGTAATCTCATCGTAGGCTTGCTGGACGGTGATGAGTTGGATGAGATCTATCATGTAATCGAGTTAGTTCTTGACGGGGATTGATCACTAGTATCCACTATGTTCTAGATTGATCTTGCTACTACTTGGCTATGCTTAATGCTTGTCACTAGGGCCCGAGTGCCATGATTTCAGATCTGAACCTATTATGTTGTCGCCAATATATGTCTGTTTTAGATCATATCTTGCAAGTTGTAGTCACCTACTATGTGTTCTGACCCGACAACCCCGGAGTGACAATAGCTGGAACCACTCCCAGAGATGACCATAGTATGAGGAGTTCATGTATTCACCGCGTGTTAATGCGTTGGTCCGGTTCTTTATTAAAAGGAGAACCTTAATATCCCGTAGTTTCCATTAGGACCCCGCTACCACGGGAGGGATGGACAATAGATGTCATGCAAGTTCTTTTCCCTAAGCATGTATGACTACATACGGAATACATGCCTACATTACATTGATGAACGGGAGCTAGCCACATATCTCTCCGTGTTATAGTTGTTACATGATGAATCACATCCGTCACACTCATCCATCACCGATCCACTGCCTACGAGTCTCTTACTACTGGTTCTCGCTATGTTACTTTGCCTAGGCTTGTCCCTTGCTACAAGAGGGGTTGGGCCACTTTTGCTGCTGCTATCACTTTGCTGCTGTCACTACTGTTGTTACTTGTTACTTTGCTGCTGCCGCTACTACTGTTCCTTGCTACTCCGTTGTTACTTGTTGCAAGACTTTTTTGGCGCTAACATCCCGTCAACAGGGCCTTTTCTGGCGCCACTACTGGGAATTGCCAAAGCTTTTCCTGGTGTCGTTGCTATCGTACTACCTTGCTACTCATACTTTGCTTGCAGACACTAATCTTTCAGGTGTGGTTGAATTGACAACTCAGCTGCTAATACTTGAGAATATCCTTTAGCTTCCCCTTGTGAGCGAATCAATAAATTTGGGTTGAATACTCAACCCTCGAAAACTGCTGCGATCCCATACGCTTATGGGACATCAGGATTCCACTGCTGTGTGAGCTCCTCTGGCTCCCACTGATAAACTTGCGTCTCGTACTCGACTGGTGGCTCGGGCACGGGCACCTGTGGTTGGGCTAAGTCCCAATATGCGTAGATGTCCGAGGGCATAATAATGTACCTGCCTGCATGAAGATTGAACAACGAAGGAGCCGGCAAAGTAATAGTCTCACGAGTACCCTGACTAAATACCAGGTTATAGATCATCCTTCTATTTATATCTCTATCAAGAAAGTCATGGCGAACCATGCTATCATAATCTATATATCTCTCATGAAGAAGAATCTCTTCTTCCTCGTCCAGTCTAATAGGTATCTCAAAGTGTCTAGCAAGACGGTTAGCATAGATACCTCCATAGACAACACCTTTAGAACGGTTCATGTTCAACCGTTGAGCTACTATAGCGCCCAAGCTATAAGTTTTATTGTTATAAAGGGCTTCGCGCAAGACCACAAGATCTGGGGAGCTAAGGGACCCAACTTTCCCACGGCCAATCAAACATTTTGCCACGAATAGTGAGAAGTACCGAAGCACGGGAAAATGTATTCTAGCAGCTCTAGCACAAGACACTCCTCTCTCCTCTCCTACAACAATTGTATCGATGAAAGCTTCCAAGTCCTGTGGACGAGGTTCATGAATATCCCCAACATAAGGTAATTTGCAAACATTGCAAAAATCCTGAAGTGACATGTGCTGGGGGATATCACAAAGTTTGAACTCAACCATAGGAGGACTCTTCCTCGGATAGAAGTTAAAGCTTTGTACGAAGATATTAGTGAGGAGGAGGTATTGCAGACACTTATCTTAAACGAAGGCGATAAGGCATGGGTTCTCCACCAAGTGATAAAAGTCCTCATAAAGTCCGGTGGCGCGTAAGTACACATCACTTGGCCACTCGCACGCTCCAACTTCTGCGACTCGAGGGACCGGATACTTGGGCTTCTTCTCACTCCCATCATCCTTGGGGTCATGGCTTGACGAGCCTCTTAAGAACCTCCTCATCTTTTCCCTTTTCCTATCTCTGTCCTCGTAGTTGAGGGCAAGACTTTAGTTCTAGGATCTATCGGATTCCTCATAGTGACCAGCACACGTAAATCCCAAGTGACTCGGAGAATATAGTTGTCCTTCCCCGGCAACGGCGCCAGAAAAATGTCTTGACAACCCACAAGTATAGGGCATCGCAACAGTTTTCGAGAGTAGATTATTCAACCCAAATTTATTGATTCGACTCAAGGGGAAGCGAAAGAATATTCTCAAGTATTAGCAGTTGAGTTGTCAATTCAACCACACCTGAAAGACTTAGTATCTGCAGGAAAGTATGAGTAGCAAAGTAGGGTGATAGCAACAGTAGCAACAGTAACCAGTAGCAGCAAAGTAACAGCAGTAGCAGCAGAGTAACAGTAGTAGCAGTGACAACAGTAGCGGCAAAGTAACATAGCAAGGACCAGTAGTAAAAGACTCATAGGCATTGGATCGGTGATGGATGATTATGTCAGATGTTATTCATCATGCAACAGTTATAACATGGAGAGATAAGTAACTAGCTCCAGTTCGTCAATCTAATGTAGGCATGTATTCCGTATGTAGTCATACGTGCTTAGGGAAAAGAACTTGCATGACATCTATTGTCCATCCCTCCCGTGGTAGCGGGGTCCTAATGGAAACTACGGGATATTAAGGTTCTCCTTTTAATAAAGAACCAGACCAACGCATTAACACTTGGTGAATACATGAACTCCTCATACTATGGTCATCTCCGGGAGTGGTTCCGGCTATTGTCACTCCGGGATTGCCGGGTCATAACACATAGTAGGTGACTACAACTTGCAAGACAGGATCTAAAAGACACATATATTGGCGACAACATAAATAGGTTCAGATCTGAAATCATGGCACTCGGGCCCTAGTGACAAGCACTAAGCATGGCAAAGTAGTAGCAACATCAATGTCAAAACATACTGGATGCTAGGGATCAATCCCGTCAAAACTAACTCGATTACATGATAGATCTCATCCAACCCATCACCGTCCAGCAAGCCTACGATGAGATTACTCATGAACGGTGAAGAGCATCATGGAATTGGCGATGAAGGAAGGTTGATGATGACGATGACGATGATCTCCCCTCTCCGAAGCCCAAAACAGACTCTATATGTGCCGTCCAAATGAAGAACAGGAGGTGGCGGCACCTCCGTATCGTAAAACGCGATGAACTCTTCTCCTTGATTTTTTTCCCGGGCGAGACAGACTAAATAGAGCTGAGATTGGAGGCGGTGGAGCAACGTGGGCCCCACAAGCCTGCCAGGCGCGGCCAGGGGGGCCGCGCCTGGTGGGCTTGTGGGCTCACAGCTCCACCCCTCCGGTTCATTCTTGCGCCAGTATTTTTCATTAATTCCAAAAAAAATCTCCGTAAATTTTCAGGTCATTCCGAGAACTTTTATTTCTGCGCAAAAACAACACCATGGCAATTCTGCTGAAAACAGCGTTAGTCCGGGTTAGCTCCATTCAAATCTTGCAAATTAGAGTCCAAAACAAGCGCGAAAGAGTTCGGAAAAGTAGATACGCCGGAGGCGTATCATGCCTCATCTTGATACTCCTACTGGATTGATACCTTGGGTCTCAAACTGAGGGAAATACTTATCTCTACTTTGCTGCATCACCCTTTCTCTTCAAGGGAAAAACCAACGCAAGCTCAAGAAGTAGCAGGAATAATTTCTCGCGCCATTGGTGGGGAGTATTCAAGTGAAGCATATCTACCACGTACCTATCGCAAACTCATCTCTTGCATTTACATTATTTGCCATTTGCCTCTCGTTTTCTTCTCCCCCACTTCGAAAACAAAATTTACAAAAAATATTTGCATTTTCATTTGCCCTTTCTTTCGCTTGCTTTCTCTTTGCTTGTGTGCTTGTGTGCTTGCTAAGTCACCATGTCTGAAAACACTAAATTGTGTGACTTCTCTAATACTAATAACAATGATTTTATTAGTACTCCAATTGCTCCCGCTACTAGTGAGGATTCATATGAAATTAATGCTGCCTTGTTGAATCTTGTTATGAAAGAGCAATTTTCCGGCCTTCCTAGTGAAGATGCCGCATCCCATCTTAATACCTTTGTTGAGTTATGCCATATGCGAAAGAAGAAAGATGTGGATAATGATATGATTAAATTGAAGCTATTTCCGTTCTCATTACGAGATCGAGCAAAAACTTGGTTTTCATCTTTACCCAAAAATAGTATTGATTCATGGAACAAGTGTAAAGATGCCTTTATTTCCAAGTATTTTCCACCTGGTAAGATTATCTCTCTCCGTAATGATATCATGAATTTTAAGCAACTAGATCATGAACATGGTGCACAATCTTGGGAGAGAATGAAATTGATGATTAGAAATTGTCCCGCTCATGGCCTAAGTCTTTAGATGATTATACAAATTTTCTATGCTGGTTTGAATTTTGCTTCTAAAAATATCTTGGATTCCGCCTCTGGTGGAACTTTTATGGAAATCACACTAGGAGAAGCTACAAAACTCCTAGATAATATCATGACAAATTATTCTCAATGGCACACTGAAAGGTCACCTACTAGTAAAAAAGTGCATGCTATAGAAGAAATTAACTCTTTGAGTGCTAAGATGGATGAGTTAATGAAGTTGTTTGCTAGTAAAGGTGCTCCTCTAGATTCAAATGATATGCCTTTATCTTCCTTGATTGAGAATAGCAATGATAATTTGAATGTTAATTTTGTTCGTAGGAATAATTTTGGTAACAACAATGCTTATAGAGGTAACTTTAATCCTAGGCCTTTTCCTAGTAATCCCTCTAATAATTTTGGCAATTCCTACAACAATGCTCATGGAAATTATAATAAAATACCCTCTGATCTTGAGAGTAATATTAAAGAGTTTATTAATTCGCAAAAGATTTTCAATGCTACCATAGAAGAAAAACTGCTTAAAATTGATGACTTGGCTAGGACTGTTGATAGAATGTCTCTTGATATTGATGCTTTGAAATTGAGATGTGTTCCTCCCAAGATTAATATGTATGAAACTTTGAAAGCTATGCGTGTTTGCATGAATGAGAGTAAAGAAAGAACCGCCCAAATTCGTGCTAGACATGAATGGCTTAAAAAGGCGTGTTCTCGTGATGAGAATCACGAAGATCTTAAAGTGTTTGGTGTGACTCCTATTGAATCCTTGTTTTCTAATGTCAATCTTAATGATGATGGGGCTGGATGTGAATCCACTTTGGTTGAGAAACGCCCCAATGATTCGGAGTCTATTTATCTTGATGCTAAAAATACTAAAAGTGGAGTAGAGGATATCAAAACTTTGAATAGTGATGAAATTACTACTTTGGATTTCAAGGAATTTAATTATGATAGTTTCTCTTTGATTGAATGTATTTCCTTGATGCAATCCATGCTAAACTCTCCACATGCTTATAGCCAAAATAAGGCTTTTACCAAACATATCGTTGATGTTATGATGAAATCTCTTGAAGAGAAACTTGAGTTGGAAATATCTATTACTAGAAAACTTCATGATGAGTGGAAACCTACTATAAAAATTAAGATTACAAATTATGAATGCCAAGCTTTGTGTGATTTGGGTGCTAGTGTTTCCACAATTCCAAAATCTTTATGTGATGTTCTAGGTTTCAATGAGATTGATGAGTGCTCTCTTAATTTGCATCTTGCGAATTATACTATTAAGAAACCTATGGGAAGGATCAATGATGTTCTTATTATTGCAAATAGGAACTATGTGCCCGTAGATTTCATTGTGCTTGATATTGATTGCAATCCGACATGTCCCATTATTCTTGGTAGACCTTCCCTTAGGACTATTGGTGTTGTTATTGATATGAAGGAAGGGAATATTAAATTTCAATTTCCATTAAAGAGGGGCATGGAACACATTCCTAGAAAGAAAATAAAATTGCCTTATGAATCCATTATGAAAGCTACTTATGGTTTGAGCACTAAAGATGACAACACTTGAATCTATTGTCTTACGCCTAGCTAAGGGCGTTAAACAACAGCGCTTGTTGGGAGGCAACCCAATGAATAAATTTATTTTTGCTTTTTTACTTTCTGTTTTGTTGAGTCCACACCATCATGATTCTGTTATGATTGTGTTTTTTATGTTTTAGTTAGTGTTTGTGCCAAGTAGAACCTTTATGATTAGTTTTGGTGATAGTTGTTTAATCATGCTGAAAAAAGGCAGAAACTTTGTGCTCACGAAACTATTTTTCATTCCTATCCAGAAAGAGCTTTTGAGTTGGCTTTTTTGCTTCTGATTTATATGCAAATTTCCCTAATTGTTATAATTTTTTCAGAATTTTTTGGATAGCAGAGGTATACGAAATATACAGATTGCTACAAACTGTTCTGTTTTTGACAGATTCTGTTTTTATTGTGTTGATTGCTTATTTTGATGAAACTATGGTTAGTATCGGGGCGGGGGGGGGTACGAGGCCATGGAGAAGTGAGAATACAGTAATATAACATCAATCTAAATGGAAATTAAGTTTACTAAAGTACCTAAAAAGTTGGTGCTTTGTTTTCTTATGCTAATGATATCACGAGTTTCTGTTTAAGTTTTGTGTTGTGAAGTTTTCAAGTTTTGGGTGATGTTCTTATGGATAATGGAATAAATAGTGGAAAGAGACTAAGCTTGGGGATGCCCAAGTCATCCCAAGCCAAATTGAAGGACACCAAAAAGCCTTAGCTTGGGGATGCCCCGGGAAAGCATCCCCTCTTTCGTCTTCAATCCATCGTAACGTTACTTGGAGCTATATTTTTATTTACCACATGATATGTGTTTTGCTTGGAGCGTCGTGTATTATAGGAGTCTTTGCTTTTTTTTAATCACAATCATCCTTTTTGCACACCTTTTGAGAGGGACATGCGCTCATCGTGAATTTGTTTGAATACTCAATGAGCTTCACTTATATCTTTTGAGTTAGGTAATTTAGCTCGCATGTGCTTCACTTATATCTTTTGAGCTAGATAATTTTTCTCTAGTGCTTCACTTAAATCTTTGTAGAGCACGGCGGTGTCATATTTTGTAGAAATAAAAACTCTCGATCTTCACTTATATCATTTTGAGAGCGCTCTCTCTAAGTAACTTGGTAATTGGCGTGTGTTATGAAATTAGTCCTAAATATGATAGGCATCCGAAGAGGATATAATAAAAACTTTCACATTCAAGTGCACTGATTAGTAAGAGAAGTTTGATTCCTCACAACTAGTTTTGAGATATGGATATGGTAATATTAGAGTTATGATAGTAGGGTGTTGTGAATCTAGAAATACTTGTGTTGAGGTTAGTGATTCCCGTAGCATGCACGTATGGTGAACCACTATGTTATGAAGTCGGAGCATAATTGATTTATTGACTGTCATCCTTCGTGTGGCGGTCGGGATCGCGCGATGGTTAACTCCTACCAACCCTTCCCCTAGGAGTAAGCGTTTAGCACTTTGTTTCGATTACTAATAAAAATTTCGCAATAAGTATATGAGTTCTTCATGGCTAATGTGAGTCCATGGTATAGATGCACTCTCACCCTGTCACCATTGCTAGCCTCTCTAGTGCCGCGCAACTTTCGCCGGTGCACAAAACTACCATATACCTTCCTCAAAACAGCCACCATACCTACCTATTATGGCATTTTCATAGTCATTCCGAGATATATTGCCATGCAACTTCCACCGTTCCGTCTCATGACATGTGCCATCAGTTTCATATTACCATTGCATGATCGTAAGATAGGTAGCGAGATGTTTCAACGTCATATGCTAAGCTAGATCGTTGCACATCCCGGTACACTGCCGAAGCTCATTGAGTTGTAAGTAAATAAAAGTGTGATGATCATCATTATTAGAGCATTGTCCCATGTGAGGAAATAATAAAAGAGGCCAGCAAAGCCCAAATAAAAAAAAGAGGCCAAAGATGGCCACCAAAAAAAAGGAAATGAAAAAAGAGAGGCCAAAGAGCCCAAACAAAAAAAAGAGAGAAAAAGAGAGAAGGGACAATGCTACTATCTTTTTCCACACTTGTGCTTCAAAATAACACCATGTTCTTCATGATAGAGAGTCTCTTGTTTCGTCACTTTCATATACTAGTGGAAATTTTCATTATATAACTTGGCTCGTATATTCCAATGATGGGCTTTCTCAAAATTGCCCTAGGTCTTCGTAAGCAAGCAAGTTGGGTGCACAACCACTAGTTTTTGTTTTTGAGCTTCCATACACTTATAGCTCTAGTGCATCCGTTGCATGGCAATCCCTACTCATTCACATTGATACGACGGGTCGATGTGACCATCTCCTCCTTTTTTGCCTCACAACCTCCACCACACTCTATTCCACCTATAGTGTTATATCCATGGCTCACGCTCATGTATTGTGTGAGAGTTGAAAAAGTTTGAAAAAGTAAGAGTGCGAAAACAATTATTTGGCCAATACCGGGGTTGTGCATGATTTAAATTCGTTGTTTGGGGATGATGGAGCATAACCAGACTATATGATTTTGTAGGGATAACTTTCTTTCGCCTTGTTATTTCAAAAGTTCATGATTACTTTACTAGTATGCTTGAAGTATTATTGTTTTCATGTCAATATTAAACTATTGTTTTGAATCTTATGGATCTGAACATTCATGCCACAATAAAGAAGTTACAAAGAACGAATATGTTAGGTAGCATTCCACATCAAAAATTCGGTCTTTATCACTTCCCTACTCGAGGACGAGCAGGAGTTAAGCTTAGGATGCTTGATACGTCTCCAACGTATCTATAATTTTTGATTGTTCCATGCTACTATATTATCAACTTGGGATGTTTTATATGCATTTATATGCTATTTTATATCATTTTTTGGGACTAACCTATTAACTCAGTGCCCGGTGCCAGTTTCTGTTTTTTCCGTGTTTTTGACCTTTTTCATATAAGAATATTAAACGGAGTCCAAACGGAATAAAACCTTTGGGATGATTTTTTCATAACATACGGGATCCAGAAGACTTGAGAACCAAGGCAGAGGGCCACGGAGGAGGCCACGAGCCCCCTAGGCGCGCCCGGGGGGGCGCGCCTAACAGGCTTGTGGGCCCCCCGTGCCTCCTTTGCCCTACCTCTTTCGCCTATAAATTCCCTAAAATCCCCAAACCAACAGAGAGAGCCATGAAAATACTTTTCCGCCGCCACAAGCTTCTGTTTCCGCGAGATCCCATCTGGGGACCGTTCTGGTGCCTTGTTGGAGGGGGATTTGGACACGTAGGGCTTCTTCATCAACACCATTGCCTCTCCGATGATGCGTGAGTAGTTCACCGCACACCTTTGGGTCCATAGCTAGTAGCTAGATGGCTTCTTCTCTCTCTTGGATCTTCAATACAAAGTTCTCCATGATCTTCATGGAGATCTATCCAATGTAACTTTCTTTTGCGGTGTGTTTGTCAAGATCCGATGAATTATGGATTTATGATCAGATTATCTATGAATGTTATTTGAGTCTCCTCTGATTTCTTATATGCATGATTTCGTATCCTTGTAATTCTCTTCGAGTTATGGGTTTCGTTTGGCCAACTTGATCTATAATTCTTGCAATGGGAGAAGTGCTTGGTTTTGGGTTCATACCGTGCGGTGTCCTCACCTAGTGACAGAAGGGGTAGCGAGGCACGCATCATGTTGTTGCCATCAAGGGTAAAAGATGGGGTTTATATCATATTTCATGAATTTATCCCTCTACATCATGTCATCTTTCTTAAGGTGTTGCTTTGTTTGTTATGAACTTAATACACTAGATGCATGCTGGATAGCGGTCGATGTGTGGAGTAATAATAGTAGATGCAGAAAGCATCGGTCTACTTGTCTCGGACGTGATGCATATATGTATGATCATTGCCTTGGATATCATCATGACTTTGCGCGATTCTATGAATTGCTCGACAATAATTCGTTCACCCACCGTAATACTTGCTATCATGAGAAAAGCCTCTAGTGAACACTATGGCCCCCGGGTCTATTTTACACATCATATATTCAGATCTACATACAAAAATACCAAAAATACCTTGCTACATTTTTATTTATTTATTTATATTTACCTATTATCATGATCAGATCTCACTTTACAAGTAATCGTAAAGGGATTGACAACCCCTTTATCGCGTTGGGTGCCAGTTTGTTTGTTTTTGCGCAGGTGTCTTGGTGCCTCATCTTGATACTCCTACTGAATTGATACTCAAACTGAGGAAAATACTTATCTCTACTTTGCTGCATCACCCTTTCCTCTTCAAGGGAAAAATCAATGCAAACTCAAGAAGTAGCAATGAACTCGAGCAAGTCAAGAAAACAGAGGAGAGAAAGGGAAAACAGAGAGCTTGGGCTCGGGCTGGACAAAGCAGTATATATAGGGATACTTTTAGTCCCGGTTGGTGATACAAACCGGGACTAAAGACCTATATCTAGTCCCGGTTTGTATTACCAACCGAGACTAATGACCCTCGCAAGGGCCCCAGCCTGACAAAATTCTGCCACCACCTCTTTAGTCCCGGTTGGTAACATCAACCGGGACTAGATGTTACTAATAAACTGGGACTAAAAGCATTCCTCACGAACCGGGACTAATGGTCACATTGATCCCGGTTCAAGAGCAAACCGGGATTAATAATCGAAACGTAAAACATGTTTTCTACTAGTGTACGCGTGCACCCTATATGCGCCAAAACAATTAGTAATTCAAAAAAGTTAGCAAAATTCTAAATCTTTTTTGGAACCAAACATGATTAAGTATTGCACTCATATAAAAAGTTTGGACAAGAAAATATTTCCAATGAATCCGAGACAAAAAAAACAAGTTTAATTATGATGACAATATAGCGTGTATAGTACTTGTATATAGCGATTTTTGCCGAATCTTCGATCCACGATGCAACAGAAGTCATTCTTTGATGAATCCTTTTATACAACTACAATACTTATCATGTTTAATACCAAAAAAGATTTACAATTTTTTAAACTTTTTCTAAATTACTATTTTTTTTCATATAAGGTGAGCTGGCACCCAGGTTCTCCTTTGTATTTTCCGTTTTAGTACTAGCAAGCACAACGAGGAAAAAACCCAAAGAAACACTGTACTTGGCTAGATTGTGTAAATATCCCCGCCGCTTAATCGAACGACTGTTTGGTTATCCTCGCTTGTCGTCTCTAGTCTTTGCTCGCTCTGTGTTTTGTGTGTGTCGCGACCACCATTTTGACCAGTGATGTCCCACGAGATGAACGGTGACGTTGATACGTAGTTTCACGAGCCGTCCGCCGACTACGACTATGGGGATGTGAACGGGAGCCACGAGGTCGGCTGCGCCTGGTGTTTACCCGGCGCCGTTTTCCGCCGCCGCCACTGTCGTCGCCTCTGCTTTTTGATCGACGATCTTACTCGGGAGTGAACTGCGTCCGTCGGCGGTCGGCATCGCTTCATCGCTCATCGGTGGGCTGAAAATATTACGGATAAGAGGATGATTAGCTTGTCGCTTTGTCTGTGTACTTGATCTGGTCATGTGAATATTCCGCCGCCTAATCGGTGCGCGCCTGCCGTCTCTACAAGAATCAATCATGATTAACAGGGACGTACGACGTTCAGTTTTCTTTTGCGCCCACAACCTACTACACGCATGATAACGGGAAGCACGCGGCCGGCTGGCCTGGCGTTTACCCGGCGCCGTTTTCCGCCGCCGCTGCATCTGCTTTCGATCCGTCGAAGAAATCTCGTTCGAAGGTGACCGCTGCGTCGGCGTCGCGTCGAAGGTGACCAGACCAGTGGGCGAAGAAGTTTCGGATAAGAGCAGGCCGCGCGCCTGCGTCCAGAGAAGACCAATGGAACAGCAGCGCAGCGGGTCTGCAGCACGCGCGTTGCGCAGAGAAATGAGCAAAACTAGTGATAACATACAGTTAAGAGTTAACAGAAGCCAAGTTCTCATCGCATAAGGTATATGGATTTCTTTATTTCATGTATTTGTTGTTGAACATTCAAACATTGTGGGCAGTTCTCTCGGACTCAAATAGGTAGCATGACCGTGTTGGCTTTTGAACGTGCGTATGCACCGTATAGGTGTGCCTACGCGATTTTTGCTTCGGCCAGCAACTTGACGGAACTTGCGTAACTAGCGACACGAATAAAACTGATCAATGGATTCGATGGCTAAAGGCATGTGTCGAGCCTTTTCTTTGTATTGCTTTTCGTTTTTCTGGTGTTACAATCAACACCTCTAGGGTGCCTTTTATACACGTCCACAAGGAACTATGAAAATAGACTAGGACTAGGAATCCTAATACTACTAGGACTTGGTTTGGCTTTCTTTCCTAATCCTACAAGGAACAACATGATTAACTTCTACATTCACCTCCTTAATCTTGTTGCTTGACTTCACTTCTTGCACTCCGACTTTCTTCCTCATCTCGATGAACTTCTGTCGACCGAGGGACTTGGTGAAAATATCAGCAAGTTGGTCTTTCGTGTTCACATGTTGAACCTCGATCAACACTTCTTCAATGCACTCCCGGATGTGGTGGAACCGGGTATCTATGTGCTTACTCCTTTTGTGATGAACCAGATTTTTGCACAACGAGATTGCAGCTTGGTTATCGATCTTCAGTGACACCTTCTGCACCTCCCGCTTTGCAAGAATAGCTAGAAGTCTTCTCAGCCACACTGCTTGACAAGCCGCCGTGCTTGCAGCTATGTATTCTGTCTCGCATGAAGACAGTGCCACCACGTTTTGTTTCTGAGAATTCCAGCTAATCGGATTCGGGCCAAGGTAGAAAATCATGTCCGTTGTGCTCTTTCGGTCATCAACATCACCTGCCATGTCACTATCTGAATATCCACGAAGGATTAATCCTTCCTTTCCCTTTCTGTACGTACAACCAAGATTAATGGTGCCTTTCACATAGCGCAAGATTTGATTGACCGCGCTCATGTGCTCGGTTGTCGGATTCTCCATGAAACGACTCATGATCCCGACTGAATAAGCCAAGTCAGGTCGGGTATGCACCAAATATCTTAGGCTGCCCACAACGCTTCGATACATTGTGGTGTCCACCGGCGGATTTGAGCTACGCTTGCTCAACTTCTGACGTTGGTCCACTGAAACTTGTATCTCGTAGCAATATGACATGCCACACTTGTCCAATAACTTGACCGCGTAGGCCGATTGACATAGGGAAATCTCTCCGGAGCTTTGCTTCACTTCGATGCCCAAGTAATAGTTGAGTAATCCCAAATCACTCATGCTAAACGTGTTCTTCATTTGCGCCTTGAAACGTTCAATTTCTTGTACGCTATCTCCGATGATAATCAGATCGTCGACATAAACTCCAACTAGCAGGTTTGAGCCTTTGGAGTTCTTTGTATAGACTGCGTGCTCAAGGGGACATCTCTTTAACGTGAGCGAGACCAAACTTCGGTCTAACTTTGAGTTCCAAGCTCTTGGCGCTTGCTTCAAACCATAAAGTGCCTTCTTGAGATTGTAAACTTTCCCTTCTTTGCCTTTCTTCTCGTAGCCGAGGGGTTGTTCCACGTACACTTCTTCTGTGAGATCGCCGTTGAGGAAAGCGGATTTAACATCCATATGATGAACCTTCCAATCCTCTTGTGCTGCCAAAGCTAGGAGCACTCTCACCGTCTCGATTCAAGCAATCGGTGCAAACACCTCATCATAGTCAACTCCTTGATGTTGTACGTAGCCCTTTGCAACGAGTCTTGCCTTGTACTTCACAATGGCACCCTCCGTGTCCTTCTTTAACTTGTAAACCCACTTCAAACCTATAGCCTTTTGGTTCGGAGGTCGAGTTACCAAAGTCCACGTGCCATTGCTCTCAATCTCCTTCATCTCCTCATCCATGGCGTGCGTCCAGCTAGGACTTTTGCTCGCCTCTACAAAGTTCGCCGGCTCCTCAACTCTGAACAGACATAGTCCAGAGTACTCGAGCATAAATGGCTTTGTGTACTTGTAGACTTTCTTGAGGGTCTTGTAGCGACGAGGCTCTGAGGAGTCCGTTGTGGCCTACGAAGGAGGCGACACAAATTGTGTCGATGTTGATGCACTTGAGGAAGATGGCTGAGTCTCGGGCGTGTCATCGACATCCGCGTCGTCGGCGTAGTCGTCGTGATCATGACCATCATCTTGATTGTCATCGTCACTATGCGCCTCGTTGTCGATGTTGTCATCGAGATCTCCACCCGTGTCGTGCGCTCCGTTGTCGCTATCTCCTTGCGACCTATGCACGTCGTCATCGGTGTCGGCACCATGATGATCACTACCATTGTGGTCACCTTGGTTGGGAGTCTTGCCAACCACCTGGAGATCCTCCCCTGCATCATCATCAGTTGGAAATTCAACCGTGAATATGTTACCGTTTGGAGCATCATCGGTTGCGGCGCTCCAATTCCACGCTTGGTTTTCTTCAAACACGACGTCGCGTGATATCCGTAGACGCTTGGTTTGTGGATCGTAGAAGTGGTATGCCTTGGTGCCGGAACTCCTCTCGTATCCGATGAACACCATCTTGGTGCTACGATCAGCAACCTTTCAGAGGTGCGGCTCCGCCGTCTTCACATGTGCCACGCACCCGAACGTTCGTAGATGAGACACATTCGGCTTACGTCCGTAAGTTGCTTCATACGGAGTCTTACCGATCACCGCCTTCGTTGGAGCCCGGTTGAGAAGATAGACTGCCGTCGAGACAGCATCTCCCCAAAAAGTCCCCGACAGGTTCTTGCTCTTGAGTAAACTCCTTGCCATGTCAATGACGGTTCGATTGTGCCTTTCAACGACCCCGTTCTGCTGCGCGTATAAGGTGTCGTGAGGAACCTTTTTATGTCAATCTTCTCGCAGTAGTCGTTGAACTCGTCCGACGTAAACTCTCTGTCGCGATCTGTCCATAGAGAGCGAACCTTCAATTTGTGTTCCATCTCCATTTCAGCCTTTAGCTTCTTGAACGCTTCAAACGCCTCATCTTTAGATCGTAGGAGAACGACCCACATATATCTCGAGTAGTCATCTACCACAAGGAAGAAGTACTTCTTTCCTTCATGAGTTGCCGGGGTGATAGGGCCACATAGATCAGCATGGAGCAGCTCGAGTGAATCACTTGCACGATAGGTAGACTGAACAGGGAACGGCCTGCGGTGCTGTTTTCCAACAAAGCACCCGTCACATACTCGATCAACATGGTCGATATCTGGCATCCTGGATACCATCTCCATCTTTGACATCTTCTTCAAGGCGTAGAAGTTAACATGTCCAAATCTAGCATGCCATAACCACGAATCATCATCACTCTTGGCGAGCCAACACCCCGATTGAGATTGATCAAGGTTGAGGATATAGAGCCTGTTCCGTGTGTTAGTGACACGAGCTAGCACGTTTCGTAGGTTGTCGAAGATCGTCATCACTCCGTTCTCGATACCCACCTTGCATCCATTCTCGTCAAGCTTCCAAATAGAGATGATGTTGTTGCGAAGCCGTGGGATGTAGTACACTCCCGTGAGTATGCGATGTTCGCATGTGAGACCCTCGAAGAGGACAGATCCTTGCCCACAAATCTCCACATTTGAACCATCACCAAACTTGACCGAGCCTTCAACATCATATTCCAGCTCGAGAAATTTTTCCTTGCATCCCGTCATGTGGTTACTGGCACCCGTGTTGAGATACCACGACACGTTGTGATCCCCGGATAACTTAGGTGTCACATTCTTCTCATGAAGTAGCACCTTCCGGCTTGGTTTCACAACCACTGTTTCAGCGAGATCACAAACTTCAGCCATCAGAAGGCCTGGACCTTCGTCTTCCTCCTTTGCCAAATTTTCCTTGATCTCTCACTTGTCAAGTTCCGGACAATCCTTTGCAAAGTGACCCATCTCGTTGCAGTTATAGCACTTGACCTCGGACATATCCAAGTTCCGTTGCTTCCGCCCTTTAGATCGGTCAGCCTTACCACGACCTTGTGGCTTGCCTTTTCCTTTGCCTTCTTCGGTTTGTCCGCCACGCGTTGCGTTGCTTGAGCCTTCGTTTCCATCACGTCTTCCTTTGCTACTTGGGGACTCCCAATCTGCACGTGACTACATGAGTTGGTCACTACCTCCTCCGTTGCCTTTCCGACAGCCACGAGCATTCTCTTCCCATGTCCGCAGGCGTCCGATCGCCTCCGTTATGGTCATGTCGTCGATGTCGTAAATCTGCTCGAGCGTGCCGATGATGTACGTGAATTTGTCAGTCAGTGAACTGAAAAATTTCTCCACAATCTCGGTCTCCTCGAGCTTTGCATCAAGCGCGCGGATCTCTCCCACCAAAGTAGTAAGACGCATGGCGTAGTCGTTCACCAATTCAGTTATCTCCATCTGCAACTTGTGAAATTG
This sequence comes from Hordeum vulgare subsp. vulgare, assembly GCF_904849725.1. Classification (NCBI taxonomy): domain Eukaryota; kingdom Viridiplantae; phylum Streptophyta; class Magnoliopsida; order Poales; family Poaceae; genus Hordeum; species Hordeum vulgare. The sequence continues at coordinate 425,364,544 of NC_058522.1, read as the reverse complement.
GCGCTTCAGCACTTGTGCCCGAGCCTTGGTGACGTGATCTTCTCCGATCCTCATCTCCTTGAGTGCGTTCCATGCCTCTCTTGCCGTCTCAGACTCCGCCAATGTCATCAGCACGGAATCCGGCACGGACTGGGCTATGGTGGCCATGGCACCTTCGCCGGACTCGTCATCGATGTCGTCGTCCGTAATTGCCTGCCACACTCGGAGGGTTCGGAGAATAATCTTCATCTTCACCGCCCACACGCCATAGTTGGCGTCCGTGAGCATCGGGAACTGGATGGGGATGTTGCAATGCGCCTGGACGTTGACGCCGCCTGTTCCCCCACCACTGGTCGCTGACTTGCCGCCCTTCTTCACCTTGTCGCCGTTCTTCTTCGCCTTGGAATCGCCTTTGCCGGACTTGACCGACTCAGCGTCGCTGTCCGTCATCGTAGATCATAGATCGTCGAGGCTTTGATACCAATTGTTGGCTTTTGAACGTGCGTATGCAGCCGTACAGGCGTGCCTACGCGATTCTTGCTTCGGCCGGCTACTTGACGGAACTTGCGTAACTAGCGACACGAATAAAACTGATCGGTGGATTTGATGGCTAAAGGCCCGTGTCGAGCCTTTGCTTTGTATTGTTTTTCTTTTTTCTGGTGTTACAATCAACACCTCTAGGGTGCCTTTTATACACGTCCACAAGGGACTATGGAAATAGACTAGGACTAGGAATCCTAATACTACTAGGACTTAGTTTGGCTTTCTTTCCTAATCCTACAAGGAACAACATGATCAACTTCTACAGACCCTGATCAGAAGTGTTCTAGTCTAACCGAAGCTGGAGAGACCAAAGACGATGGCACTCTTTTTTCACAAATACGCAAACCTTGTGTATCATTTCATTGATAGAAGAAATTAAAACGAAAACAGAATATGATACAACACATGACACAAACACAGGGACGTGAACATGATGCCCGAATCAAAGAGACATGAAATGCTCAGCCCAAACAGAAAAAAGAATACAGCTAAGCTCGTCATTCTGAAAAGTAGCCCTGGCCAACAACACGGCCAACATCTTCAGATCCATAGCCGAGGACGCCTCGAGCAACCAAGACAACGCCTTCATGAAAGAAAATGACGCAAAGCCGTCGTCGTTGGCCGATCCAGAAAACCGAACCTCGGGTTTCCCCGGCGCTCGAAGAGAGCATAGATAACAGCCGTAACAACGCCTCCAAAAAAGGGACGACACCCTCAGGTGTCGCCGCTCCCAGCAGAAAATGCAGGTATTTCGTCCTGGCCAGAGTCCATGTAATCCCAAACCATCAAAGTATGAATCGGCAAAGAAGAAGTTGGACATAGGCCTGAACCACGACCATAGAAATGGAAGCGACGCTGGAAGCACTAGACGATGGCAATCTGAAATTGGAGTTAATTCCATTGATCTCTCAGCCCAATAGAAACTCGGGAAAAGGAAAATTTTGCGGCAAAGTACACGCACACCCTCTGGCCCGCCCAACTACCATCTCGAGACAACTTTCTACAGGCATGAGAATCGGAAAGTGATACCAAAACACCTCGATTAAGGTCACAGTGGCTTTTCGGAAAAAATTAGGTCACCACGAACTGAGAAGCATCACTCGGAATTCAGAAATCACTCCAATAAGAGCTGCATAGGTCACCGTGGCTACACTTTGTTTATCTCCAATATTTCAACAACTTGTCATTGGCTGCATAATCGTTTTGCTGGAGAGACTGGAAAGACGAGAGGTTGTGCGCTATTTAAATGTTCTCATTGTGAAGATGATATGTTGTCCTTAGCCTCACAAGATTTACATCTGTTTAATCATTCGAAAGAGCTGGGCAACCATCATGGTCATGTAGTTGGTGCGTGCCCAACGCAAACCAAAATCTGCAATCCAGTCATTTTTGCCCACCCTGATAAGGAACATATAGTTCTCAGATAAATAAATCGAAAACACAAAGGGTCAGAGTAAAAGGAAAAGTTAGAACACCTCAGGGTCAACGTCATGAGATTTTGGGTGGACTAACTGACATATATCCCTTCATACTCTCTGCGGCTCAAAATGTAAGTCATATTTTGTTTCGCTACGATAGCACTCTAATCAATTATGGATGTGTGCATCCATTAATACAGAAGTCGGGGATAACCTTCCTTTTCGGAAAAAAAATCTCAGCATTAATTAATTTTCAATATATTTTCAATAAATTGATGCCATTATGTCCATATACAAAATAATTACTTATAGTTGTGATTTTATGTCATATAATCCACATAATATTTCAGTAACTATTAGTAAAAGCTTTATTTTACGGAACCATAGCATATTTATTCTTAGATAGAGAAAGTGTGTCTTTTTTGCCAAAAGACGTGGACCCATTATAAATGTCATCGTAAGTACATAGTACCCAAGAGATAATTAAAACTCCAAGTCCCTAGACCACGAGCAACTACCGCAACTAGGAAGAGTCGTCGACGCGTCGTTGTTGTCACTGCTCCTCTATCAAAGGCGGCATAACCTTGTTGACGACAACTGAAAAGTCTATATACACGTGCCCCTAAAGATAAGTGCCCTAGAACAACAAGTTCCTAGACCACCAAACGACAATTACCGCCGTCAAAATGAGCCAGCAACGAGTTGTTGTTGCTGCTCCTTCATCAAAGCAAGCCTAACCTTGTCGATGTTAGCCAGAAAGTCTTCATGCACGTGCGTCTAAGGATCAGTGCCTTGGAATTATGAGTCCCTCGACTACCGAACAACCACTACCGTGGCTAGAACAAGCTGTTGACGCACACTTGTCGTCACTTTACTATTGGAGCCGGTGTAAACTTTTCAATGTTAGCTAAGAAGTCTTCGTGCAAACATCCTTGAATATCAAGGCCCTTGAGCCACAGTCGTCGTATTTGGACCTTTGAATTGGTGTGAAGCATCTAACCCGAAATCTCGTCATCGCGCATGTACAATGATAAATCCTAAACTCACCGCCCCAGGAAGACAACAGAATTCTACAGCTGGAGCTGTGTTGAATATCTCTACACAGATGAACTCCAAGAGGATCGAAGTTTGAAAGACCAACTTAAAAAAGAAGTGTTGCCTGCTCCTACAAAACACCCTAACCTAAAATACTAGCCGGGACAAAGGTATTCAGATTCCTCGCCCCACCACCGGCTGGCGAATTAGCAGGCAGAGAGGAGGCAAATTGACAGGCAGAGAGGAACCAAGACACTGACTGGCCGACAGGACCTAGAAGAGATAAAATTTCCCTAGCTGAAGGAAAGTGAAGGAAATAAGATCCATGTTGCAAGAAAATATGTCATATTAATTGTACGTATTTGACTTGGGCAGATCGGACCCTCGTTCGTCTTGGGTTTATCCCTTAACTATATCCATACCGGGTGATTGGGTTTTCGCGAATAAAGTGATTGGGTTGTAGGCTCGGAAATTCAAGAATATTATATGTGGTCTCGTCTCATGTGTGGATGTGTCTATGGCCTCCTTCAAAATTCAGGCCATGTTTAAAACAAAGAAAAACATTAAGATTTATTTAAATATTAAACCACTGTAAATTGAAAGAATGCAGTTTGAAATAAAAGAATGACTCGCCATGATTCCTATGAAATTCATATAGAATGGAAAGATCTGTAGGAATTTCGGAGGAAAATAAATACGACATCTTACTACAATTGTTTAAAGTAAATCTCAAATTTAAAAAGAACATTTGAACATATTAAGTATTTGTGTTATTTTTAGAAGCAACTCACAAAAAATTGAACAAATACTTTAAACCCTTTAAAAAGCTGCGTACTAGAAATCCAAAGGAGAAAGTCGCTTGTACTCTAAAACCTTCGGTATCCACAGCGCCTGCTAAATTGGCACGCTTTTTCTCTGAGCTCGCAAGCTAACTAAAATGAGACGCCGCCAGCTTAGTTTGGCGTTGCCCTTTTTCTTCCCGAGCGCTTCTACAGTGCAGTTTTTAGTCATTTCCTCTGGTATTCTTTATTTCCTTTGGTTCCTCCAGTTTATTTTGTAGCATAAAATGCTTATATTGGAAAATTTCTGAACATTTAATTGTTAAATGGACATATAAACATCTTAAAAAACACATGAAACATTCTTATTCAAAAACACATACACTTTTAAACAATGGTTACCGTCAATTCTAAAAATGTTTGTTGTGTTTAAAACATGTTCACCATTTAAAGAAACATATTCATCATGTATTTAAAAATGTTCAACGCCATGCATGTTTTTAAAATATGCATACGCACATAAAACAAATGTATTTATAGCAATGAAAAGGCGGAAAGAAGAAAGGAAAAAAAAATGATGATGACAAAGGAAAAAAGAAATGAAACTTTTCAATGAAATAAAAAATGAAAAACACTAACTGAAAACCAGAAAAACAAAACCAGAAACGTAAATCTATATCTAGACCTACTAATCTGTCGTACGTCATTAAATTTATCCTTGAAGTTGGCAAAAATTATCCACCAATGCCACATAAGTGATAAAAAATGGTTCAGCCTGTGTAAAGGCGTCGGCACCACACATGATTCATGTATAGAATTATCCAGTAGCAAATCACCTGAGCACTAGCAGCCAACTGGCTAGAGCCGTTTGGTTCCTTCCAGCCGACTTGTGTTTGATCCCTCCTTCTCCCTTTGTTTCTTTGTTTTTCTCGATTATTTCAGTTGAGCGTAAGATGAAGTCGCATCGCCCAAGTGACATCTTATCTGATGGGCTGGACAGTGTTTCAATTTTGTTCAATTTTTTTTGCAGATTCAAGTATTTTTAAAATATTCATATATTTCAAATCCCAACTCCAAAATTAAAAATTTATATAGAAAAGTCACTCGGAAAATTGTGTACATTCCAAATATGATATTATCTTCCGTGTTAAAAGTTACGTTTATGTTGCACCTTATGATGGGCTGGACAGTGTTTCAATTTCAGTCCAGCTTTTCTTTTGCAGATTCAAGTGTTTTTAAAATATTTATATATTTCAAATGCTAACACCAAAATTAAAAATTTATATACAAAAATCAGTCATAAAATTGTGTACATTCCAAATATGATATTATCTTGCATGTTAAAAGTTACGTTTATGTTGCACCTTAAACTTTAATTAATACTTTTCTCCGTTTTTTCTCGTATATATTTCAAAAATTCCTTTATATTTGTGCACAACACAACTTATCATGTTGTTTCTGGTTTGGCACTCTGAAAGATTTCAAGTAGTTTGTTGTTGTCGTTGATTGTGTGTATGGCGGGTGTTTTTTCTCTTCCATTACAACGCACGAGCATTTTTGCTAGTATACCTAATAAGGCCCGATCTCAAGAGTAAAAGCTGTGAACTGGGCTGTCCGGCCAGCCGGACTGGACCAATTTATCTCATGTGTAGGTTTCATATAAGATTTGAGCCATTATATTTGTCCATGAAAAAAGGGACCTCCTAATCGGGATAGCAACTAGTTGCGAGCGTTTCTTCCGGAGCCTTCCAATGAACACTCCCAGCATCGCCACTTGATGCGTTTTCAGCTCCTGACACATGTCGCTCTTTAAGTGTTTTTTTTTTAATTGTTCTTTTATTATTTTTCTGCACATGTTTTTGCTTTTTAGGTGGGTTTTTTCGGATTTTTTCGATGTTCTGGTTTTTCACCGGTCTTTCTTACCTTCTGTATGATATTTTATTTTCCAAAAAAAGTACTTCCTCCGTTTCGGTGTATAAGTCATTCGCGTAGTTCTAGGTCATCAATTTAAGGAATTAAATATGTGTCATATGTCATGAAAAGTATATCACTAGATTTTTACATGGATGTATTTTCTAAATATATATTTTTTGTCACTTATGATATATATTTAGATAGTTAAATTATCGACCTAGAATTACGCGAATGACTTATACATCGAAACGGAGGTAGTAATGAAGTACGTGCTGATACAGTATAAAACAAATTAACCAAACTTGCTTGATGTAGAGGCAATCAAGAAAGCTGCATAAGTGAATATATAACCCACAAAAACCCGGAAGAAAAGGATGAAAACCTTTTGCCCCCCCCCCCCCCCCCAATGTTGGATTTACAGCTTATGCTCTGACCCGAGTAGCATGGGGCACCTGGAATCCCGTGTGAATCAGCAAGGACCACCTTGCAAGGCTAAATACTCCCGGGTGACCGGTATATCTATCTATGAGGTGTATGGGTTTTGCAAAACTCCATAGACATGCATTACGCGAAAAAAAAAACATTTTTTTCTCTTTTTGAAAAGCATGATTTTTCTTTCGTCGAAGGCACGGATTTGCTTCCGTGAGAGGCACGACCATGCCTCTTGGGAACAAAAAACTATTTTATGTTGTTTTTTCTCGAGAGGCACAACCGTGCCTCTTGAACGGAAAAAACGTATTTCTTATTCTTTTCGCGGTAGGCATGATTTCGTTTCCACGAGAGGCATGAATTTTCTTACTCGAAAGGCACATCCATGATTCTCGAAAACGGGAAAATATGCATTTTTTGTTTGATTTTTTTTCTTACATTAGAGGCACGGTTTTCCTTTCACGAAAGCCATGGCCGTGTCTCTCGAAAACGAGAAATAAACATGTTTATTGTTTTTTTTCTTTCATGCAAGGTACGATTTTGCTTCCGTGAGAGGTACGGCTTTGCTTTCGCGAGAGGCAAATCGGTGCCTCCTGAAAACAGAAAAACAAACGTGTTTTCTTCTTTTTTTTCCGCAAGAGGCATAGTTTTTTCGTTTGGTTTTTTCGTGAAAAAAGAGTTCGTCCAAACCTACCGACATGGATCTAGTTTTGAAGATCTTGATACGAGGAATCCGAAGATGAAAACGGTTCGAGATTTGAACGTACGATTTAAGAGATAAACTACTTTGAAAATAACAGTTCTAGAAAGAAAGAAAAACTCTCAGGTTACAACAGGTGACGGACATGTAGTACGCCCCTTGTTGCAACCTGAAAAAATGAATATAATCTTTGAAAAAAATATTTTTCAATTAATGATTTCACCTAATCGATGTTGTAAGCGCCGGGCTCCGGTCGCTCGCAGGCGGCCCATAGCGATCATGCCATATCAACCTGTGAATAAAAAGGTGATGTTACTTCGAGCAAAGTGGGAATCAATATCTACTCACCTAAGTCGAGTGCTTCGAGCCTTTCCGCTAGACCAGTCTCAGTTTGTTGCCTATGAGTAGGAAAGAATCCTATTTGACTTCTCTTTTAGTACAAATTACAAATTCAAAAATGTTCATGGATTTTGAACAAACGTTCATGATTTTTTTATAAAAAACTTAGCGAAGTTGAGAAAACATTCATCGAATTCCAAAAGAAGTTCAATAATTTGATAAGAGTTCATCGAATATGAAAAGAATCATCGATTTCAAAAATAGTTCATTGGAATTAAAAAAGTACACGAATCTAAAAAGAGTTCATCAATTTGAAAAAAAGAGTATCAAATTTCAAAAAAGTACATGAAATTTGAGAAAAGTTCATTATATTTCTAAAAGATCATGAATTTTAAAAAGTAAAAAAAAAACTTGAATAAAACCGCTCCAAAAACGACTAGCGAGTCTGTGAAAAAAGGTAGCTTCCCAAAACCAGGGAATCCCCGATTGAAGAGTGAAATAATATAAGCACTTAGAAAGCAGAAGTCCTTCGTTGGCCTAGTGGTTACGCTCGATTGCCTCGAAGGAGCTGGGTGCAGGTTTGAAGTCATGCGGCTCCATCATTTTTGAGCGTTTTAAACGAAAGAAAAAAGAAACACAAATGGGCCGAGCCCAGCTAACGCAAGCGCCGATTTGCAGAAACATGAGAAACTGGCCCTGCACCATCAAGTAAGGTTTGCCATGAAAACACTTGTACTTGTATGAATTAGGAGATACCTCTGTTTTTTTTGCTGGGTATGCTTTTTCTTTGTTTAATTTTTTTGTTGCAAGTAATATGTGTAGACATATTATTTCCCCTCCTTTCCTGTCTCAGCTTGGAACTTGTTACAGTTTCACTGATCTCAGAACTAGCAAACGTCAGATTGCCAACACTTCAACAACTAAACTGCAGCGGCCGGTAACAGCAAAGTTACGGACTTCAGGCTGCTAATTATTGTCCTTCCTGAGCAATTTTAAGATGCTCCATCTTATCCCCCCTTTCATACGGAAGCTACAAGGATAAGAGTTAATCAGATCCACTATTTGATATAGTCAACGGCTTTAGATTCATTATATACTCTTACCTTTTACATTAAAAGAGAGGGTAAAAGGAAGCATGTTAGAAAAACACGTCCTTGTTTGACCTCTTTCAATCTACCACTAGGGTTCACTTCAGGCACTCTTCAAACCTGCGGCGGCGGAAGCAGCAAATGTGATCATAGCGCACAAACAAATCTCTGAAACAAATGGTGTCTGCTAGCCAGCTAAAATGCTGGTAAACACACGGCTGAGGTTCTCCCATGGCTAGCCTAGCCTAAAAGTATCCCACTGGTAACCTCGCAAGGTCTGTCCACATGTTTATCTTGGTGATTAAGGAACTTTGAGCGCAGCAGCCACACGGTAACCAAAGCAGGGGGGCTGCTAAAAGATGAGGCCGATGGCTCAATCACAAAAGAAGTAAGGAGCTCAGAGTTGCGATCACCTCTGCCTTTAAATGGCGTGTGGGGAGAACACGGGACAGCGGGCAAGGGATAAAGAGCTTTTGGATCATGCATCTTCCCTAACACAAGTATAAGCTCAGAGGGGATAAACCCTCTTCTGCACGGATAAGGCTGATAACTGATTACCAGCAGCTGATTTTTCTTTCATTCACGTTACTACTTAAAACGCGTGACAGCAAGTTGAGCCTGCTGATTTGCATCCTGCAGTAATCCACTAATGCATCTGGCCTGAACTCAGTTCTTGAGGATGAGGTGAACTACCGGAAGACAGAATGTACGAACTACTCCCTTGTTTCTAAATACTTGTTGAATTAGACTGGTTCTCCCAACAACAAGTATTATGGTATAGAGGAAGTAGGAAGCAGGATGGAAGCTGCAGCAGGTCAGAGGTACAAAGTATAGACATGCGAACAGTTAGTAATAATACAAATAGTATTGATTATTGTAGTTCTGGTCCTCAACAAAGAAAATGATTGTTGCAATTCTGTCGTTACATGATCGCCACGCTATTAGCGCTGAGGCAGACACGTCGGTCACAGGTGGGACACGACTGGACATGCAGGGGCGAGTGAGAAAACGTGCATGTGCATGCGATCTACTCCTACATCGCACAATTTTTTAATGGGAGCAACGACGTGCGCTACTAAGTACCCTCGTTAAAAATATATTTTTCGATGCGCGTCAATAATAGATCCTTAAGGCATATACAACAATGGTCAGCTGTCTAGAAGGGAAGACAACTTGGATATTAAATGATGTGGACGAGAGAGAATGAAGGGAAAGAAATAATTCGTCGGTAGAATTACCAACGATCTGTAGTCCTGAAAATCTGATCGCTACATACGGCCTTCTACCATTGTATGGTGTGCCGTCTACAAAGCTGCATGTAACTGTCTCCTTAAACTGTGGATTAGTCTTTTACTCCTCCATATTTTAACGTGCTAAGCCCTTAGGACCCAAAGCGCTAGGTACCACTATCTCACGACAACGAAATAAAACCTTCGCTCGAAACATGTTCCTTTTTTCCAGAAAGGAACAAAAAAATTCATCAAAAATATAAAGCATCTTAATTTACATATAACAAAAACTCTAACCTGTTGCGGCCAAATAGTTATAAAGTGATTAAGAAATTCCAATACACGCAAGTTAAAGATAAAAATGACAACAAGATGACGACAAGGACGCCATCCACCCAAAGTTGAGAATGAAAACCCGAGGGGCAACACCTAACATAAAACTACTATTAATTGAATTGTGTTGCCTTGAAAATCACTCTAGCCCTAATGCACCAAACACACAAAGATATCGCCGGAGAGGGCAAGTATCTGCCCTCTGGTTGCGGGTTGTGGAGCTCCGAACATGAGAGGGCTACACGCGATCAACAAAGCCCTCGTAACGATGTTGCCCAAGGTTGATGGAGCAGATGAGTTGAAGGATTTCCGACCGGTTAGCTTGGTCCATGGGGCGGTGAAGATCTTTGATAAAGTCTTATCCTTGAGAGTTACTCACGACCTTCCTAGCCTTCTCGGAGGGCACCAGAGCGCCTTCGTCACAGGGCGGTCCGTCCATGACAACTTTATGATGGTTCAGGGCACGGCCAAGAAACTTCATTCTCTCAAGCAACCGACAGAAATTATCAAACTAGATATTTTCAAAGCCTTTGAGTCGGTGAAGTGGTCATTCGTGCTACAAGTCATTCAGGCCCTAGGCTTTGACAGGAGATGGATTGCATGGATAGCCGGCTTATTCTCCATCGCATAAACTCGGATCCTCATCAATGGCGTGCCAAGTGCACCAATAAGGAATAAGAAGGGGTTTAGGCAAGGCGACCTGTTGTCCCCTATGATGTTCATCATGATGATGGAACCCCTGCAGCGGTTATTTGCTCTCGCGGATAGGCAGGGCCTGCTCTCACCATTATCGAGAGCTCCAAACTAGCGGATCTCAGTATTCGCGGACGATGTTATGCTATTCCTGCAACCAAAGGACCAGGATCTACACATCTGCAATGCCATCCTCGGCTCGTTTGCAGATTGGTGAGGGCTACAGGTGAACAGGGCGAAGACATGTGCGATGCCCATCAGGTGCTCCGAGGAGCACATTGATAGGATTACGACCACGCTTGGTTGTGCTGTGGGAGTTTTTTCCTGCCGCTACCTTGGACTGTCGCTTAGCTTGTGGAAGTTAATGACGACGCAACTCGATGATCTGGTGGCCCAGGTAGCTCAGAAGTTGCCTTCGTGGAGTGAGGCCTCGCTGCCCAGGAACAGTAGGTTGGTGCTGGTTAAAGCGGCTCTTTGCGTCATTCCAGTTCACGCCATGCTCTCCATCCAGATACCGCCTAAGACAATCAAAGCTATCAACAAGATGTGTTGTGAATTCCTCTAGGATGGCGCGACGGAGGCTAACGGTGGTAAGTGCATGGTGGCTTGGAAGTCTGTATGCACTCCTAAGTGGGCGGTGGACTTGGTGTTCCTGACTTACAGTGGCTAAATGTCACGCTTCAGGCTAGGTGGCCATGGCTGCAGAAAACGGATGACTGCAGGCCATGGAAAGGGATTGATTTCAAGGTTTTGAATGATGCCAACAGGCTATTTCTGGCGGCTACATCTACCATGATCGGTGATGGCCGATCTTCTAGGAAGACAGGTGGATCAGCGGGTACACGACGCAAGAGATCGCGTCGAACTCGTATCAGCGTGTGCCTCGCAGAACGAGGAGGAATATGACCATCATGCAGGTGCTTACCGATGGTAGCTGGGCTGTGAGCGTTTGCCCAGACGTGGATGAGGGCACCCTTCGCGAGTATTTGACCCTTTGGTCGACGACTGTCATGATTCAACCAACGTTAGATTCGTAAGACAGCGTTAGATGGGCTTAGGAGGAAAATGGTCTCTAGTCTGATAGATCGGCTTATGTGGCAAATTTTGGGGGCCTCGTGAGGGCAAACTATGCGGTTCTAGCCTCGAAGTTCAAGGCGCATCTACAATGTCGCTTCTTCAGCTGGTTGGTCGCCAGAGATAGGTGGTGGACTTCGGACAGGTTGGCGCGGCGAGGGCTTCCCCACCAGGCAGCTTGCCTCTTCTGCGATCAGGTGGAGGAGACGATCAACCACATTATGCTAACTTGTGTCTTTGCCTGAACGGTGTGGAGCGTCGTGCTTGCGGCATTGGGCAAACCCGAATGGGCAGCATGCCAGGAGGACTCCATAGTGGACTGGTTCACGACGTGCTCGTCCGGCAGAGGGATGTCACCACCATGATCTCTTTGTGTCTTTGGGAGCTATGGAAGCATAGAAACAAGATCGTCTTCGAGGGATCATCACCATCAACGATGATGTTGATTGCTCGCATTGAGGCCGAGGGCAGAGCTTGGACGAGGGCTGGGATGTTTAGGCACAACATGGCAACCTTCGTGTCTGTGCTTGCTAGGTGGGCTAGTGCGAGTATTTAGGTCTTGGCCAGCCTTGTGAGGCATGGTGGCGGTGGTGGTGTTGTCAACAAATGTAAACACACGTAAACCTTGACCCCTCGTGGATGGGGCTCTTTCCCCCTCTCCTTCTTTAATGCATGATACGCACGCTAGTGTGTATTCTAGAAAGAGTACTGGAAAACATGTAAATTATAGTAGACAAACGAATCAACTCCATGTCGGAGCCAAAGGAGCTACACTCCAAGATCGAAGCAAGCCAAATGACGTCGACACACAACAATCAGATGACACCTGAACTCCCAGACGACGCCCCCAAGAGGGTAACATCAAAGCTTCGTCGTTGTCGAGCCCGAAACGATGAGTTGGCTTTTTTTACTTGGAATCTTGTCACGTAGAAGAAACCCACATTGATGCCCCCAAGAGGTAAGTGGCATCCGGATGCATCCACGGATGCTGAAGCGCGGAGCTTTCGCTAAGTCCCCGCGAGTGCCACTAGAAGAACCACCAAACCCCAACGCAGACTGGGGGAAGGGCCACATTACCTGCACAAGACCTCCAGAATCATATCAGACCAGGACGCCCCCACCTCATAAGCCATGAAGGTGTCAGGATCAACCACCATCCCTACCCTCGCTACCCAAATAGCTAATAGGAGGCGCCCCGTCAGCCAGACGCGCAACCACGCCATCCAGGGCCACCGCCCCTGCATCCAAGATTGAGCCACCACCGTCACTAAAACAACAATTCGTGTGAGAACTAAGCCCCTAGGCACGAACATTGTTAGAGTGGAAACATCGTCGGTTAGTCCTGAACAACCCCGATGCCAACCACAAGCGGAGATAACCCTGGGCATGGGTACCACATCTTGCCTAGATCCAACCCCACCGAACACGGGGACGGGGTGCACCGGGGACATCAACACACATGCTTTGCTGGGATAGAAGGCCTTCATGGGCCATGATCCGGCAAAGGATGAACCCCAAGGCATGCCACTATCCATCCCTAGTTCCCTCGTCGGAAGACCAAATATTTGGTCTCCTGTCCCATGTGTGCCGCCATCCGCGCACTATTGGTCAATCGAAGTCATGCCCGACTGGACTCGAGTCCAGCCTTAGCAACGGACACTGTGTGCGCAACCAAAAGTCCTTCAGTCGCTAGATATGGAACGAAGACCACCGGCGCCCGAGCTTGCCGAGGCTCGATTCTGCATGGTCACAGCAAGATCCATGTGCAGCACACCTCAACCCACCAAGCAAACAAAAAATACCTCTGCACACTAGCCCTCATGAGGACCAGGGCACTGTTGTCAACCACCATCAGCCAAATGAGTCGCCGCACGACCATCAATACCACTACAACACCACTGCAATGTTGTCATAGAACCACACCATGACACCATTGGAGGAACAACCAAGCTGCTACGTGTTGGGACGAGAGTCGTACACCCAGGAGGCATGGTGTCGAGCACTAGCCATGTGCTCCATGACAAGGGGAAGCACCCCGACGACGACGATGATGACGGGCTTCGCCTGATGGCACCATCCAGCGACAATATGGAAGCGAAGGGGAGGACGGCGGATGTGACTGGTGGCACTAGGATATTTCTGTGGTGCTCGCGGGAGTATCATGCGAGCCCTAGGTTTTTCTTTGTAAAATGGTAGGGAATAAAACATTCATTTCAACAACAAAACGGTTTCATTAGCCTATTTGATAAGAGCTTCAAAATTGAATTAATTACACAAATTCGACGCTAGCCTTGGAATCTTCCTTCCCCTCTCCCCGCTCATTCTCCTCTCATGCATGCTGATTTCCTCAGCCTTTAATGACCGTGACAAGGAGGTTAGGCGCAATGATGCATCCGCAGGCTTGGTGTTGTGGTCATTCATTGGCAGTGCAGAAAGGGGTTTACAAGTGGCACTGGGATCTGATCTGCACATGTACAATCCTGCATCCTAGAAGGTACACTTCAAACATCACAAGGTTGCACTGATAGCTCCACGTCAACATCTATCACCGGGCCAACGACTCCGGTGTGGTGGTGAATGTTACAGGTCCATTCACTCCAGGGTGGGGTGGCAACGGCCACATCCGCACCGCAGCATGGGTGGCCTCCCGATGGTTGTGGCAGTGGTCGAAAGCGGGAAGACATAATAATAGCTACAACTTTTGGAACATCCAACATCAATATGGTGATTGCAACACCTATTCATGTTCGTCGTGAAAACTCTTCTCTTGATCTTCATTCGCCAGGCTAAGAAGTGACAAAATTACATGGTGACACCTGGATCTTGACAAACATTTACGGACCATGTGATAATGATGGCAGAATTGATTTCTTAAATTGGTTTAAAAGTATCCAAATGCCAACTGAGATAAATTGGATCATAGCGGGAGATTTCAATTACAACTGATATCCATCAACCAGAAATTATGGCATATGAGACATAAGTCAACAAATGTAGTTTAATGAAGCCATCAACTCTCTTGCACTCGTTGAAATCTCTCTTGATCGTAGGAGTTATACTTGGAGCAACATTCAACAATCCCCACTTCTGGAAAGACTGATTGGGTGTTTACTCCCGAACATTGGTCAACCGTTTACGCAAACACTATGGTGACTCCCTTGTCCAAATCTATGTCAGATCATACTCCCTCTATCATCCTTATTGGAACAAGTATACCAAAATCTAAGGTTTTAAGGTTTGAATTTTTTGGCTTGACCATAAAAATTTGAAGGAAATTGTTAGAAATATTTGGATCCAACCTCTGCGGGAATGAGACGGTGCTAAGTTGATCGCTGCCAAATTTAAGAGACATGGAAAAGGTCTAAAAATTTGGAGCAAAAGCATATCAAATCTTGCTAGTATAATTCAAGCTACAAATGCAACCATTCTGATGTGGGGCACGTTTGAAGAATTCAGAAACCTCACTGTCGTAGAGATGAATCACATGAACATTCTTAAACAACACCTCTTTAAGATGCTTTCCTTTCAAAGAATCTACTCAAGACAAATAACTACCATCAAATGTATTAAATTTGGAGATGAAAATTAAAAATTATTCCCAGCCAAGGAAACTATCAAATACAAAAATAACTTCATACACATGATTCAAGATGAGCAACGAAATGAGCATACAGATCACACAACAAAAGCAGCCATACTTTGGGAAGACTTCAAAGAAAGATTAGGAAAGACTGTCAGCACTGCTGACCCTTTGGACTTAAATATTTGATAAAAAACCGATGGACTGGGATTTTTACGAGATAATAAATGACTTATATGGAGGAAATATTTCAGTGAAAAGCATAAATTCCTCCTATGTCACCCTCATTCCTAAGAGGGATAATATGAGTAGTGCTAACGATTTCATGCCTATCTCACCCCTCAATTACACAATCAAGATCATTACCAAACTTTTTGCAAATAGACTACAAGGCATTGTGCTAAAAGTAGTCCATACAAATCAATATGGATTTATTAAAAATAGATAAAATCATGACTTTTTGGGTTGAGCTTTTGAGTATTTGCACCTTTGTCACGAGACAAAAAAACTACTTTGTTGCTTAAGCTTGACTTTAAAATGGTATTTGGTCTCATTGAGCACCAAATAATCATTGGTATCCTGAAAGCTAGAGGATTTGGAGACAGATGGATACACTGTATGAATATGATTTTTCCCTGTGGAACATGTGCTGCTTTACTCAATGGTGTGCCTGGAAAAGTGTTCTATTGCAAGAGCGGAGTTAGGCAAGGAGACCCTCTATCACTCTTGCTATTTGTGCTTGATGCACACATTTTACAGTCCCATTTTAAATGAGGCCATGAGGCTTATCCAGCCACCAATTCAAAGTTAGGCTTGCCCTCAATTCCGAGTAATTCAGTATGCAGATGATACACTTCTAGTTCTTCGTGACAATCGTGCACAAATTGTTCAGATCAAAAACCTTATTATGCATTACTCTGAATTTACTAGCATCAAAGTCAGTTATGAGAAATATTTGCTTGTTCCAATTAATGTGGATGACTCACAACTTCCGCAGCTATTGAATGTTTTAGGGTGCAAATAAGGGTATTTTCCATTCATATATCTCGACCTAGGAATGATCACTAGCAGGCCAAAAGTTGAAGGATACAACCCAATCATGCGACAAATTGGAACAAGATTGTTTGGATGCTCCACCCTCCTTTACTATGATGGCAGATTCTTGCTCACTCAATCAGTTTTATCTGCCCTACCTGCCTTTTTGTGTGCACCTTGGCCCTGCGAGTTGGAGTAATAGACCAAATCAACAAGTATCTAAGAAATTTCCTTTGGAGAAAATTTGGAATGGAGGATGGTGGTACAACTCTAATTGCGTGGTCCAAAGTATGCAAACCAAATAAGCAAGGAGGCATGGGTATCCTTGATATCAAGATTCATAGCAAAGCTTTGCTCATGAAAAACATATTCAATTTCCTCAATGAGAAGGAAACACCTTAGATCAAGCTTATTTGGGGGAAATACTATCACGATAATATGCCCGTAGCAAACCAGAGGGACCATTCTGGTGGAGAGCACACCTTGCCTTATGGCATGATTTTAAAGCAACTAGTGAATGCAAAATTATCTCTGGCTAGTCAACTATTTTTTTGGAAAGATAACTAGGAAGGGGAAAATTTGCAGCATAAATTCCCTGAGCTACACTCTTTCATAGCAAATGACTATATCATTGCAAAACTTTAGTGTTTCCCAAGATTGGACATCACACTTCCACCTTAAAAGGACGTGGATTTCACCTAGAGGGGGTGAATAGGAGCTTTAAAATAATTACGGTTTAGGCTTGAACAAATGCAGAATAAAACCAATGTTTAATTAGTCAAGAACAAAAACTAAAACAACTAGGCTCATCTATGTGCACCAACAACTTAGGCTAAGCAAGATAACCAACTAAGTGATAGCAAGATATATAACAAGAAACAATATGGCTATCACAAAGTAAGGGCTCGGGTAAGAGATAACCGAGGCACGCAGAGAGGACGATGAATCCCAAAGTTCACACCCTTGCAGGTGCTAATCTCCGTTTCGAGCGATGTGGAGGCACAATGCTCCCCGAGAAGACACTAAGGCCACCGTAATCTCCTCATGCCCTAGCACAATGCAAGATGTTGTGATTCTACTAAGGGAGCCTTGGGGGTGGTCACCCAACCCGTACAAACAAGGTTGGGGCAATCTCCACAACTTAATTGGAGGCTCCCAACAACACTACAAAGCTTCACCACAATGGATTGTGGCTCGGAGATGACCTCAAATGCTCGGGGCAATCTCCAAAACCTAATTGGAGACACCGACGCTTGTCCGGAGCTTTACACCACAACGATTGAGCTCTGAGGCACCACCAAGCTGTTGGAAATATGCCCTAGAGGCAATAATAAATTAGTTATTATTATATTTCTTAGTTCATGATAATCGTTTATTGTCCATGCTATAATTGCATTGATTGGAAACACAGTGCATGTGTGGATACATAGACAAAACACTGTCCCTAGTAAGCCTCTAGTTGACTAGCTCGTTGATCAAAGATGGTCAAGGTTTCCTGACCATAGGCAAGTGTTGTCACTTGATAACGGGATCACATTATTAGGAGAATCATGTGATGGACTAGACCCAAACTAATAGACGTAGCATCTTGATCGTGTCATTTTGTTGCTACTGTTTTCTGCGTGTCAAGTATTTGTTCCTATGACCATGAGATCATATAACTCACTAACACCGGAGGAATACTTTGTGTATATCAAACGTCGCAACGTAACTGGGTGACTATAAAGATGCTCTACAGGTATCTCCGAAGGTGTTCGTTGAGTTAGTATGGATCAAGACTGGGATTTGTCACTCCGTGTGACGGAGAGGTATCTCGGGGCCCACTCGGTAATACAACGTCACACACAAGCCTTGCAAGCAATGTGACTTAGTGTAAGTTGCGAGATCTTGTATTACGGAACGAGTAAAGATACTTGCCAGTAAACGAGATTGAAATAGGTATACGGATACTGACGATCGAATCTCGGGCAAGTAACATACATAAGGACAAAGGGAATGACATACGGGATTATATGAATCCTTGGCACTGAGGTTCAAACGATAAGATCTTCGTAGAATATGTAGGATCAAATATGGGCATCCAGGCCCCGCTATTGGATATTGACCGAGGAGTCTCTCGGGTCATGTCTACATAGTTCTCGAACCCGCAGGGTCTGCACACTTCAGGTTCGACGTTGTTTTATGCGTATTTGAGTTATATGGTTGGTTACCGAATGTTGTTCGGAGTCCCGGATGGGATCACGGACATCACGAGGGTTTCCGGAATGGTCCGGAGACGAAGATTGATATATAGGATGACCTCATTTGGTTACCGGAAAGTTTTCGGGCATTACCGGAAAAGTTTCGGGCTCATCGGTAGTGTACCGGGAGTGCCGGGAGGGGTGACGGGGACCATCGGGAGGGGTGTCACGCCCCAAGGGGTCTCATGGGCTATGGGAAGAGATAAACTAGCCCCTAGTGGGCTGGAATAAGTTCCCACTAAGGCCCATAAGGTTTGAGAAGGAAAAAACAAAAGGTGGAAAGAGTTTCCAAGTGGGAAGGTGGAATCCTACTCCAAGTAGGATTGGAGTAGGACTCCTCCACCTCAAATTTCGGCCAAACCTTGAGGGTTTGAGGCTGCCTCCTCCCCTCCCTCCCTCCTATATATACTGAGGTATTAGGGCTTATTTGAGAAAACTTTTGCCACGGCAGCCCGACCACATATCTCCACGGTTTTACCTCTAGATCGCGTTTCTGCGGAGCTCGGGCGGAGCCCTGCTGAGATTAGATCATCACCAACCTCCGGAGCGCCGTCACGCTGCCGGAGAACTCATCTACCTCTCCGTCTCTCTTGCTGGATCAAGAAGGCCGAGATCATCGTCGAGCTGTATGTGTGCTGAACGCGGAGGTGCCGTCCGTTCGGCACTAGATCGTGGGACTGATCGCGGGATAGTTCGCGGGGCGGATCGAGGGACGTGAGGACGTTCCACTATATCAACCGCGTTCACTAACGCTTCTGCTGTGCGATCTACAAGGGTACGTAGATCAGAAATCCCCTCTCGTAGATGGACATCACCATGATAGGTCTTCGTGCGCGCAGGAAATTTTTTGTTTCCCATGCGACGTTCCCCAACAGTGGCATCATGAGCTAGGTTCATGCGTAGATGTCTTCTCGAGTAGAACACAAAAGTTTTTGTGGGCGGTGATGTGCGTTTTTCTGCCCTCCTTAGTCTTTTCTTGATTCCGCGGTATTGTTGGATCGAAGCGGCTCGGACCGACATTACTCGTACGCTTACGAGAGACTGGTTTCATCGCTACGAGTAACTCCGTTGCTCAAAGATGACTGGCGGGTGTCAGTTTCTCCAACTTTAGTTGAATCGGATTTGACCGAGGAGGTCCTTGGATGAGGTTAAATAGCAACTCATATATCTCCGTTGTGGTGTTTGTGTAAGTAAGATGCGATCCTACTAGATACCCTTGGTCACCACGTAAAACATGCAACAGCAAAATTAGAGGACGTCTAACTTGTTTTTGCAGGGTATGCTTGTGATGTGATATGGCCAATGATGTGATGTGATATATTGGATGTATGAGATGATCATGTTGTAGTAGATAATATCGACTTGCACGTCGATGGTACGGCAACCGGCAGGAGCCATAGGGTTGTCTTTATAACTAACGTTTGTGCTTGCAGATGCGTTTACTATTTTGCTAGGATGTAGCTTTAGTAGTAATAGCATGAGTAGCACGACAACCCCGATGGCGACACGTTGATGGAGATCATGGTGTGGCGCCGGTGACAAGAAGATCGTGCCGGTGCTTTGGTGATGGAGATCAAGGAGCACGTGATGATGGCCATATCATGTCACTTATGAATTGCAATTGATGTTAATCCTTTTATGCACCTTGTTTTGCTTAGAACGACGGTAGCATTATGAGGTGATCTCTCACTAAAATTTCAAGACGAAATTGTGTTCTCCCCGACTGTGCACCATTGCGACAGTTCTTCGTTTCGAGACACCACGTGATGATCGGGTGTGATAGACTCAACGTTCACATACAACGGGTGCAAAACAGTTGCACACGCGGAACACTCGGGTTATGCTTGACGAGCCTAGCATGTGCAGACATGGCCTCAGAACACATGAGACCAAAAGGTCGAGCATGAATCGTATAGTTTATATGATTAGCATAGAGATGCTTACCACTGAAACTGTTCTCGACTCACGTGATGATCGGACTTGAGATAGTGGATTTGGATCATGTACCACTCAAATGACTAGAGAGATGTACTTTTTGAGTGGGAGTTCTTAAGTAATATGATTAATTGAACTAATTGTCATGAACATAGTCTAATGGTCTTTGCGAATTACGATGTAGCTTGCGCTATAGCTCTATTGTTTTTATATGTTCCTAGAGAAAATTTAGTTGAAAGTTGATAGTACCAAACTTTGCAGACTGAGTCTGTAAAACCGAGGATTGTCCTCGTTGATGCGTAGAAGGCTTATGTCCTTAATGCACCACTTGGTGTGCTGCACCTCGAGCGTCGTCTATAGATGTTGTGAACATCCGACATACACGTTTCTGATGACTACACGATAGTTCAGTGCAAAATACTTAATGGCTTAGAAGCAAGGCGCCGAAGACGTTTTGAAACGTCACGGAACATAAGTGATGTTCTAAAGAGATGAAATTGTGATTTCATTCTTGTGCCCTTGTTAAGAGGTACGAGACCTCCAACAAGATTCTTTGTCCACAAAGTAAAGGAGAAAAGCTCAATCGTTGAGCGTGTGCTCAGATTGTCTGAGTACGACAATCGCTTGAATCAAGTGGGAGTTAATCTTCCAGATGAGATAGTGATAGTTCTCCAAAGTCACTGCCACCAAGCTGTGAGAGCTTCGTGATGAACTATAACATATGAAGGATAGATACAATGATCCTTGAGCGATTCGCGATGTTTGACACTGCGAAAGTAGAAATCAAGTAGGAGCATCAATAGTTGATGGTTTGTAAAACCACTAAGTTTCAAGAAAGGCAAGGGCTAGAAGGGATACTTCGTGAAACGGCAAAACAGTTGCTACACTAATGAAGAGACCCAAGATTAAACCCAAACCCGAGACTAAGTGCTTCTGTAATGAGGGGAACAGTCACTGAGGCGGAGCAACTCTAGATACTTGGTAGATAAGAAGGCTGGCAAAAGTCGAAAGAAGTATATTTGATATACATGATGTTGATGTGTACTTTACTAGTACTCCTAGTAGCATGAGGGTATTAGATACCGGTTCGGTTGCTAAGTGATTAGTGACACGAAATGATAGCTACGACATAAACGGAGACTAGCTAAAGGCGAGGTGACGATACGTGTTGGAAGTGTTTCCAAGATTGATATGATCAAAACGTCACACGCTCCCTCTACCATCGGGATTGGTGTTAAACCTAAATAATTGTTATTTGGTGCTTGCGTAAAGCATGAACATGAATGGATCATGTTTATTGCAATACGATTATTCATTTAAAGAGAATAATGGTTACTCTATTTTCTTGAATAATCACTTTCAATGGTTTATTGAATCTTGGTCGTAGTGTTACAGATGTTCATGATATTGGTGCCAAAAGATACGAGGTAATGATGATAGTACCACTTACTTGTGGCACTGCCGCTTGAGTCATGTTAGTATAAATTGCATGAAGAGGCTCCATGCTGATGGATCTTTATATTCACTTGATTTTGAATCACTAGTGACATGCTAATCGTACTACATGAGCAAGGCCTTGTTTTCATTGAGATGAAACAAGATAGTAACTTGTTGGAAGTGATACATTTTGATGTATGCAGTCCAATGGGTGCTGAGGCACGCAGTGAATAGCATTATGTTCTTACTTCAATGACGATTTGAGTAGATACAAGAGTATTTACTTAATGAATCACAAAGTCTGAAATATTGAAAAGTTCAATTCTGTTTCGGATTGAAGTTCGTCGTAACAAGAGGATAAACTGTCTACGATATGATCATAGAAATGAATATCTGAGTTGCGAGTTTTGGTACGCAATTAAGACAATGTGGAAATTGTTTCGCAGTTCATGCCACCTAGAACATCATAGTGTGATGATGTGTCTGAACGTCATAGCCACACACTATTTGGTATGGTGCATGGTATGATGTCTCTTATCGAATTACGACTATCGTTTATGGGTTATGCATTAGAGACAATCACATTCACTTTAAATAGGGCACCGCGTATTTCCGTTGAGATGACATTGTACAGACTGAGGTTTAGAGAAATCTAAACTGTCGTTTCTTGAAAGTTTGGGCCTTCGACACTTATGTGAAAAAGTTTCAATCTGATAAAGCTCGAACCCAAAGCGGATAAGTGCATCTTCATAGTTGGGTACATCTCCTATCTCAGATCCGAAAGCAAAATGTTTGTTTCTAGAAACGGATCCTTTCTCGAGGAAAGGTTTCTCTCGAAAGAATTGAGTGGGAGGGTGGTAAAACTTGATGAGGTTATTGAACCATCACTTCGACCAGTGTGTAGCAGGGCGCAGGAAGTTGTTCCTGTGGCGCCTACACCAATTGAAGTGAAAGCTGATGATGGTGATCATCGAGCATCGGATCAAGTTACTACAAGCCTCGTAGGTTGACAAGGTCGCGTACTACTACAGAGTGGTACGGTAACCCTGTCTTGGAGGTCAAGTTGTTGAGCAACAGTGAACCTACGAGTTATGGAGAAAGAAATCGTGGGCCCGGATTCCAACAAATGGCTGGAAGCCATGAAATCCGAGAGAGGATCCATGTATGAAAACAAAGTGTAGACTTTGGAAGAACTACTTGATGGTCATAAGACTATTGAGTAAAGATGGATCTTTGAAAGGAAGACAGACGATGATGGTGACAAGTCACTATTAAGAAAAGCTCGACTTGTCGCAAAGATGTTTCCGACAAGATCAAATAGTTGACTATGATGAGACTTTCTCACTCGTAGCGATGCTAAAAGTCTGTTAGAATTATGTTAGTAGTTGCTGCATTATTTATGAAATATTGCACGTAGGATGTCAAAACATTGTTTCCTCGACGGTTTCCTTGAGCAAACATTGTATGTGATACAACCAGGAGGTTTTGTCGATCCTAAAGATACTTGCAAGTATGCAAGCTCCAGTGATCCTTCAATGGACTGGTGCAAGCATCTCGGAGTTGGAATATACACTTTGATGAGATGATCAAAGTTTTTGGGTTTGTACAAGGTTTATGAGAAACTTGTATTTCCAAAGAAGTGAGTGGGAGCACTATAGAATTTCTGATAAGTATATGTGGTTGACATATTGTGGATCAGAAGTAATGTAGAATTTCTGTAAAGCATACAAGGTTGTTTGAAAGGAGTTTTCAAAGGAATACCTGCATTGCGCTACTTCAACGTTGAGCATCAAAGATCTATGGAGATAGATCGAAAGCGCTTGATAGAAGTTTCAACAAGATGCATGCCTTGACAAAATTTTTAAGGAGTTCAAAATAGATCAGCAAAGAAGGAGTTCTTGGTTGCGTTGTAAGGTGTGAATTTGAGTAAGACTCAAAACCCGACCACGGCAGAATAAAGAGAATAGACAAAGGTCATCTTCTATGCCTTAGCCGTAGACTCTAAAGTATGCCATGCTTAGTATCGCACCTGATGTGTGCCTTGCAGCAAGTCAGTTAAGAGGTACACAGAGTGATCCAGGATTGAATCACTGATCAGTGGTCAAAGTTATCCTTAGTAACTAAATAGACTAAGGAATTTTTCTCGATTATGGAGGTGGTTAAAGAGTTCGTCGTAAAGGGTTACATCGATGCAAGCTTTGACACTAATCCGAATAACTATGAGTAGTGAAACGGATTCGTATAGTAGAGTAGATATTTGGAGCATTTCCGAATAGCACGTAGTAGCAGCATCTATAAGATGACTTAAAAATTTGTAAAGAACGCACGGATCTGAAAGTTTCAGAACCGTTGACTAAAACCTCTCTCACGAGCAAGACGTGATCAGACCCCAGAACTATATGGGTGTTGGATTCGTTGAAATCACATAGTGATGTGAACTAGATTATTGACTCTAGTGCAAGTGGGAGACTGTTGGAAATATGCCCTAGAGGCAATAATAAATTAGTTATTATTATATTTCTTAGTTCATGATAATCGTTTATTGTCCATGCTATAATTGCATTGATTGGAAACACAGTGCATGTGTGGATACATAGACAAAACACTGTCACTAGTAAGCCTCTAGTTGACTAGCTCGTTGATCAAAGATGGTCAAGGTTTCCTGACCATAGGCAAGTGTTGTCACTTGATAACGGGATCACATTATTAGGAGAATCATGTGATGGACTAGACCCAAACTAATAGACGTAGCATCTTGATCGTGTCATTTTGTTGCTACTGTTTTCTGCGTGTCAAGTATTTGTTCCTATGACCATGAGATCATATAACTCACTAACACCGGAGGAATACTTTGTGTGTATCAAACGTCGCAACGTAACTGGGTGACTATAAAGATGCTCTACAGGTATCTCCGAAGGTGTTCGTTGAGTTAGTATGGATCAAGACTGGGATTTGTCACTCCGTGTGACGGAGAGGTATCTCGGGGCCCACTCGGTAATACAACGTCACACACAAGCCTTGCAAGTAATGTGACTTAGTGTAAGTTGCGGGATCTTGTATTACGGAACGAGTAAAGAGACTTGCCAGTAAACGAGATTGAAATAGGTATACGGATACTGACGATCGAATCTCGGGCAAGTAACATACATAAGGACAAAGGGAATGACATACGGGATTATATGAATCCTTGGCACTGAGGTTCAAACGATAAGATCTTCGTAGAATATGTAGGATCAAATATGGGCATCCAGGCCCCGCTATTGGATATTGACCGAGGAGTCTCTCGGGTCATGTCTACATAGTTCTCGAACCCGCAGGGTCTGCACACTTAAGGTTCGACATTGTTTTATGCGTATTTGAGTTATATGGTTGGTTACCGAATGTTGTTCGGAGTCCCGGATGGGATCACGGACGTCACGAGGGTTTCCGGAATGGTCCGGAGACGAAGATTGATATATAGGATGACCTCATTTGGTTACCGGAAAGTTTTCGGGCATTACCGGAAAAGTTTCGGGCTCATCGGTAGTGTACCGGGAGTGCCGGGAGGGGTGACGGGGACCATCGGGAGGGGTGTCACACCCCAAGGGGTCTCATGGGCTATGGGAAGAGATAAACCAGCCCCTAGTGGGCTGGAATAAGTTCCCACTAAGGCCCATAAGGTTTGAGAAGGAAAAAACAAAAGGTGGAAAGAGTTTCCAAGTGGGAAGGTGGAATCCTACTCCAAGTAGGATTGGAGTAGGACTCCTCCACCTCAAATTTCGGCCAAACCTTGAGGGTTTGAGGCTGCCTCCTCCCCTCCCTCCCTCCTATATATACTGAGGTATTAGGGCTTATTTGAGAAAACTTTTGCCACGGCAGCCCGACCACATATCTCCACGGTTTTACCTCTAGATCGCGTTTCTGCGGAGCTCGGGCGGAGCCCTGCTGAGATTAGATCATCACCAACCTCCGGAGCGCCGTCACGCTGCCGGAGAAATCATCTACCTCTCCGTCTCTCTTGCTGGATCAAGAAGGCCGAGATCATCGTCGAGCTGTACGTGTGGTGAACGCGGAGGTGCCGTCCTTTCGGCACTAGATCGTGGGACTAATCGCGGGATAGTTCGCGGGGCGGATCGAGGGACGTGAGGACGTTCCACTACATCAACCGCGTTCACTAACGCTTCTGCTGTGCGATCTACAAGGGTACGTAGATCGTAAATCCCCTCTCGTAGATGGACATCACCATGATAGGTCTTCGTGCGCGCAGGAAAATTTTTGTTTCCCATGCGACGTTCCCCAACACAAGCTTCTAGGATGCCAAAGCACCCAAGAAGAACAAGCTCTAGGGTACTAAGCACCCAAGAGTAATAAGCTTCTCAACTTTTCACTTCCACGTAACACCGTGGAAAACTCAAACCGATGCAACTAATGCAATGGCAAGAACACACGAAGTGGTCAAGTCCCTCACACTCAAATTCTTCCACAACAAAAAAAATCTATGGAGGAATATGAGAGGAAGAACAAGGAGCTCACAAAGAACTCCAAGATCTAGATCCAAGGGGTTACCCTCACATAGAGGAGAAAGTGATTGGTGGAAATGTGGATCTAGATCTCCTCTCTCTTTTCCCTCAATAACTAGTAAGAATCATTGGAGGGATTGAGAGTTAGCAAGCTCGAAGAAGGTCAACCATGGGGGAAGAACACGAGGTCAAGTGATGAAAACCATTGGGGAAGAAGACCCCCTTAAATAGGTCTTCCCAAATCCAACCGCTATGTGCACATGTCGTGCACAAGCGGTACTACCGCTTGACTGAGAGGTACTTCCGCTGGAGAGGTACTTCCACTCAAAACGATCAAAGGCGCCGAAGGCACCAGAGAGACAAACTAAGCGGAAGAGAGGTCGAAAGAGGAGGGTGGTTGTACCGCCAGAGCGGTAGTACCCCTCAGCCCCCGTTGGTACTTCTGCTCAAAATGGGCAAAGGCGCCAAACATGCCAGAGAGAAAAACTAAGCAGAAGAGGGGCTGGAAGTGGAGTGCGGCAGTAGCACCAGAGCGGTACTACCGCTCTACCCCGAGCGGTACTTCCTCTTGAGAGAGAAAACCTGTCCTAGCACTAAAACTGCCATAACTTTCGCATATGAGCTCTGAATTGACCAAACTAAAGCTTGTTGGTTATCTTATGAACATGCAATTATAAAAATGCCAATGATATAGAGATGTGAAACCTCTATGGATGAAGAACCAACAAAAACTCCAACATCAAAAACATCATAGAAGATGCACATGAACTCCATTTTTGACGAACTCGAGCTTGTCATGAAGATGACCATAAGCTCAAGAACCCACATATAGAAAAGCCAACCAAGAACCAAGAAATATGATGATGCCAAGAATGCAATGGTTTGAGCTCTCAACGAACGATACGATCAAGCTACTCACTTGAGAGCCCCCCTTGATAGTACGACAATCTATCCTATAACCCAGTCTCCGAACTAACACGCTGAGACCGGTAAAATAGAAAACCTATCAAGGACAAACCTTTGCCTTGCGTATAGTCCACTTGAGCTAGATGATGACGATGTTGTCCTCCTCGATATGGACCACCTTTCTCGATTGCGGCGACTTGTTGAAGACTAGTAGATTAATCCCCAATACTCCACTATGGGTGAGACACTCTTCAGCATATCTTCACAAGTCCATTACCACCACAATGGATGGTAAGTTTCAAGCATGATCTCTTTGTGATGCTCCACTTGAAACTTGCACACCGCAATCTTGATGACGATCACCACTTGATGTCATCCTCCATGGGTCATATTAGATATTCCTCTTGGTGCAAGCCCATGGAAATATACCTAACCCCACATAAAACTCTCACGTAGACCATGGGTTAGTGCACAAAGCGTAATAGACGATGCTTACTGATGACGAGTTGATGGAACTATACTTGATGCCCCTCGTTGGTTACCCCAAGTGGAAGGTTTAGATGTAGCCAGCAGCAGATTTCCCTTACACGAGGACTGTAAGGTTTATCGAACCAGGAGGACTCCAAGGACCGACAAGTAGGTGTCTGCTGCTCTGGCGCTAGCAGAAGACGTGGACCTGCACACACAACAAATAACTTTGCTCCCAACGAGTTCAGAGAGGTTGTCAATCTCTCCGGCCTTGTCGTTTGCAAAGGATCAAACACAAGCGGGAATAGCGATGGTGATTGCAACGGAAAAGGGAAAAAAACAGTAAATAGTGGAGCTATAAACAATGGTGGAAATATGGACGAGAGTCCCGTGATGTTTACTAGTGATGTATCTTTCCCAAAAGACGATAAACAACTATGCTGGCAGCTCGGCAATTGACAGAATTATAAACACACCGCAATGCTAATCATGCTACGAGAAAGTTAGAGGCTCGTAAGTATGGGCAGTACGCCAAGACAAGTAGACCGTTTATTCATCAGCATCTACTCACTAATCATCCACCTTGAGATATCTATCCAGAGCATCTCGCTGGTATTAAGTTGCGAGCCCCACCCAAAGTGTAAACTCAAAGCAACGGACAACTGTGCTACAGCGACAGAGATCTTCTGTCGTCTCTTGAGCTTGCGTTGGTTTTTCCCTTCAAGAGGAAAGGGCGATGCAGCACAGGAGCAGTAAGTATTTCCCTCATTTTGAGAACCAAGGTATCAATCCAGTAGAAGAATCTCGTCAAGTCCAGAGTACCTGCGCAAACACAAAAGAGCTTGCACCCAACGCTATAAAGGGGTTGTCAATCCCTTCAAGATTGATTGCAAAGTGAGATCTGAAGGCGGAAAGTGCAACGAAGTAAAAGTGTAAGGCTGAAAATATAATGTGGAGTAGACCCGCAGGCCATAGTGTTCACTAGAGGCTTATCTCAAAATAGCAAATATCACGGTGCTGAACAAATTACTGTCGAGCAATTGATAGAACCGCGCAAAGTCATGACGATATCTAAGGCAATGATCATACATATAGGCATCACGTCCGAGACAAGTAGACCGATACTTTCTGCATCTACTACTATTACTCCACACATCGACCGCTATCCAGCATGCATCTAGTGTATTGAGTTCATGACGAACAGAGTAACGCCTTAAGCAAGATGACATGATGTAGAGGGATAATCTCAAACCAATGATGAAAACCCCACCTTTTGCCCCTTGATGGCAACAACACGATATGTGCCTCGCTACCCCTTCTCTCACTGGGTGAGGTCACCACATGGTATGAACCCAAAACCAAGCACTTCTCCCATTGCAAGAATCATATATCTAGTTGGCCAAACAAAACCCACAACTCGAAGAGAATTACAAGGATATGAAATCATGCATATAAGAGATCAGAAGAAACTAAAATAAGATTCGTAGATAATCTGATCATAAATCCACAATTCATTGGATCTCGACAAACACACCGCAAAATAAGATTACATCAGATAGATCTCCATGAAGATCATGGAGAACTTCGTATTGAAGATCCAAGAGAGAGAAGAAGCCATCTAGCTACTAGCTATGGACCCATAGGTCTATGGTGAACTACTCACGCATCATCGGAGAGGTCATGGTGTTGATGAAGAAGCCCTTCGTATCCGAATCCCCCCTCCGGCAGGGCACCAAAACGTGCCCCAAATGGGATCTTGCGGAGACAGAAGCTTGCGGCGGCGGAAAAGTACTTTCGATGATCTCCTGATTTTTTCTGGGATTTTAGGGAATATATAGGCGAAAAACCTAGGGCAGGGGAGCCACGGGGAGCTCACAAGCCTGCTAGGCTCGCCCCCCAAGGCCGGGCCTGATGGGCTTGTGACCTCCTCCGAGGTCTTCTGCCTTGGTTCTCAAGTCTCCCGCGTGTCTTCTGTTATGAAAAAATCATCCCGCAGATTTTATTCCGTTTGGACTCCGTTTAAAATTCTCCTCTGAAAAGGGTCAAAAACACGGAAAAAACAAGAACTGGCACTTGGCAGTGAGTTAATAAGTCAGTCCCAAAAAATATATAAAAGGCATACAAAACGTCCAAAGTTTGACAAGATAATAACATGAAACCATCAAAAATTATAGATACGTTGGAGACGTATCAAACTGCATTAACAAACTTTGCATAAGGTAAACAATCCTTGCAACTGTGGTTACAAGCACCGTTGTTTTCTCCCTGGTGGCAACAACACATCCCCTAGTCTCATGTTTCTGTCACTCAAGCTAGACATCAGGGGGCATGAACCCACAATCATGCATAACGCTCCCTCTTGAAGTTACAATCTACTACTTGGCCAAAGCAATAAAAATCAACGGAGAACATGCATGAATTACTCAACAACAAAATAGAAAAGGGGAACCAAATATATAACTCATCACAATCTGAACATAATCCCATAATCTATCGGATCCCAGCAAACTCATCATAGCAACAACAGGTAAATTACATAGATGCCTTGATCATGTAGGGAAGCTCACAAGGGCTAAGCATTGAAGCACAAGATTGGAGAGAAGACATCACATAGCTACTGGTCATGGACCCATGGTTCAAGGAGGACTACTCACGGCACGTCCGGGAAGCGTCCATGGTGGTGGAGAAGCTCCTAGAGGTCAATCCTCCCTCCGGCAGGGTGCCGGGAAGAGGTCTCCTGTCGCTCCTGATCTAGGAAGCTCTACGGCGGCGGAACAGTGGTGAAATTCGCGATGCGGGATATATCTTTAGGGTTTTCGCTTCGGGAAGTAAATATAGGCCAAAGGAGGGCGCCAGGGGGCGGACCCGCCACCCAGGCGACCTGGTAGCGCGGCCAGGTGGCCGCCTGGGCGAGGCCTGGCTCCCCTCTGGCCTACCTTGGTGCTTCCTGAAGCTTCCGTCACACTGATTTTTATATATTTTCTTGGGATTTTTGGGGCTCTGAAAATTGGGGTAAAGTCCCTGCAATTAAAAGACATCAGTAGACAGAAACTGGCACTGGGTGCACTGAGTTACTAGGTTAGTGCAAATATGTGTAAAAATGTATGAAAGTGTAGCAAAACACATAACAATGTCACCCAAAAGAGAATGGAACAAACAGAAATTATAGATACGTTTGAGACGTATCACTTACCATACCATGAGATCACTTGATCCCTCTCGATATATCTTGTACACTTCATGTGTTGATCAACCTGATTCACTCTTTGACTTAGCCTTAGTCAACCTTATGTCTTTATGACCAATCTTTGGATAAAACCTTGAATACCACCTTGGTCATCATATAAACTCCTTGAAACCAACAGATGGACTTCAAGAAGTGCTTATGGGCAAATCCTTCGAATATAACTCAAGGCAATCATTAGTCAGTAGGATTGTCATCAATTACCAAAACCACATATGGAGAAATATGCTCTAACACACCTGCCTCTGTCATCCATAGCATTTGACCAATTTAATGAGCTAGGAGAAATAATGCCCCAACTAGATGTCACAGGAAAGTACCTATGCATATGTAATGTCTCATCCAACAAATATTCCTCCATCAAAATGTATAAGAGATTAATGGATTGTGAAGTTGAGCATTCTTTCTTTACCTTGATTTGGAGCAGTTCCAATAGGCTTAAACATAAAATATTTCTTTGGTTGGTGGCACTACAGAATTAATACGAGAGCTATGCTGTAGAGAAAAGGAATGCATTTAGATTATCCATTCTGCCCTAACTTCACAAAGAGAGCAAAGGAAGCAAAGTGCATCTACTCTGGGACTGTAAGTTTGCACAGGAATGTTGGAACTCCCTTATCCCTCATAAAAAAGGGGTACATTAGTTTATGAGAAAACCATGCTTGCCATAAGAGCACTTCTAAAAAAATTGATCGTTGAAATTGTCACTTTAGGGAACTAGAACATATGAATACACAAAAATGGGAAAGAATTCAAAGCCCAGAATCAAACTATTCAGACTTGAAGATATCACCTCATGATTGACCTCAAGTTGCTTATTCACAAAGTCAAAGGAAATTTTGCTCTAGAGCTTTCCTAGTGGATAGAGAATAATATGTAATCTCATGGATTGCATTCCTAGGATAGGCATTGGCTATACCGCTTGGTTGGCTTTTTTTTCTCTTTTGTTTACTCTCTTCTGCCTCCCCTTGTGATATACAGTTTTTTTTAATAAAAATATATTGTATAACTATTGTTCTATGGTTTGTGGGTTAATAAAAAGAAATTACATTGTTACCTTGTTGAAAGCACAAATCAATTGTGACAATGGAAGTGTGATACTACGGCGCAAATTACATTGTTACCTTATTGAAAGCACAAATCAATTGTTTGCGGCGGGTATGATACTACAGCGCCATGATGGAAGTGTGATCTTCGCGACATACATGTGCATTTTCAATTGTAACGATGCATTGGGAGCGGAACAACATGCCATTATGCACGGTATGGCCTTAGCCTTGCAGCATTGTTCCCTGCTAATTGTCGTTTAGTCAGACTCATCTGTGGCACTGACAGCAATGACCGGGGAAAGCTTATCCAAATCAGCCTATGGACACTTGGTAGCGGAGATTCAGCATCATATGGAGGCTCGAGAGTTTGTTCCTTCTAAAATCAAGCGTGAGCAAAATAGGGTAGCACATCGGTTGACATTGTATAGTCGTACAGAGTTTACTACTGTTGTATGGCTTGGGAGGAGCCCACCTTGTATTGAGGAGTTGGTGCTTCTTGATTGTAACCCTATACATATGGAATAAAACTCTCATTCTGTCGCAAGAAAAAAAAGCACAAATCTTGTACAATGCATTTCTTATACAAAGCTACGTCCTCCTTTTATTAAAAAAACACAAATTCTAGGCTCTTAGCTAGGCTGCTCCCCGCCCATGAGCTGAAACAGAGCCCGGGTCCTCCCCCGCTCCGCGCCGCTGGCCACCCCGGCCGCGGCGGCCACCACCTAGCAGCCTTCATGGCGAGCCGGCCACCAGCAAGATCCGCTGGATCCTCCCCTGCTCGTCGTGGAGATAGTCTTCACTCCCTCCCGCCCGTCGGTCTGTCGGCCGCCCTTCTGGCGCGCGGGCCGATGGCCGGCTCCTCCCAAAATGACGCCAGACGCCCCCGCTCGCCCGGCGGTCCGTCGGCTGCCGTCCTGATGCACGAGCTGACGGCTAGTTCGACCAGGGCCGACACCGACAGCTCCCGTTCGCTCGTCGGTCCGCTCACTGCTCTCGCCGCCTCGCCACGCGAGCATACGCTGGATCCCTCCTCTCCACCGCGGATCTGGCTTCGGGGGGAGTGTTCCCGTGCTCGGACCGGGGAAGAGTGGGGCGCTACCATTGATTGCCTCGTAGCGCCGCCTGCTCCTACAGAAAAGTCACCCGCCCCACCTACTGGCACGTCGCCTGTGTTAGTCTCATCTCCCGTTCTCCCGGAGCTCCCCATGCCGAGACAGCAAGCCAGGCTCAAATCAATCGTAGTCGCACCGGATAGAGATGTATCTGCCGAGGGGGGGGCCTGGTACGAGGTCTCACACCAGAAACCGCGGCACCGCGCCGACGGACCGGTGGGTCATGGAGTCTCCCCTGGGAGGCATAGCTCGGGCCGGCTAGCTGCTCCCAACTCAGAGCAAGCGCGCCTCGCCTTCTTAAGCAAGTTCAGGGGGCGCTGTTTTAGATGCCTCAGTTCTCGCCACAAGGTAGCCGGCTGTAGAGAGCCAGTCCACTGCATCACCTGCAAGCGAGCACGGCACATTAGCCGCCACTGCCCGAAGCATCCCAAGTTCGCAGGAAGAGCCGAGAGTGCGAAGATGTGACAGCCCGATGCCGACGTTCCACAAGATTCGCCTTTCTTTCCGTTTTCGTCGTGTGGGTATTTTCATTTGTCACATCATCATCGCATCATGAGCATCATCAGCATTGCATCGGCATCTCCATTGCCGCCAGTTTTCAAAACTTGCATCCGTTGTTAGTTGCCGGTTCACGTCGTTGTCCGTTCTGAGCCCGATCGCACACGCACGCGCCCGCGGCATCGTTCAAATCTTGTTTTTAAAAGTGTGATGAAAACTTTCTCTGATTGGGGTGAGATTTGACGTGCGGTGGTATTTTTATTTAGGCATGCCACCTGTCAAGTTTCGTCGCAATCTCAGTCCGTCTGGTACCCGAACGGTCGACCGTAGCGGCACCGTATTCGGTCTACCGACGGATGGTTGTCGATGTTTTTAAAATATGTTGTCAGGTGCCAGTTTTCCCTCTCATCTCCGCCTAACCCCTCTGCACACTGCATCGACCCTACGCGCAGCCCAGTCCGGAAACCTCCTGGAACCCGAACCGGGCGATCGTGACCGTTGGGTCCGGATCAACCCCATTTTACCGCAAACAGTCATCAGTTTGTCCAATGGTCTCCCTAACCTAGTTATTTTCCGACCGTCTGATTTAATTGAAGGGTCCAAATGCCCCTTTGGACTAACCAAATTATTAATTGTAGTCCACCTAGACCTAACCCTAGCCCAATCCGGATCCCCACTATTTTCCTCGATCTCCTCTCCCTCCTCCCGACAGCGCCGCCACCTCCCACCTCGATTTCCTCATCTCGTCAACACGCTGCGCCGATTTCTCCTTGCTCCGCCCCGCGCCGTCTTCCCCAACCGAGCTCTCTCCAGTGTCTCCTCGAGCCGACGACCAGCAGCACATCCAGGAGCAACCGCTTCCCGCTTAACCCGCTGACCGTCCCCGGGAACGGATCCCACCTCGCGACCCCGCGCCAACTAGAGTCCGCAGTGCCGCCACACCTGTCCCCGCTCGGAGTTGAGCAGAGCACGGCGCTCCAGGGGCGTTGACCACGACGCCGACCGCGCCCGTGTCTGCCTCGTTGCGGGGGAAGCAGCGATCCAGGCCAGACCCCTCGATTCTCTTCTCCCCCCGTGCTCTCTTCTCTCCCTCTGGTTCTCACCCCTGCTCTCTCTCTTTCATCTGCAGGAGTCAACCATGGATGAGCTCTAGCATGAGGTTCTCCCGCGTCCAACCCAGCAGATCTAGCCGTCTCGCGTTCGGATCTCGTTGGATCCGCGGCCCCTCGCCCAGGCTTGCCCGTCCTCAGCTGATTCGACCCGCCGGCCCTCCACAACTGCAGCAACTGCTGCTGTTGACTTCCGTCACGGCCATGGTCTTCGCGAGTCCATGGTGAGAAAGGCAGGCGTCGCCGTACATCTACTTTAATAACGCAGTGCCCTCACTTTAGCACGAGCACGGGTAGCAGCGCAGCGGTTGAAGTCACTTCACAGGATCAAGGAGATCCCGGGATCGAGTCCCCTGCGTGTGCATACATTTTCTTGCATTTTTGTTTGCATTGCAGCGGCTGGGCTTAGTGTTCATTACATCCAACTCTTGAGGGTTTTATTTGCAAGCACATGTGCAGCCGAGCTGGTAGCCGATCCGCGCCATGAACCACGGGGTCTCGGGTTCGAATCCCAGACACCCCATATTTTTTTGTCAATTCTTTCCCTTTGCACACGCAGGCACCACTCCGCTAAGTTTTGCCATGCGCGTCGTTTAGTTAAGTTGCGCCATGCATGTTGGGCCCAATAGTAACAGATTCGGTCCGTGTATTTTTTTAAAGTGTCTTGCGATTTTCCAATTCCAGGGATTTTCAGAAAAAAAAAACAACATATTTTCAAATGCCCGTAGTTTCTAATCCGTTCTTCAGATTGCGATGAGTTATATATGTAACTTGGCTAGAATTTTGCGTAGAGTAATATTTTTCAACTCTCATGCATAATTAGATCTGTTTAGTGTGCTGTTTGCATCGGTTTGCATGTCGCCTTGTTGAAAACGGTTTAGATCGTAACTATTTGTCCGTAGCTCCCTTGGAGATGTGCCATATATGTAAATGGTGCAGAATGACGAGTAGAATCACGTGAACAACTTTGTTTTTCCGTTTAGCAAACCTAAAATGTTATTAGGACAAATCTCGTCAGAATTAAGATTTAACACGTGGGGTCATTTCAGAGATGCTATATGTCGTTTCCGGTCTCATTTAAAATGCCTAGCTAGATAGATTATTTGTGCTTCACCCTCTTGCCATGTTTAATCACATTTAATCTTGCCGTGTACCTAACCGGGAGTGAACTAAATAATTCCTATGTGGTGTTTCGTCAATATGCAACCCGTTGCATATTGAACTTCACTTAATGTGTAGTGTTTCATTGTTGTGATTTTACATGCCATCCCTTGCATCTTTGAACTGATCATGCATCATATTAGGGTGTGCATCATGTCTTGCATTTGCCGTGGTGAATATCTGTGTTGATGTTTGTTTCCGGTTTCCTCCGTCTCGATAGTCCCGCAAGCGTGTCGGAATGTGAGGACCCGTTCGACTACGTTGGTTTGCCGACTTCTCCGAGTTGTTCTTCTTCCAAGCGGGATCTCAGGCAAGATGATCATTTCCCCAGATACCATTACTATCATTGCCATGCTAGTTTTACCGTTTCTATCGATTATGTCTCGTTGCCTACCACTTGTTAAATATCAGCCTCTCAACAATGCCATGATAACCTTCAACCTGTTCGACCTAGCAAACCACTGATTGGCTATGTTACCGCTTGCTAAACCCTGTGTTAGCGTTGCTAGTTACAGGTGTAGTTGCTTCCATGTGAAAACATGGGTTCCTTGTTATATCACCATATTTAAATGTTATTTAATTTAATGCACCGATATACTTGGTAAAAGGTGGAAGGCTCGGCCTTTCTAGCCTGGTGTTTTGTTCCACCTTTGCCCCCTTAGTTTCGGCTACCGGTGTTATGTTCCATAATCGAGCGCTCCTAACACGATCGGGGTTGTTATGGGGACCCCCTTGATAATTCGTTTTAGATTAAAGCTGGTCCGGCAAGGCCCAACATTGGTTCTACATTTGCCCAACATAATAACTTTGTTAATATTGAAATGTATAGGGCGTCATGAACCCGAGGAGTAATTTTACATAAACAGGGGGGGCCAGTGCTGATGGTGTTGGTCCCAAACGGTCTGCCTGCGGGGCCACCACGGGGAAACTCGAGGTTTGGCGCCCGTAGCTAGTTCCATCCGTCGTGTCGTGAGAACGAGATACGCGGCTCCTATCGGGATCGTCGACACGCCGGGCGGCCTTGCTGGATTAGTTTTACCTTTGACGAGATATCTTGTGCATCGGGATTCCGATGATGCTTTGGGTAATCTCAGAGTTGAGGTTTTCCACTAGGGAATCCGACGAGATCGCGAGCTTCGTGATTGAGGATTTCTATGCGGCTTGTGGTAATTTGTGATGGACTAGTTCGAGCACCCCTGCAGGGTTAAATCTTTCGGAAAGCCGTGCCCGCGGTTATGTGGCAACGTGGAAATGAGATTGCTGAGTCCCCTGTGGCTCACAGATTACTACAACACCAGTTGCAG
Organism: Hordeum vulgare subsp. vulgare; assembly: GCF_904849725.1. Classification (NCBI taxonomy): domain Eukaryota; kingdom Viridiplantae; phylum Streptophyta; class Magnoliopsida; order Poales; family Poaceae; genus Hordeum; species Hordeum vulgare. The sequence continues at coordinate 425,327,414 of NC_058522.1, read as the reverse complement.
GTACAGGTAAAGGTTACTTGACGCGAGTGCATTGATTGTTCATTTGGAGTTGCTTCTTCTTCTTCTTCTTCTTCATCGATCTAGGATGGGTTCCAGGCCGGCAGCCTGGGATAGCAAGGAAGTACGTCGTTCTTTCTTTTCTCGTTTGTTTTCGTCCGTAGTCGGACCCTGCTCTTACTCTTGATGTTTATGTAATGTACTGATGTGACTCTGATGTATCTTGTGGCGAGTGTAAGCCAACTCTGTATATATACTCTTCTTTTCAGTACATGTACTTGTAACGATATCCATTCTTGCGACACGACGAGATGCGCTTCTATCCCTGACGAGGCCTTCATGCCAAATTGAGGATAGGGTCGCATCTTGGGCGTGACAGAAGAGCAGGCTCGGCCCGGGGCCGCCAGCACAGCCGCTCTACGCCAGGCTGCGTTTCCCTCCGCCGCGAGGAGCCATGTCGGCACCTGCTGCCTCGCTGCTGCGTCAGGCTGACCCTGCTCGACGCCCCCAGGACAGCCGTTCGGTGGCTGTCCCGTCGCCGACAATAGAGCAGGCTGCAGCTTTCCTCCGCTCGCACGCCGTGACGCTTCGGGCGGCTGACGGAGTGAATGCCACGTCCCCGATGACGGTCGGACGGGCGCTCGAGGCGCAGCTCTCCGTCCCGGTGCATTCGTTGCGCGTCACTGCCCACCACCCGGAGCACTATTTCGTCGTCTTCACCCAACCGGCGCTCCAGGTGAACGTCGTGCAGCGTGGCTCCATCAAGGTGGACTGCGCCATCTTCATCGTCTCCGCGTGGCATGAGCACGACCACGCCGTCTTCGACTCCCTCCTGATGCATGTGCGTGTCGTCATCGAAGGGCATGCACTACTGGTCGGTGGAAGGCGTTGAGGACATCCTTGGCAAGAAAGTGAGAGTAGATCGTCTCGACAGCAGGACACTCGAGCGGGGCCATACCAAGACCTTCGCTTGCTGGGTCTGGACCAGCGATGTCGCCAACATCCCCACCAAGCACACCTTGGCAGTGCTCCCGCGCGGAGCAGGCCGGGTCGAGGAGATGGAGGGCTTCTCTCCGCCCGACCGTCGCTTAGCTCCGCCACCGGCGACGGCCGACTACACCATGCTCGTCCATGTGGATCGGATCGAGGACTGGACCTCTCCATCCCCGCAGTCCTCCCACTCGGGCCAGAGCGGCTTGCCGTCGTCCGACTCCGACCACGACGACCGCCCGTTCCCTGATGTGACAGCATCATCCTGGACCATGGGGGCCGAGGACGGCCAGCGGGGAGCTCGGGCGCAGCGCCGCGACCATGCACCAGTAGCAAACACCGGCTGCAACGGCATGCCACGCCGGGGACACGGCCGCGACAATGAAGGCGACGGAGGCTCCAGGGGTGCGGGCCAGCGCTCTTGGAAAGATGTCCTGCTCCGGAGAAGCCGCACCCGAGCTAGGAAGACGCAGCCAAGGGCGACACGCCAGCGTAGTCGATCACCTCGTCGCCCAAAGTCCACCATGCAGCGACACGGGAGAGGCAAGGTCACCACAGCACCTCCCCCACCACCTCCTCTTCGCCACAGACGAAGTTGTGGCCGCACCCCAGCGGCTCCAGCTGCAGCGCCACTATAAGTGGCAGCCGACGAGGGAGGACGAGTACGCGCACCAGTCACACGTCCAAAGGCGGCCGACGGAGGAAGACGTGATGGGAAAGACCCTGTTGATGACTTCTTTAGGGAGGCGAGGAAAACCTTTGTCGCCTCTGTGCTAGCAGACCCTATGGCGGCCGACGTACAGGCTGCTGCAGAGGCCGCAGTCGCCGCACCGTTAGACTTCCGCGGCGACAACTACTTCGACGAGGACGTGGACGAGACCGAGCGGGTGCAACTTGATGCATTCAGCCCGACGCTCTCAGCTCCTACGACGGACCGCGGACAGTTCAACCGTGCTACACCATCAACAGCCCGCACAATGGAGGTGCAGCTCGGCGCCGTCACAAGCCGAGTATGCCAGCTCGAGATCACCGCCGACGGCAACCACCAACAGCACCGCAGCATTTTCCGCGCGACGGAGCCACCCATCCTCGCCACGCCGGCGAAACGGCCGTCAGCACCACCAAAGAGCCACACTGCAGCCACCCCGACTCGGCACAACGCCCGTCAAGCGGCTAACACATCGACCATACCGGTGGCGCAGCGAGCCTCCTTTCGCATCGTCAAGGAGTTGGGACTCTTAGGACCTAGAGAAAAGATGACCGAGGACGTCGCAAAAGCACTCATCCGGCGTTTCGAGGAGCCACTGTCGGATAGCAACATTGCAGTCATTGCAAAGCTCACACACTTAGACAGCGGTGCACTACGTGTCATGGCACGCATGGCTGGACCAGATGGGCATGCCGCGGAGGCCGATGTTTAGTATGTTAGCTTACCTCCAGCTCCAATGGCGGCCGGCTCTTAGCTGGTCTGAGTTAGGGTTTAGTTTCATGTGTAAGGCTAGTGGTAGAGCTCATCATCGTCGGCGTATTCTGGGGCATATTGGTGGACGCCGGCGCCCCCCTTATATGTTAGCAGTGGAGTTGTACTGGGGCCAGAGGCCATCTAGTAAAATTAGCCATTGGAGTATAATCATGTCTCCAAATGAATGACAAACTACTTCCAATTATGTCATGGAATGTCTGGGGAATTAACAACCCAGTCAAGAGAGCGGCCATTTGTGAGGTGGTTACCGCGCACCGCGTTGCAATTCTCTGCCTACAGGAAACTAAGATCACAGATTGGACCCCAACAACTATTAGTGAAATTGGGGGGCAATCCCTGGCTGATTGCATTGTGCTGCCGTCTATCGGGGCAAGTAGCGGGGCGGCGATTCTGTGGAACAAGAATCTAGCAACGGTAGAATCTCATGATGTAGGAATTTTTGCAATCACAGCAAAAGTTAAACTACTTGGACAGCTAAATAGCTTCTCGATCTCATCTGTCTATGGTCCAACGGACGACGCCAGAAAGGAAGATTTCCTCCGGAAAATCACCCTCTTCGCACCCCCGTTAGCGGAGCCATGGCTAATCAACGGAGACTTCAACCTCATCTATGAAGCTAGGGATAAGAGCAACCTCAACCTGAACCGTAGGCTGATGGGCAGATTTAGAACAACAATCGACAGAGCGGGTCTCAAGGAGATCAAATGTAAAAATAGACGCTACACTTGGAGCAATGAGCGTCGTGACCCAACCATGGCCAGCATAGATAAATTCTTCTGCCACCAGGCCTGGGAACAAATTTTTCCCTGTGCTTCCCTAATTGCGGCGTCTACGGCTACATCCAACCACTGTCCACTACTCCTCGCCGACACAGCTACTACGCCTAGACCTGCCATGTTTAAGTTCGAAAGCTTCTGGCCAAGCCTCCCCCGCTTCCACGAAACGGTTGTGGAGGCTTGGAGTAGACCGGTACAAGCAGCATCCGCTTTCCAGCGTCTTCACATCAAGCTAGGGCGAGCTGCGCGAGACCTTAGAATTTGGAGCAAGGCTTTTCTCAGCAATGCGAAAATACAATTCCACATAGCAGCTGAACTGGTACTTCGATTTGATGTAGCACAGGAAACACGGCGACTGTCGGAAGCTGAGTTCAACCTGTGCAAACTACTAAAGTTGCGGCTGTTAGGACTGTCGGCGGTTGAGCGTGCAAGAAGGCGACAAGCATCCAGGCTTACTTGGATACGTGTAGGAGACGCGGGAACAAAATTCTTTCACGCTAAGATGAGATCCCGTAGACAAAAGAACTTCATTCACAGCCTTCAGAGTGCAAATGAGATTGCAACATCGCACGAGCAAAAAGAGGCCCTCATCTACAGCCACTTCAACGCGAGCTTAGGGGCCAAAGCGGATCGTCTCACAGGCATAGATTGGACTTCCCTCGGCATGCCCTCACTACATAACTCAGGCCTAGACAACCCCTTCTCCGAGACGGAGATATGGGATGCGATAAAAGCTTCTCCGATGGAGAAGGCGCCGGGTCCGGATGGATACATAGGACTGTTTTTCAAAAGTTGTTGGCAGCATATCAAAGCTGACATCATGTTAGCTTTTAATAGTTTCTATCATCTGGAAAGAGGAGACTTAAGTAGTTTGAACACAGCCATGGTAGTACTCATCCCAAAAAAAGATGGAGCAACAAAGATACATGACTTCAGGCCAATCAGTTTGATTCACTCCTTCGCAAAACTAGTTGCAAAAGTCCTCTCACTACGGCTATCTACGGTGATAGCAGACATCATCTCACCGGCACAGTCCGCATTCTTACGATCAAAGTCCACGCAAGATAGCTTCCTCTATGTGCAAAATGCGATTAGAAGCCTTCACCGGCAAAGGATTCTGGCACTACTCCTCAAGCTAGACATTGCACGAGCCTTCGACAACGTCTCCTGGGAATACCTACTAGAGCTACTACAAGTGCTAGGATTCCCAGCCCGATGGCGGGACTGGATCGCCCTGCTGCTCAGAACCTCGTCCTCTTCATTCATGCTCAACGGAACCCCTGGGGGCCATATCTGCCATCGCAGGGGGCTGCGCCAGGGAGATCCGCTGTCGCCTCTGCTCTTCATCATAGCCATCGGCCCCCTGCATACACTCCTAGCACGGGTGACGGATATGCAGATGCTAGCTCCGCTGCCGGGTAGACAAAGCCCCCTTAGGGTCAGCCTATACGCTGACGATGCTGTTATTTTTGCTACCCCGAGCAGGCAGAAGATAGACACGTTGCTGGGCATCCTACATGACTTCGGGAACGCGACTGGACTACGTATTAACCCAGTGAAATCAACTGTAACGGCCATTCGCTGTGAAGGAATCGACCTTCAGGAGGTTCTGCAAAGTTTTGGGGGACAGACGGTAGATTTCCCTGTCAGATACCTAGGCCTCCCCCTTACGCTGTCGCGGTTGCGTCTCGTCCACATCCAGTTCATCTTAGATAGAATTCGGGCCAGGCTCGCTGGATGGAAAGGGAGACTTCTCACAATAGCCGGTAGAAGAGTTCTGGTCAGAAATGTCCTCACATCCTTGCCCACATTTGCCCTATCAGTGTTGCGGGTACCAAAGAAATTTCTTCACGAGATTGACAAGGCCCGCCGCCGATTCCTATGGGCACAAGACGAGGAAGCTTCTGGGGGAAAATGCAAAGTAGGTTGGCAAGGGGTCTGCTCCCCAATAGAAAACGGAGGTCTCGGAATCCTAGACATGACACGCTTCACAAGAGCTCTGCGACTACGCTGACTATGGCTATCCTGGACGTCCCAGGATAGACCATGGATTGGCATGCAGCTTCCATGTGATGACGACGACAAAGCCTTGTTCAACGCCTCTACGTTAGTTACACTAGGGAATGGTGAACGGGCTTCGTTTTGGAATTCCCCCTGGACAGGCTCGGGAAACCTAAAGTCGGCCTTCCCAAAACTTTTCAGGCACACCCGTAGAAAAAATAGAAAGGTCAAGGAGGCACTCCAGAACAACAATTGGATTGTAGACCTAGCACACAGTGACACCGCAAGCATATGGGAAGAAGCGATCAAGTTGAATAGATGGATTCAAAACAGAGATATCCAGCTGCAAGAGCAAGTAAGCGACTCTATCCGATGGAAACACGAAGCTTCAGGGGTATACATTGTCGGCTCTGCGTATAAAGCCCAATTCCAGGGGTTTTATAAATCAGACTTTCGAAAGCTAATATGGGCCACCTGGGCACCGACAAAACACAAGTTCTTCGCATGGCTGCTCCTCAAGGATAGGTTATGGTGTAACGATCGGCTACAAAGAAGAGGATGGACAAACAACTATTTTTGCCAACTATGCCTAAGAAACCTTGAGTCATCAGTTCACCTGTTTTGGCAATGTCCGATAGCAATGTCCGTGTGGTCACAGGCGGCATTGTATGTCGGTTGCAACTCTCTCCACCCAAGCAAATGGTCTTGCAACAACAAGTCAGCAGCAATCATATCCAAAATGATAAGCAATGCACCGGCAGAGCACAGCAAGGCGATCAAAACTATGATCATCCTAATACTTGCTGAGATTTGGAAGGAGCGAAACGAATGCACCTTCAGAAACAAGAAGGGGCAAGCTCAAGACATAAAGGATGAAATCAACAGAACACTAAGGCTGTGGCGCGACGCAGGCGCAGTCCTATTGGAGCACCCCTTTGGGGAACCACCATGAGAGATTCCTAACGCACCCCCCCCCCCCCCCGCGTTTTTTTTTAGTTTCCTGTTTCTTCTTCTTACTTTCTTGATTCATTGATCACCCCATCCTTTGATGTATTTCTTCATCATGTGCTCCCTGCTAATTTATATCAAGCCAGCCATCGTTGAATCTTTAAAAAAAAAACAAATCACAAACGCGCTACCAGTACCACCGGCTCGGCCATCATGGCAAACCAGCAGTACAAGTACTATATTTGAGTGGGAAAGGCCGAGACTCGTGCGGCACTGCTGGCACTATCGTGGAAAGTCGTACTAGTGTGGGAATGGCCGGTGCTTTTGATGCGAGCAAGCCGTGTCCGTTTCCTCGTGCTGAATGGATCACACCCTTTATCTACTAGCCTCGCGCATTATTGTTCTGCTCTGCCTTGCTTTCGGTATTTGCCGGTCCTCCTCTCCCGTGGCCGCTTTGTTTCAATCAGCGTGTGATTAGTCCAGGACACAGCGCTTTTTCTTTATCTTATAATGTACTAGAGTATTCAGCTCGGACCATTAACCTCCGGTCGATCAGCTCTGGCTAGCTAGCTTTCTACACGCAGAACTGGCGGATCAAAACCTTCGGAGCTACACGACGAGTGCTGCCAAGGTTGCCGCAGGCAGGCAGCTGCTTCTTGTTGTTAAAGGAAGGCGGCGTTTGTCAGAAGCACGCACTCGTTCGGTACGGCAATTTGGCCATTATAGATCGATCAACAGAACATACGTAAACAGCTCAACTTGCTGCCATGATCTTTTTCAAAAAAAAAAAAAAAGACTTGCTGCCACGATGTTGCCGTGATCAGGTCGGGCGCGAGCGCAATGCGACGCACCGGCTGCGCACGTAGGGTGGCGCCGATGACACAGGGGAGAGGAGAGGGAACGACGCGCGAGGCTAGTGGCCTGCGGCCATTGCAAAAAAGCGAAGGCGTTTGTGTGGGTGGAGACTGGAGAGGGTCCGACCGTGATCCATCGGACTGAGAGATTTCAGAGCTGCACTAGCTGCTCATTTGCATCCTGCACCACATACGCGCCCGCCCACGATGTAAAGAACGAACGGGGATAAACTTTGTTTTTCGTGGTCCCGGTGGAGAATTCTTTCACAGCTCGCGCCTTGGGTGGTCCCGGTTGCATTTGCATACCAGGTTGAGGTGCCCCGGACAAAATTTGTGTTATAACTTTATGTGCTAACAAAATCCAAAAATGATTTTTTTTATAAAAAAACTGTTTTGATCATGCCAACATCCTTGACGTCTGGGTTCCACGAAAAATGTCACGGTATCTGACGTCTAGCATGTAGCCTACACGATCGGCTGATCCGTTGCCCAGCTAATGTGGCAAAGGGTCGGACACTAGACACCTTGATGTCTGGTCCTGATAAGTGACTAAACACCACGAACCTTGATGTCTGGCCCAGCCATGGCCGTCTTCAGGATTTCGGGCCCGAAGTGCAAAATGGGGCCCAAAAAATTAGAGAAAATGGTGTAACTAATACCTAATATAGTTAAGCATAGTCTTAGATAAATGTCTAATTTTTAATGAATGTTATTACATATACTATTTAAAAATACTAGCAAAAGAGCCCATGCGTTGCAACGGAAGAGAAAATATCACATGCTCTGAACACAATATATTTTCACATGACATCACATTTGTGTTGCCGACGATGACTTTAGTGCTCACACAATGAAAACGCGTTTGAATATACAGTCACTCGGGATAAGATGAGAAATATGTTGTTTCTCCCCACGAGGTTTTCCAAAGGTGTCCATGTGTTGTTAACGATGTTTTCTTTCCTCTTAATTTGGTTTTAATTTAATGGATATTTATTGCAATTCGTATCGTCGCCGGAAAGAGAGAGAAAAAAGGACCGTGCACTATAGATTAAGTTTGCATCAAAAATGCTCCCTCCGTCCGGAAAAGATTGTCACCACGTACATTTTGCACAAAAAACCTTCCTGTTATCCCGACACAACCTGCAGTCCCCGTCCCCTCCCTCCTTCGACCACGCTCGCTTGCCCACTCGCCGACGCCTCCGCCCCACCATGCCACAGCTCCAGCGCAGTCCCTCCTCCCTTTCGCTGCGCCGCAGATGCCCCACGCGGTCCTTCCTCCGTTCCCCCGTGAAGCTCAATGAATCCACCTTCCTTCTTGTTGTAGCTCCCACGCGAAGCTCAAGGATCGGCTTTTCTACCCCATGTCGAGTCCCTTGCCCTCGCTTTCCTCGAGTCCCCGGTCATCGCCATGGCGAGCTCCTCCCTGCCGCCTCGGCTTGCGAACAATCCTCCTTCCTTCTACATGGAGAGCTTAGCATCAGACAGTCTTTGGACAATTGGATGTGTGTGCGCGGTTGGTAGAAACCAAGAGATTGCGCATGAAAAACGACAGCTTTCAGAAGCAGAACCAGACAGACTTGGGCTTTCAAATCAGCAATTCTTTTTGGCAGAATTAGTAGTCTATGTTCAGACAGTTACTCCTGATTTTATACTCTTAACTGGATTTTTTTCATGAGTATACTCTTAACTAAATTTAGAAAACTGCTAAAAACGATGTGGCAAGCATAGTCGACTAACAAAGGTGCCCACTGTCGAGTGCATTTAGAACATCCTCGAGCCCATGTACTTATTCTTATTCTGTGATTTAGTTTACTCACTGAATTTTATTCTTATTCTTGCTGTCAAAATTCAAAGTTGGGACTTGGGAGTAGCTATTGTTGACTAAAGATTATGTCCCCCATGCCAAGATTGACGAAGCATCTCCCTCGTTTTATGTTGCTGCTACCATGTTATCTTGCTCGTCTCAATTTCCAGAACAGCTTGTAGTTGCAGAGATGGAAGGCCTTGACCATGTAATCAAATGAATCCTTTATCCGTTTAATTTTGGTACGGGTAGGCACTGATCTATTTAAATAAACTTGGTTCGTTTAGATTTTAATCTAGATACAGATGACAGAATTCTGAAGATTGCAATTTTTGTGTTCATCAATTCAGCGAGGGCGGGGACGGGAAGCAACAACATTAGAGGCCGACACCGGGAACTATGAGCAGTAGAGCCCGGCGCGGGGAACCAGAGGCGACGCCCACCACCACCACCAGACGGCAACCAAAGTGGAAGAAGTCCAGGTCGCCTTCGTGGGTGGAGCGGCGGCGGTAGGTGGGCAGCAACAAAAGAAGGTGCGCGGAGAAGGTGGTCGACCGAAGCGGCGGCGTAGGAGGGCAGCAGCAGCAGGTCGGTGGAGCAGGTGGGTGGACGTGGAGGCGGCGCAGGTGGGTGGTCTTGGCGGCGGCGAGGCAGCAGGTCGCCTCTGTGGCAGCATCGCTGGTTGGCGGCGTCGCAGGTCACCTCCATGGCGGAGGTGAAGGTGGGCGGGGGCGGCGCAGGTGGGCCACCGTTCCCTGACACGACGATGGCTAGCGTAGGTGGGCGACGGCGCCGGTCCCTCACCCGACGGGGGCTAGCGCAGGCGATGGGGAGCGGACGGAGGAAGGGGATGGGGACTTGTTTCATACATTGGAAAGTAAGAGGACTATTTTGTAAAAAGGCAAATGATTCGTTTTCTGACTTAAATCCGGACTGCTGGTTGATTACTTGAAATATCAGGGGGGTTTCTGCAAAATGCAAAAAACGATTTGTTTATTGACTTAAAAACGGACTGCGGGTTGAATACCGAAAAATCGAGGGGTGTTTTTGTAAAAATGCCACGACGAACGACTAGAAACCCTATTTGCTTTATTATTAGGGAGAGATATTAGAAACTAATGCTAAAAGATTGAGGTGATACTAAGGCAATAAATTGACCTCTTCTTGTTACAAAAATGATCATTCGTTTTGTATTCTTGAAATGGAGATATCTTATATCTTCGTCATCAATTTCTTCAAGATATCATTTTCTACTATTATTGTCATCAATACACTACTTTGGTAAACATCCACGTCCTGGACCTAACACCCAAATAAATCAGATCGCCCCGTGTTGCTCTTGGCGACTCGAGCGGCGCTTCCACGCTGATGCCACCAGCGCCCTCTCTTGGAAGGAGGAGATGATTCTCTTGAGTGTGTGTAGCGCGTGTGCATCCATGCTGCAAATTGCAGTGGACGTTGGCGGCACGGGCTATGGACAGCGTGAACCGTTGTCCTCCGTCATGGCGGCAATGTCGTCGTCGTGCTGGAGGCAGCAGTGTGGTGGTGCTCTAGTACTCTTATCGCATCACGGCAACGCTGTGCATGATCGGTCCTACTTGATCTAGCCGTCGGCGTGTTTCAGATCTACTGTCGGAGATTTTTTCTAAGGATATGTGGATCATATAGTTTCCAATGGTGCGTGTGTTGGGAAACGTTGCATGAGAAACAAAAAAAATTCTACGCACACGAAGACCTATCATGGTGATGTCCATCTATGAGAGTAGATTAGATCTACATACTCTTGTAGATCATTAAACGGAAAGCGTTAAGAAACGCGGTTGATGTAGTGGTACAACTTCGTGATTCAAATCATCATCATCCCATGATCCGTTCCGATCTAGCGCCGAACGGACGGCACCTCCGCGTTCAGCACACGTACAACTCGATGACGATCTCGGCCTTCTTGATCCAGCAAGAAAGACGAAGAAGTAGATGAGTTCTCCTGTAGTGTGACGACGCTCCGGTGGTGGTGATGATCTACTCCTGCAGGGCTCCGCCCAAGCTCCGTAGAAATCCGATCTAGAGGTAAAACTACGTGGTATAGGTTTGAGTTGCACGTGTCAAAATTGTGTCTCAAAAACCCTAAAACCACCAGTATATATAGGAGGAGAGGAGGGGCTAGCCTTGGGGCTCAAGGACCCCAAGGGTGCGTCGGCCGAAGGGAGAGGAGGACTCCTTCTCCAACTCGGTTTGGGGAAGGAGGAGTCCTCCTCTTCCTTCTCACCTCCCTCTTTCCTTTTTTCTCCTTTGGTGTTTTTCCACTTGTGGCGCCATGGCCCTATTGGGTTGGCCTCACCAGCCCACTAAGGGCTGGTGCGCCACCCTAGGGTCACTGCTCTCACTCCCGGGTGGGTGGTCCCCTTCCGGTGAATACCCGAAACCCATTCGTCACTCCTGGTACACTGTCAGAAATGCCCGAAACTTTCCGGTGACCAAATGAAACCACCCTATATATCAATCTTCATTTTCATACCATTCCGGAAACCCTCGTGACGTCCATGATCTCATCCGGGACTCCGAACAACATTCGGTAACCACACATACAACTCGACTATACTAAAACATCATCAAACGTTAAGTGTGCACATCCTGCGGGTTCAAGAACTATGTAGACATGACCCGAGACACTCCTTGGTCAATATCCAATAGCAGGACATGGATGCCCATATTGGATCCTACATATTCTCCGAAGATCTTATCGGTTGAACCTCAGTGCCAAGGATTCATATAATCTCGTATGTCATTCCCTTTGTCCTTCGGTATGTTACTTGCCCGAGATTCGATCGTCGGTATCCGTATACCTATTTCAATCTCGTTATCGGTAAGCCTCTTTTCTCGTTGTGTAATACAAGACCCCGTGACTTACACTTAGTCACATTGCTTGCAAGGCTTGTGTGTGATGTTGTATTACCGAGTGGGCCCCGAGATACCTCTCCGTCACACGGAGTGACAAATCCCAGTCTTGATCCATACTAACACAACACACACCTTCAGAGATACCTGTAGAGCACCTTTATAGTCACCCAGTTATGTTGCGACGTTTGACACACACAAGGTATTCCTCCGGTGCCAGTGAGTTATATGATCTCATGGTCATAGGAATAAATACTTGACATGCAGAAAACAATAGCAACAAAATGACACGATCACATGCTATGTTCATAATATGGGTTCTAGTCCATCACATGATTCTCCTAATAATGTGATCCAGTTATCAAGTGACAACACTTGCATATAGTCATAAAACCTTGCCTATCCTTGATCAAGTGGCTAGCCAACTAGAGGCTTACTAGGGACATTGTTTTGTCTATGTATCCACACATGTATCTATGTTTTCATTCAATACGATTATAGCATGGATAATAAACAATTATCTTGAAACAGGAAATGTAATAATAACTATTTATCATTGCCTCTAGGGCATATTTCCAACAGCGTGTCTATATCACTCTACACGGCTCCATGAGGATGCGGCAAAAAGCTTTGTTGTTTGTTGGAACCATGGGACATGTCGGCATCTCGATTTGCATGGCCTAGACAACAGTGGAGAAAGTCATGATGGCTAAGGTCGGAGGATCAATAAGGCGAAGGAGGCCTTGGAGGCCATGGAGTCAGCCGGGTGATTGATAATTTTTAGAAGGAGCAGCGATAAGTGGGGGCGGTAGCACTGGACGATTTCATTTTGGCGGTGCTCCTAGGGTGCCGAGTCGTGACTTTCAGGGTGAAAGCTTAAGGTTTGCCTTCATTGGTTGGGCCTGGCGATTGCCTTACTGAAGGTATTGTTTGGAGATCTCGGACTTTCTTCACGGTGAAAACCTAAGATTTTGGATCGTACGGCGGCGGCGCTAGTGCACAGTTTCCTTCTTGAAGGCGTCGCTTTTGAAGACTTTTTTATGTTTTCCGGATGTTGTCTTTGGTGGTGATTTATGTGCCGCTGGTGAGAGGATTCAATCACTCTGGCTAGGCCTTTATTTTTTTACTTTCCTTTTTATTTTGTTTTTGGGATATGTGCATATTGAATGTCTTTATGAGATCTTGTTGATGCATAGAGTGAATGTAATTGATACATCTTCTTAATATTAATATATTTCCCTTTAAAAAAATATACCCGGTCTTCGTTAAAACGAAATATGCAGTATAGCTAGCGAGCACGCAAGTATAAAGAACTAGTTTTATTATTTAAAATTGGGTTACGGACAGTGTATCACATAGACCCTATTAATTTGATTAGAACCAAGTACAAGCCTAACTAAGTAGTACTACCATGCTAATAAGGATTGTGTTTGATTTTGCATCAAAATACCGAAAGAATCAGAGAGAGGAAGATTGTATAAAAAATTAACCTAATACAGTGTTCATCGTCCATCTATTTTGATTAAAAGCTTATGACTTATGGATTAACCGGGATATATTTAGGGATGACTCGACGAGGTACTGTAGTAGCAAAGCCGGCAGCAACGGCCACATGCACGGTGAAGTTACAAAGGTGTCATGGTTTTGTTACGGTAGATGTCCTCGTGAACGGACTTAGTGGTGAGGTCATCGTTGCGGTATGGCGACTCGAAGGGGTTGATTGAAAAAAGAGAGGCGGATTTACCCAGGTTCGACCCCTCCGATGGAGGTAAAAGCCTACGTCTTGCTTTGTGTTTGTATTGATGGGAATCTCGATTACAAGGGTGTGGAATCGCTAACCTAGCTCTCGAGGGTTTTCTTACTTGATCTTTCTAACTTGAGGGTTCTCCTTTATATAGAAGTAGAGTCCCCAAATTTACAACGAAGTCTGGGTCGAATAAACATTTGTGTCGTACTACAAATATACCTTATCTTTCTTCCCAAGTCAAGAAAGCTTCTAGCGTCTCTTGCCTTGTATGTCTTTGAGTCGCCGCCTTCTGGTGATGGGCCGCTTGGCGTCTTGTCGACTAAGTCCTTCGGCCCATCTTCTCATGTTATCCTTGCAGCTTGATCCGCACCCATAGGACAGGTTAAATCCTGGGGTTATATCCCCGACATTAGCCCCATTTTGACTTGAGCTTTGTTCACGTCAAGCTATTTTGATCAAGAAAAAAGCCGGCTATCTTTGCTTTTATCGTTTGTCACAATTTCTCCGACCGCCGGCTTGTAACTTTAGTTGTCTGTTTCCTGACATCACTCGCCAAAGTTAATATCATTGCATTGTCATCACAACTAGTCTTACATGCACCATTGTCCCAAAAATCGAGGCATCGTTCCGTCAAAGTTTTTAATGCAACTCATCTATTCCCCCGCCTTGTAGTTGTCCCTTTGGGTATTATAAAATGGCTAGATGCCCCTTTTTCACTTTTACCCTCTCACCCATCTTCTTACTCTAGCTTGAACATCCGGTCGCACCATTGTTGTTGGTTTTCTTTCAACAACAGCCTGGTGCTGCTACGATTCCTTGTTGTTTCCCGGATTTATTTGGGCTGCTTTCCTCATCTTCACTGATCGACGAGGTATGTCACTTTTATTTATTTGTAGATCCTTCGTCTGAATTACCCCTGGAGCTCATCCGAGACCTCAAGGGTTCCTCCTTTTTGTTCATCAGCACTCCTATTTTCCTCATGTTTTGAACCTTTCATTTCCACCGAAACAGGACAATGGGCATGAATGACTTCTCCTTTCCCGTAGTATGTTTTGGTCTCTCTTAAGATCTGTGTGATACATACTCACTGCCACTGCCATGATTCAAGCTTAATATTTTTTTCCTTTTCCAAATATTTTCTAAATCCATCGTGGTTGCAAAGTTTGGTGGAAATTGTTTGCCTTATATTCCATAGAATTTTGTAAAGGAAACTTTTGCCATTGGTAGAGCGCCTCCTAGGTCACCGGATTTACTTTTAGATAATCTTAACCCACCATATGAAGAAGTTGCCTCTCTTTCGGATCCCGGCTTATCCTTATAGTGCTTCATCCATTTGTATTGTTCGATTCTTGCTTAGAACACAGATGACTTTTGTAACTTTGCTACCAATGTCCAGGCAGGTCATCATGTCGAAGACTTTGATACGTCTCCGTCGTATCTACTTTTCCAAACTCTTTTGCCCTTGTTTTGGACTCTAATTTGCAGGATTTGAATGGAACTAACCCGGACTAACTTTGTTTTCAGCAGAATTGCCATGGTGTTGTTTTTGTGCAGAAATAAAAGTTCTCGGAATGTCCTGAAAATTTACGGAGATTTATTCTGGAATAAATGAAAATACCTGCGCAAAGATCCACCGGAGGAGGTGTGCCAGTGGGCCACAAGCCCCTGGGCCGCGGCCACCCCCCTGGCCGTGCCGTGAGGGCTTGTGGGGCCCACGTGGCGCCACCGCCTCCAAACTCAGCTCTATTTATTCCGTTTCACCTGGAAAAAATCAGAGAGAAGGATTCATCGCGTTTTACGATACGGAGGCGCCGCCACCCCCTATTCTTCATCTGGAGGGCAGATCTGGAGTCCGTTTTGGGCTCCTGAGAGGGGAGATCGTTGCCGTCGTCATCATCAACCTTCCTCCATCGCCAATTCCATGATGCTCTTCATCGTTCGTGAGTAATCTCATCGTAGGCTTGCTGGACGGTGATGAGTTGGATGAGATCTATCATGTAATCAAGTTAGTTTTGACGGGGATTGATTCCTAGTATCCACTATGTTCTGAGATTGATGTTACTACTACTTTGCTATGCTTAATGCTTTTAACTAGGGCCCGAGTGCCATGATTTCAGATCTGAACCTATTATGTTATCGCCAATATATGTGTGTTTTAGATCCTATCTTGCAAGTTGTAGTCACCTACTATGTGTTATGACCCGACAACCCCGGAGTGACAATAGCCGGAACCACTCCCGGAGATGACCATAGTATGAGGAGTTCATGTATTCACCAAGTGTTAATGCGTTGGTCCGGTTCATTATTAAAAGGAGAACCTTAATATCCCGTAGTTTCCATTAGGACCCCGATGCCACGGGAGGGATGGCAATAGATGTCATGCAAGTTCTTTTCCCTAAGCACGTATGACTACATACGGAATACATGCCTACATTAGATTGACGAATGGGAGCTAGTTACTTATCTCTCCGTGTTATAGCTGTTACATGATGAATCACATCCGTCATACTCATCCATCACCGATCCACTGCCTATGAGTCTTTTACTACTGGTCCTTTCTACGTTACTTTGCCGCTACTACTGTTGCTACTGCTGTTACTCTTGTGCTGCTGTCACTACTGCTGTTCCTTGCTACTGCTGTCACTACTGCTGTTACTTGCTGTTGCTGTCACTACTGCTGTTACTTGCTACTTTGCTGTTACTTGTTGCAAGACTTTTCTGGAGCCGTTGCTGGGGAAGAATAGTCTCCCGTCAACGTGCTATTTACTGGCGCCATTGATACAACAATGAGGAATAGTGTGCCATCAACAGATCTTTTCTGGCACCGTTGCTATCATACTACTTTGCTACTGTACTTTGCTTGCAGACACTAATCTTTCAGGTGTTGTTGAAACTGACAAATTCAGCTGCTAATACTTGAGAATATTCTTTAGCTTCCCTTCGTGTCGAATCAATAAATTTGGGTTGAATACTCTACCCTCGAAAACTGTTGCGATCCCCTACACTTGTGGGTTATCAAGACTATTTTCTGGCGCCATTGTCGGGGAAGCACAACTATATTCTCTGAGTCACTTGGGATTTACGTCTGTTCTTCACTATGAGGAATCCGATAGATCCAAGAACTAAAGTCTTGCCTTCCACTATGAGGACAGGTAAGGAACTGTCATCTAGCTCCGCACTTGATTCACCTTCAGTTATGAGTAAGTTTGCGACATCACCTCCTGCTAGAAATCTTGATATGTTGCATGTGCTTGATGATGCTACTTCTGCTACCCATGATGCTTATGATGATGCTATGCTTGATACTATGTCTGATGATGCTATGCTTGATACTATGCGTGATGATGCTATCCTTGATACTGCTTTGCCACTTTGTGCATTCCTTGATGCACAAATTGCTAGAGTTGCTACTAGATGTGTTGATACTTCTGAAACTGCTGATACTATTGAAGTAGAACCTTCTATTTTGCTTCCTAGAACTAGCTCTCCTATGCCTGAATTGCCTGATATGCCTGATACGCATTATGTTATGGAGGGAGAGATAGCTGAGGATTTTATTGCGTGTAAGGATAGCTATGATGTTGAGAAATTACTACGCAAATGGAAAGAAAAATCTATGAACGCTAGGATGAAATACGACCCGAAGTTTGCTACTTCGCCTATCTTTGTGACCGATAAGGATTATGAATTCTCTGTGGACCCTGAGTTAATCACTCTAGTCAAATCTGATCCTTTTCACGGTTATGAGTCTGAAACGGTTGTAGCCCATCTTACCAAACTGGACGATATAGCCACCCTATTCACTAGTGAGGAAAAGATCCGCCACTACTATATCCTCAAGTTGTTTCCTTTCTCGCTAAAGAATGATGCTAAGACCTGGTTCACTTCTCTTGCTCTTGGTTGTGTGTGTAGCCCCCAGGATATGGTCTACTACTTCTCTGAAAAATATTTCCCTGCCCATAAGAAGCAAGCTGCCTTGCAGGAAATATACAACTTTGCTCAAGCTGAAGAAGAGAGTCTCCCACAAGCTTGGGGGAGGCTCATCCAGCTACTGAATGCTTTGCCTGATCACCCTCCTGAGAAGAATGAAATGCTTGATATCTTCTATAATGGACTTACCGATGCTTCCAAAGACCACCTACATAGTTGTGTCGGTAGTGTTTTTAGGGAACGAACTGTAGAACAAGCTGAGATTCTGTTGAATAACATCTTGTGCAATGAGAATGCTTGGACTATTCCCGAACCACCTCCTAAGCCAACTCCAAAGAAAAGAGGTATTCTATTCCTCAGTCCTGAAGATATGCAAGAAGCCAAGAAATCTATGCGAGAGAAAGGCATTAAATCTGAAGATGTCAAAAATCTACCACCTATCGAAAAGATCCATGGTCTTGATAACCCGATACAGGTAGTAGAAGTAAATTCTCTGCGTAGGTTTGATGAGAGTGATATTCCTTTTGATAAATCTGCTAGCTTATGCCTGGATGAATTTGATAACTTTGTTGCCAAACTACAGAGTTTCAATGATTATGTTAGCAGATAATTGGAACATAATGCTCGTATGCTTAGTCATTTAAGTGCTTGTGTGGACAGAAACGTCAATGATCTTAAGCTTCTGAGTAAACATGCTTCTATGGTTACTACTCAGGTAGAACAAGTACTTAAAGCTCAGAATGACTTGCTCAATGAGTTGAATGACAATTCTGTCAAAGTCGTCACTAGAGGCGGTAGAATGACCCAGGAACCTGTGTATCCTGAGGGTCATCCGGAGAGAATTGAACAAGATTCTCAAGGAGTTAGCACTGATGCACCTAGTCATCCTAAGAAGGACAAAGATGATAGGAACCTGCACGCTAGCAGCCCTGTTGCTGCTACACCTGAGAGTCCAAACGATGCCTCTGCTCTGATGCTGAAACAAAATCTGGTGATGAACATGAGCCTAATGATAATATCAATAGTAATGTTCATGAAGATGCTCAACCTAGCAATGATAAGGATGTGGAGATTGAACCTAGTGTTGATCTTGATAACCCACAGCCTAAGAATAGGAGATACAATAAGAATGACTTTGCTGCTAGGAAGCATGGTAAAGAAAGGGAACCATGGGTTCATAAACCCATGCCCTTTCCTCCCAAACCATCCAAGAAAAAGGATGATGAGGATTTTGAGCGCTTCGTTGAAATGATCAGACCTGTCTTTCTGCAAATGCGGTTGACAGATATGCTCAAATTGTCTCCATATGCTAAGTACATGAAAGATATTATGACTAATAAGAGGAGGATGCCTGAGGTTGAGATTTCCACCATGCTCGCTAATTATACCTTCAAGGGTGGAACTCCGAAGAAACTAGGTGATCCCGGTGTGCCCACTATACCTTGCTCCATTAAAGGCAACTACGTTAGAAGCGTTATGCGACCTTGGAGCCGGTGTTAGTGTTATGCCTCTCTCTCTCTATCGTAGGCTTGAACTGGATAAGTTGACACCCACTAAAATCTCTGTGCAAATGGCCGACAAATCAACTGCTTTCCCTATCGGCATTTCCGAGGATGTGCCTGTTGTGGTTGCTAATGTCACTATCTTAACAGACTTTGTTATCTTGGATATTCCTGAGGACGATGCCATGGCTGTCATCCTCGGAAGACCCTTTTTAAACACTGCAGGGGCTGTTATAGATTGCAACAAAGGCAATATCACTTTCCATGTCAACGGTAATGAGCATACGGTGCACTTTCCGAAGAAACAATATCGAGTACATTGCATCAATGCTATCGAAAAAACTTCATCGATTCTTATTGGGAGCTTTGAATGCCCTATTCCTCGTGTCAAGATAAAGTATGATTTGCTTGTTGGGGAGATGCACATGCCCATTGAGGTGACCTAGTGACTATTCGAAAATTCTCCGTTCTCTTTTGCGATTCGAAAAGATTTGTCGAGGAGATTTGATCAACCCCATTGACGGATTTCTTTCGATGACCATGACATGGATGAATCAAGGAGTCACAAACCTGTGTTTTATGCTTTCACCTTCGGTTGCTTAGAAGAAAAATGATAGATTTAGTTTAGTTTTCTCTGTTTTCTGTTTTAGCGTCCTGTAGAAAAGTACCCCGAAAATAAAAGTTCTCCGAACGTCCTGAAAATCAAGTATGTTTTTTTTCTGGAATTTTTGAAAAATTCAGAGACAAAGAGCTCGTTTGGGGGCTGCACCAGTGGGCCACAAGCCCTTGGGGCGCGGGCACCCCCTGGCCGCGCCACCCAGGCTTGTGGGGCCCACAGGCAAATCCTCCACTCATTCTTGCTCTCATCTGGTTCTCCTACCTCCAGAAAAAATCGTTTCGCAGCTCAAACCCGTGTTCTTGCTCCTCTTTCTGGGATTTTCGATATCTTTGCTCAAATCACCATTCTCCAAACTGTTTTGGGGAAATTACTCCTTGGTAAGTGACTCCTCCATCGGTCCAATTAGTTTTTGCTCTACTGCCTTATACTCCGCGTATTTTTGCTGCCTTTGTGACCCTGTTCTTGAGCTTTGCATGCTGATTTTAGCTGGTCCCAAGTAGTTTTGATGCGTAATATGGCCTCTAGGCACTTGTGGGAGTAGTTGCGATGAGTTTTGTTGAGCCTTGTTCACTTTTCCTTAGAGTCACTTTTCCTTCGTTCGGTCGTGCAAGTGAAGGGCAATAATGATGAAATATGATGAAGTGACTGAGCCTGGAAAAGCTGGTATGAACTCGATCTATTTTGTTTTTGTAAATATGACTAGCTCATCATGCCTGATTCAGCTTTGTTGTGAGAGAAACATGTTTGCAATGACAACCTAGAGATCATAGTTGCTTATGCCATGCTTACTTAGCTAGGAGCTTATAATGGTTTGTCTTGGTTGCCCACATGAATGTTGAGATGACTATGATGTAGTATGATAGGATGGTATCCTCCTTTGAATGATTCAAGTGGCTTGACTTGGCGCGTGTTCACGCATGTAGTTCAAACAAAATCAACATAGCCTCTATGATATTCATGTTCATGGTGATTTATGTCCTACTCATGCTTGCACTCAATGTTAGTTAATCTCAATGCATTTTGATGACTGTTGTCGCTCTCTAGTTGGTCGCTTCCCAGTCTTTTGCTAGCCTTCACTTGTACTAAGTGGGAATACTGCTTGTGCATCCACTCCCATAAACCCAAAGTTGTTCCATATGAGTCCACCATACCTACCTATGTGCGGTATCTACCTGTCGTTCCAAGTAAATTTGCATGTGCCACTCTCTAAACCTTCAAGAAATAATCTGTTTTGCATGCCCGAACCGCTCATGTGATGACAGGGGGCTATTGGTATATTCTATGCTAGGCATGTTATCCTCGATATGTGTTTATTCACTATCATTCACGAGAAAGGGGCCGTTAATTGGAATTCCCAGTTCCATGCTCAAATCGAAAAGATAATTGCAAACAAAACTCCCCCAGGATTGATGTTGGTATGGACGGTACCCGAGGATTCGGCTAGCCGTGGAGTCTGATTGATGTTGGCGAACGTCGCATGGGAAACAAAAAATTTCCTACATGCACGAAGACCTGTCATGGTGATGTCTATCTACGTGAGGAGATTTGGATCTACGTACCCTTGTAGATCGCACAGCAGGAAGCGTTAAGAAACGCGGTTGATGTAGTGGAACGTCCTCACGTCCCTCGATCCGCCCCGCGAACCGTCCCACGAACTGTCCCGCGATCCGTCCCATGATCCGTCCCACAATCCGTCCCACGAACCGTCTCATGATCCATTGCACGAACCGTCTTGCGATCCATCTCACGATCCGTTCCGATCTAGTGCCGAACGGACGGCACCTCCGCGTTCAGCAAACGTACAGCTAGACGATGATCTCGGCCTTCTTGATCCAGCAAGAGAGACGGAGAGGTAGATGAGTTCTCCGGCAGCGTGACGGCGCTCCGGAGGTTGGTGGTGATCTATCTCAGCAGGGCTCCGCCCGAGCTCCGTAGAAAAACGATCTAGAGGAAAAAACCATGGAGGTATGTGGTCGGGCTGCCGTGGCAAACTTGTGTCACAAAAACCCTCAATACCTCTAGTATATATAGGAGGGAGGGAGGGGAGGAGGCAGCCTCAAACCCACAAGGTTTGGCCGAAATTGGAGGTGGAGGAGTCTTACTCCAATCCTACTTGGAGTAGGATTCCACCCTCCCACTTGGAAACTCTTTCCACCTTGTGTTTTTTCTTTCTCAAACCTTATGGGCCTTAGTGGGAACTTATTCCAGCCCACTAGGGGCTGGTTTATCTCTTCCCATAGCCCATGAGACCCCTTGGGCCGTGACACCCCTCGCGATGGTCCCCGGCACCCCTCCCGGCACTCCCGGTACATTACCGATAAGCCTGAAACTTTTTCGGTGACCAAAACAGGACTTGCTATATATCAATATTTACCTCCAGACCATTCCGGAGCTCCTCGTGACGTCCTGGATCTCATCCTGGACTCCGAACAACATTTGGTAACCGACCATATAACTCAAATACGCATAAAACAACGTCGAACCTTAAGTGTGCAGACCCTGTGGGTTCGAGAACTATGTAGACATGACCCGAGAGACTCCTCGGCCAATATCCAATAGCGGGACCTGGATGCCCATATCGGATCCCACATATTCTACAAAGATCTCATCGTTTGAACCTCAGTGTCAAGGATTCATATAATCCCGTATGTCATTCCCTTTGTCCTTCGGTATGTTACTTGCCCGAGATTCGATCGCGGTATCCGCATACCTATTTCAATCTCGTTTACCGGCAAGTCTCTTTACTCGTTCCGTAATACAAGATCCCGTGACATACACTAAGTCACATTGCTTGCAAGGCTTGTGTGTGATGTTGTATTACCGAGTGGGCCCCGAGATACCTCTCCGTCACACGGAGTGACAAATCCCAGTCTTGATCCATACTAACTCAACGGACACCTTCGGAGATACCTGTAGAGCATATTTAGAGTCACCCAGTTACGTTGTGACATTTGATACACACAAGGCATTCCTCCGGTGTCAGTGAGTTATATGATCTCATGGTCATAGGAATAAATACTTGCCACGCAGAAAAACTATAGCAATAAAACGACACGATCAATATGCTACGTTCATAGTTTGGGTCTTGTCCATCACATGATTCTCCTAATGATGTGATCCCGTTATCAAGTAACAACACTTGCCTATGGTCAGGAAACCTTGACCATCTTTGATCAACGAGCTAGTCAACTAGAGGCTTACCAGGGACAGTGTTTTGTCTATATATCCACACAAGTATTGTGTTTCCAATCAATACAATTATAGCATGGATAATAAACGATTATCATGAACAAAGAAATATAATAATAACTAATTTATTATAGCCTCTAGGGCATATTTCCAACAATTGATTGGTGGTGGGGGAGTCAAAACTTTACTTTTCTGTTTGGGAACCGCCTATAGCATGTGTAGCATGGAAGATGTTGAGAACTCTTAGTCATTGCGTTGACAATGAAAGCATGCCACCCAAAATTATTATCTCTGTTTTCAAAGCTTGAGCTCTGGCACCTCTGCAAATCAATGCTTCCCTCTACGAAGGGCCTGTCTATTTATGTTCCTGTTGAGTCATCGTCCTCTTACAAAAGCACCAATTAGAGAGCATCTCTGTCATTTTTATGCTTTGCTTTTAACTGTGTTGAGTATGACTGTGACAGGATCTTCATTGCCTTGAATTACAATGTTTAGTCAGCCCTTTGTCTTTGAAGGTGCTCTGCATTTATGTTTTGCGGTCTCAGAAAGAGCTAGCGAGATACCATCTGTTCGCACTGCTTCATGTTGTTTTGATTGAAGTGTTGACACTTGAGGCTTATTATTATTTTCTCGCTAGTTGATTATGCCATTGATATGAGTTTACCGTGAGACCTAGATGTCATTTGCTATTGTGGTTTGCTTGTGATCTTGCTGAAATTCTGGTTATGAGTCAGACATAGTTGCAACAACAAGATCAAACAGAGTTCGTCAAAGTTTTTCTTTTGTCTCTTTCAGTTTGTCAACTCAATTGCTTGAGGACAAGCAAGGCTTTAAGCTTGGGGGAGTTGATACGTCTCCGTCGTATCTACTTTTCCGAACTCTTTTGCCCTTGTTTTGGACTCTAATTTGCATGATTTGAATGGAACTAAACCGGCCTAACGCTGTTTTCAGCAGAATTCCCATGGTGTCGTTTTTGTGCAGAAATAAAAGTTCTCGGAATATCTTGGAAATTTACAGAGAATTTTTCTGGAATAAATGAAAAATACCTGTGCAAAGATCCACCGGAGGAGGTGTGCGAGTGGGCCACAAGCCCCTCGGCCACGGCCACTCCTTGGCCGCGCCGTGAGGGCTTGTGGGGCCCACGTGGCGCCACCGCCTCAAAACTCAGCTCTATTTATTCCGTTTCGCCCGGAAAAAAACTAGAGAGAAGGATTCATCGCGTTTTACGATACAGAGGCGCCGCCACCCCGTGTTCTTTATGTGGAGGGCAGATCTGGAGTCCGTTTTGGGCTCCGGAGAGGGGAGATCATCGCCATCGTCATCATCAACCTTCCTCCATCGCCAATTCCATGATGCTCTTCATCGTTCATGAGTAATCTCATCGTAGGTTTGCTGGACGGTGATGAGTTGGATGAGATCTATCATGTAATCGAGTTAGTTTTGACGGGGATGGATCCCTAGTATCCACTATGTTCTGAGATTGATGTTGCTACTACTTTGCCATGCTTAATGCTTGTCACTAGGGCCCGAGTGCCATGATTTCAGATCCGAACCTATTATGTTGTCGCCAATATATGTGTGTTTTAGATCCTATCTTGCAAGTTGTAGTCACCTACTATGTGTTATGACCCGGCAACCCCGGAGTGACAATAGCCAGAACCACTCTCGGAGATGACCATAGTATGAGGAGTTCATGTATTCACCAAGTGTTAATGCGTTGGTCCGGTTCTTTATTAAAAGCAGAACCTTAATATCCCGTAGTTTCCATTAGGACCCCGCTGCCATGGGAGGGATGGACAATAGATGTCATGCAAGTTCTTTTCCCTAAGCATGTATGACTACATACGGAATACATGCCTACATTAGATTGACGAATGGGAGCTAGTTATTTATATCTCCGTGTTATAGCTGTTACATGATGAATCGCATCCGCCATACTCATCCATCACCGATCCACTGCCTACGAGTCTTTTACTACTGGTCCTTGCTATGTTACTTTGTCGCTACTACTGTTGCTCTGTTGCTGCTGTCACTACTGTTGTTCCTTGCTACTGCTGTCACTACTGATGTTGCTTGTTGCTGTTGTCACTATTTTTGTTACTTGCTACTTTGCTGTTACTTGTTGCAAGACTTTTATAGAGCCGTTGCTGGGGAAGAATAGTCTCCCGTCAACGTGCTATTTACTGGCGCCATTGATACAACTGTTAGGAATAGTCTGCCATCAACAGATCTTTTCTGGCACCGTTGCTATCATACTACTTTGCTACTGATACTTTGCTTGCAGACACTAATCTTTCAGGTGTGGTTGAAAGTGACAAATTCAGATGCTAATACTTGAGAATATTCTTTCGCTTCCCTTCGTGTCGAATCAATAAATTTTGGTTGAATACTCTACCCTCGAAAACTGTTGCGATCCCCTACACTTGTGGGTTATCAGACTTCTACTTGTAATTGGGTATCTTCGCAAGTTTCGGGACAACTGCTTCAGGAGTATGTAGATCAAGGTTTATTGTCTTCCAAAGAAATACTTGGATGAGAGGTTTCTGAGGGAGAGACAAGGCCGAAACCTAGTGAAGGAGAGGTTGTGGTTTTTGTGGATCATCTTTTTAGGGGCTTTCTCCTCCTGGGTCAAAAAATTTCGAGATGTACTTTATTCTCTCCACATTAATCCACAAGGCTTGGCACCTAATTCCATATCAAATATTTGCCAATTTCAAGTCTTGTGTGAGGCATATTTGCAGATGGAACCCACCGTTCCAATCTTCCTACAATTTTTCTATCTGAATCGCCAGACTGAGTGCACAGACGGTCTTAGCCAGGAATTGGGTCGTATCCCGATTCAAAGACGTAGAAACGACGTTTTCCCTTCTGCTGCCTTGCCAAGCTATCCTAAAGGGAGGAACTAGACTTGGTTTTACTGTAAAAATACTACCCTAGATAACGAAAATCCCATGTCTGGTGTCACACCAAGTCGTCTTCCAATGGATTTTGAGCTTCCTGGCCAAATTTCTCAGGAGGAATGTGATAAGTTTTCCTTTGTCTTCCAAAAATTGGCGACTCTCAAATATCAGGGTCTGACCGGAGTAGATTTGACCCGTTGCTGGGTCTCTTGGATGATCCCTCCGTTGAGTCGTCGGAGTTCTCTTATGTGCAAGTATTTAGGTCGTGTGGATGACCCTCAAAGATATAGCACAACAATTTTTACCCAAGATGATGTAAATAAAGTTGTGAAGAAATTACTTGGGGAAACTCAAGCAGTCTGTGACCAAGTTGGCTTGGAGCCTTTCAATGCTCTCAACCCGGCTCCTCCAGTAAGAATATTAACTCATCATCCAATTACCTTTGCCTTACCATCTCCAATTTTCTTGAGCATCGTTTGCTTTTCTTTTAATTTACACAAATCTTGCAGGCTTCTTCTTTATTTTGGAATAAGAAAAGGAATGTCCGAGATAATAAGCCAAAGGTCGCCTCTATCAAGAAGAAAAGTAGACTGGTTGTCACCACTTCAGCATTTCAAGAGAGTCTCCCTCAGCCGTGTATCTGGTCAATCCGCTTCTCGAAAACTCCAAGACAAGGTGCCACATGGTCCAAATCTATCTCGTTCACAGGCTGGTCTTTTAAAACAACCTCTCAATCCTGCTGACTCGGATTGTCAGGAATCGTCTCACTCGTGTGGTGACTCTTCCTCCGCGAAGCTGCCGCCTTTCGTTATTAACCAAGGGTAAGCTCCCCCTCTTTTATGGTATATGCCTGCTGATACGTCTCCAACGTATCTATAATTTTTTATGGTTTCATGCTATTATCTTGTCAAACTTTGGATGTTTTGCATGCCTTTTATTTATTTTCTGGGACTAACTTATTAATCCAGTGCCAAGTGCCAGTTCCTGTTTTTCCATGTTTTTACCCCTTTCAGAGGAGATTTTGAAACGGAGTCGAAACGGAAGAAAAACCCCGAAAAGATTTTTTCTAGAACGGAATAAGATCGGAGAGCTTGGGGGCCAAGCCAAAAGAGCCCCAGGGGCCCCACAGGCCCCCACCCCGCGGCCAGGGGGCGCGCCATGCAGGCTTGTGGGCCCCCTGGAGGTCCCCTGACCTAGATCTTGTGCCTATAAATTCCCAAATATTCCAAAAAAATCAAGGGAGCATCGTAATCAGATGAGCTTGTGGGCCCCCATGCAAGCTTATGTCTCCGCAAGATCCCATCTGGGGCACGTCCTGGTGCCCTGCCGGAGGGGGGATTCGGACACGGAGGGCTTCTTCATCAACACCATGACCTCTCCGATGATGCGTGAGTAGTTCACCATAGACCTATGGGTCCATAGCTAGTAACTAGATGGATTCTTCTCTCTCTTGGATCTTCAATGCAAAGTTCTCCATGATCTTCATGGAGATCTATCCGATGTAATCTTCTTTTGCGGTGTGTTTGTCGAGATCCGATGAATTGTGGATTTATGATCAGATTATCTATGAATCTTATTTGAGTTTCTTCTGATCTCTCTTATGCATGTTTCATATCCTTGTAATTCTCTTTGAGTTGTGGGTTTTGTTTGGCCAACTAGATCTATGATTCTTGCAATGGGAGAAGTCCTTGGTTTTGGGTTCATACCGTGCGGTGACCTCACCCAGTGACAGAAGGGGTAGCGAGGCACGCATCGTGTTGTTGCCATCAAGGGTAAAAAGATGGGGGTTTCATCATTGGTTTGACATTATCCCTCTACATCATGTCATCTTGCTTAAAGCGTTACTTTGTTCTTCATGAACTCAATACACTAGATGCATGCTGGATAGCGGTCGATGTGTGGAGTAATAGTAGTAGATGCAGAAAGTATCAGTCTACTTGTCTCGGACGTGATGCCTATATGCTAGATCATTGCCTTAGATATCGTCATGACTTTGCGCGGTTCTATCAATTGCTCGACAGTAATTTGTTCACCCACCGTAATACTTGCTATTTTGAGAGAAGCCTCTAGTGAACACTATGGCCCCCACGGTCTACTGCACACCATATTTTCAGCCTTACACTTTTTACTTCGTTGCACTTTCCGCCTTCAGATCTCACTTTGCAAACAATCTTGAAGGGATTGGCAAGCCCTTTGAAGCGTTGGGTGCAAGCTTGTTTGTTTTTGCGCAGGTACTTTGGACTTGACGAGGCCCTCCTTTTGGTTCGATACCTTGGTTCTCAAACTGAGGGAAATACTTACTGCTCCTCTGCGGCATCACCCTTTCCTCTTCAAGGGAAAAACCAACGCAAATGAGAGAAGTAACAAGAGGAATTCCTACGCACCAGGGAAGGACTTTTGTTGCCGCAGCACCTGCCTGTTAAGTTTATTCTAAAGTTTACTCTGCCTTCTTGTTTTATAGAGCCAGGGCCAAGACACGGAATGTTGAAAACTCTTATGTTACTCTTGAGCCAGAGAATCTAGATACGATGACTTCCGCACGCGCCGGGCAAGGTAAAAATTGTAAGGAGATTCGAGTTGATCTACCTCAGCTTGAGGGCAAGAAAATATTGCTTCCTCTTCAGGTGTCGAAACTGACTCGACAATCACTAATCCTCCTTCCAAAGATGTCCCGTGTGATACTGATGGAGAAGTGGTTATTCTTGGGTCTATGTTACTCCTGGGCCTTCTTACGTATTGGAATAACAATCCATGAAAGAGGAAATTGTCCCATCTGATAAGGGGAAAGCTAAACTTCAGTCTCTCCCTCTTTATGTTGAAGAATTGTACGTTGGTTATCTTGAGCGTCACTCTTCAAGCCATCAAATGGAAGTTGGCCTTGTAAACACAACAAAAATGAAGTGTGAGGTAAGATTTGCATCTCATATGCATATATTCTCGTGTATCCCCGAAGGACCGACTCATCTTCTTGAGACGAGTCGGGTCTTTATAATTTATTTAAAATTTCGAACTCGACATGTAGCCCCCAAGGGCCGGATCATCTTCTTGAGATGAGCCGGTCTCTATAATTTATTTGCAATTTCGAATTTGACGTGTAGCCCCCAAGGGCCGGCTCATCTTCTTGAGATGAGTCAGGTCTTTATAATTTATTTGAAATTTTGACCTTGACCTGTAGCCCCCAAGGGCCGGCTCATCTTCTTGAGATGAGTCGGGTCTTGATTCATTATGTATGCTAAAAAAAACTGATATGCATTAGCCCCCAAGTGTCAAGCATATTATTTGAAATATGTCTGGGACTTGTTATCATAATTGAAATCCTATCTTTGTGTAGGAAAACTTGAAATCTACTAAATCAAAAATCTCATATTTGACCAAAGCTCTCGAACTCAAAGAACTCGCCCGAGCGGAACTTGAAGAAAAACTCTGTCTATCTTTGGAGCAAACAGAGAAAATCAAGGTCGGCTTTGTGGCAAAGAGAGAGAGTCTTTCGGAAACGAAAAAGTCGTCTTGATAAAACGCTCCAATGATGCTGAAAGTAAGCTGGAACTTGTCTTTGAAGAGTTATCCAAGCTTAAAAAGCATATCGACCAGATGACTCACGCTATCTTTGGTGAGTGCTTGTGTAACTTTTCAACTCTTTTCCTGCCAACGGCCAATATTATGGCACCTTATGTGTTTTTTTCCTTTGCAGGTCGTCGTACGCGCAATCTCCAAGACAACTGCTTGCTGAAGCTTAAAGCTGTGTATGTTGTGACTGAGCAGCTGTATAACGTCCCAATAAAAGAACCAAGACAAAGCTTAAGCTCGAATTTTGTAAAAACTTTGAATTTTCATCACTGGAGCTTGGAGTGCCTTGTAATATATTTGACTCGCCTCTGTGCATCTTTCGAATATATAAGCTTGACAAACTTGTATCCCTGAATCTATTTCTCCTCAAATTGAGTCATCATTGCTGGTATTTATCACCTTTTATTTGTTGAAGAGAGATTATATTCATACCTAAAAACTTTAAGTAATGATAACGAGAGAAATCTGGCTCAGTGAGACACGGTAAAAATAGACTAGCTTTCGAAGCTCAAGCCTTGCTTCAGTGAAGCGGGTATGATAACCCATAGTTTATCCTCGCTTTCAATATGTCGGCTCTCACGTGACATACCCATGTTTTAACCTTGCTAATTCAGGGTCCATAATGGATTGATTAGTCAAGAATACATGGAGTCACCTTCTTCGGAGTCGCCAAAGCATACCGACAAGTTTAACCATTTTGTGGCGTCTTTGCCGATCAAGAGGGTAAGAAAGCTAAACTTGATGAGTTAGAAGCCCCCCAAGTGACCTATGTGTTGGGTAACGTAGCATAAATTCAAAATTTTCCTACGCCATATTTAGATCTTCCTACGGAGAGACCATCAATGAGAGAGGGGTAAGAGCATCTTCATACCTTTGAAGATTGCTAAGCGGAAGCGTTACTAGAACGCGGTTGATGGAGTCGTACTCGCAGCGATTCAGATCGCGGTGTGATTCCGATCTAGTGCCGAACTACGGCACCTCCGCGTTCAACACACGTGCAGCCCGGTGACGTCTCCCGCACCTTGATCCAGCAAGGAGGAGGGAGAGGTTGGGGAAGAACTCCAGCAGCACGACGGTGTGGTGTCGATGGAGAGACGAGGTCTCCCGGCAGGGCTTCGCCAAGCACCGGCAGAGAGGAGGAGAAAGAAGGGCAGGGCTGCGCCGAGGAAGAGGGAGAAGTCTGTCTCCCAAGGGCCAAAACCCTTCCCTATTTATAGGAGGAGGGGGAGGGGGTGCGCAACCCCTAGGGTTCCCCCCTAGGTGGTGCGGCAGCCACCCGATGGGAAAGGGGGCGGCGGCTAGGGTGGGAGGGGGTGGCGCACCACCTGGTGGGCCTAAGGCCCACCTGCGCCTAGGGTTGCCCCCTCTCCCCACCACTTGCGCATTGGGCTGGGTGTGGGAGGCACACCAGCCCACCTAGGGGCTGGTTCCCTCCCGCACTTGGCCCATCTAGCCTCTTGGGGTCGTTGCCCGCCTTCGGTGGACCCCCGGGGCCACCTCCGGTGGTCCCTGTACATTACCGGTGACGCCCGAAACACTTCCGGCGTCCAAACCCATCCATCCTATATATCAAACTTTACCTCCGGACCATTCCGGAGCTCCTCGTGACGTCCGAGATCTCATCCAGGACTTCGAACAACTTTCGGTAACCTCGTATAACAATTCCCTATAACCCTAGCGTCATCGGACCTTAAGTGTGTAGACCCTACGGGTTCGGAAGACAAGCAGACATGACCGAGACACCTCTCTGGCCAATAACCATCAGCGGGGTCTGGATACCTATGGTGGCTCCCACTTGCTCCACGATGATCTCATCGGATGAACCACCATGTCAAGGATTCAATCAATCCCGTATATGATTCCCTTTGTCTGTCGGTATAGAACTTGCCCGAGACTCGATCGTCGGTATACCTATACCTTGTTCAATCTCGTTACCGGTAAGTCTCTTTACTCGTTCCGAAGCACGTCATCGTGTGACTAACTCCTTAGTCACATTGAGCTCATGATGATGTTCTACCGAGTGGGCCCAGAGATACCTCTCCGTCACACGGAGTGACAAATCCCGATCTCGATTCGTACCAACCCAACAAACACTTTCAGAGATACCCGTAGTGCACCTTTGTAGTCACCCAATTACGTTGTGATGTTTGATACACCCAAAGCACTCCTACGGCATTCGGGAGTTGCACAATCTCACGGTCGAAGAAAAAGACACTTGACATTAGAAAAGCTTTAGCATACGAACAATACGATCTAGTGCTCTCCTTAGGATTGGGTCTTGTCCATCACATCATTATCCCAATGATGTGATCCCGTTACCAATGACATCTAATGCCCATGATCAGGAAACCATGATCATCTATTGACTAACGAGCTAGCCAACTAGAGGCTTGCTAGGGACACATTGTGATCTATTCATTCACACATGTATTACTGTTTCCTGTTAATACAATTATAGCATGAACAATACGATTATAATGAACAAGGAAATATGATAACAACCATTTTATTATTGCCTCTAGGGCATATTTCCAACACTATGATCAATAAAAAAGCCTGGCATAGGATTCGAGAAGACAATGCTATTACTGCTAAACAACATGAGGACCGGTAGTTTCTAGATAAGTCGGCTTAATTCTCATTGATCACGATAATATTATTTTGTCTCGTAATCCTCAATGTAATGTAAACAACGAAGGGTCATACTCGATTTTCTAGCTATAAGATGAGCTTTATTAGATTCAAAAATATCATAGAAATTTTACAAGGAATAATGAGTCAGTGGCTCTATGTATAATAAGGTCCTAGGTGAGTAATGTTCCAAGGCTGGGTTGTCTCTGCTTCAGTGGTGTTCGTATCGTGTCGTAAATCGATCAGGTAATATGAACCATTGTTGAGATTTTTGTTGACAATAAATGGTCCTTCCCACGATGGTGAGAGTTTATGCATCCCTGTTCGATCTTGGATGAGCCGGATGGGACAGCCCGATGTCGACGTTCCAGAAGATTCCCTTTCCTTTCCGTTTTCGTTGTGTGTCTATTTTCTTTTGTCGCATCATCATCGCATCATGTGCATCATCAGCATTGCATCAGCATCTCCGTTGCCGCCAGTTTTCAAAAACTTGCATCCGTTGTTAGTTGCCGGTTCTCGTCGTTGTCCGTTCTGAGCCCGACAGCACATGCACGCGCCCGCGGCATCGTCAAACCCTGTTTTGAAAGTGCGTTTAAAACTTTCTCTGATCGATGTGAAACTTGGCATGCGGTCGTAATTAGTTATAGGTAGGCCGTCTGTCAAGTTTCGACGCAAATGGAGTCCGTCTGGTACCCGAACGGTCGACCGTAGCAGCACCGTCTCCGGTTATTCGTCGGACGTTCATCGGTGTTTTAAAACTCATTGCCGCGCCGCCCGTTTTCCCTCTCGTCTCCGGTAAACCACTCTTCACAGCCACTCATCCGTCCCGCGTTCGGTTTTAGTCGAATCCGACCCCGCCGTTGGATCCGGAACGCGATTCTGGTTAACCTAGCCCCCCCCCCCTTTGCCTATAAATAGACCCGCATGTCTTTTTTTAGCTACCCCTCTCCTCTGCCTCGAAAACCGTGCACACACCAAACCCTAGCCGAAGCCTCCTCCCACCTCCTCCTGGCACGGCCGGGCCCGCGAGCCCACGCGAGGCCCGCCGAGCCCATCCCCCCCCCCCCCCCGTTCTCCTCCCTGCTTGAGCTCCTCCCGCTTGCGCCGCCGCCGAGCCTCGTGGCGCCAAGCCATCTGCGCCACCAGCCCCGTCGCCCCCGCCTCGCCGGAGAGCCCCGCCGGACCCAGGCCGGAGCTCCCTCCGCTCTCCTCTCTTCTTCTCTCCCTCACCCGGAAATCTCTCTTCTCGCAGGTTCCGAGGCCGCCCCCCCACCCCCGAACTGCGCCGGTTCCGGCTCGCCGTGGCCGTCCTCGCCGCGCCCCTGTGCCCCTCGCCGCCCGCCGGTGTCCCGCCGTGGCCTTGTGCCCGCGCCGGCCGCCGGGGTGGCCGCCTCTGCTCCTCGCCTGGGCCAGCCCCCTCGCCCTCGGCCCAGCAAGAGCTCCAAGCCCAGCCGCTCGCTCTGTCCGCGAGGCCCAGGCCAACCTCGGCGCCAGCAGGCCTCCCACCGCCTCGCAGTGCCTCCCCAAGGCCCACCTCAGGCCGGCCCAAGTGGCCGAGGTGAGCAGCTCCTTTCCCTCGCCCCCAGCGCCTTTTATTTGTTTTGCACCCATGTTGTTAGGCCGGTATAGCATTTAGGATTTTCTGCGAATATAAAACTCCAGAAAAATAGACGAATATTAAAAACGTGCGTATCTTTTAATCCGTAAGTCGGATCGCGTCGTTTTGTATATGGATTTTGGGTAGTTTTGCACGTAGAATCCGTTTTTGCAACATGCATAATTGTTTGACGTCGTTTTGCGTGCCTAATGCCTAGTTTAGTGTGCTGTCTCGATAGGTTTATTGTCGTAGTTATTTTTCGCGCATGTCCGGATAGCCCGTATGTCTTAGATAAAATGCCCATGTTTTAGGGACACCTTTGCCACGTATTTTAGAGCGGTCATTGATATTTTTGCGTGTAGGGATTTGTCGCTAGATTATTTTCCGTGTCTAGGTCATTATCTCGCTTTTACGTGTGGAAATATTTTTGTTGCGCAACCCCGCATATTTTATATGTTTTCAGGACAGAAAAATCCATGGGATTTTTCTGTGCAATTAGTTTTAGCTTTCGAGTAAGTTAGTTCGTGCGATGTTTTGCTATGTGGCCCTCTTGTTTATTTCATAGGATTTATTCCGTGCTTCGTTTGACGGAGTTGTCAACTAGGGAGTTGTTCTTGGGTGTTTAAACTAGCCCCTGGTATTTTTGGTTGCAATAGAAAGGCATGTTTAGGTGTGGTTTGCTTGCTCTCAAGTTGCTAGAAATAGTGTTGATTTGGAGGTGCTGAAATATTTCTAAGTCTGGAATCTCTTATATTTTGTTGTTGTCTTGTCTTGCTTGTATCTTGTGATCTGTAGCTCTTTTGAGTTAGTTGTAGCCCTTGTGTTTCTCTAGCATGTTGTGAATTTTCATGCTATTTGGAGCCCTGTAGCTATTGGTTTTGCTACTGTCAATATGCCTTCAGATCGAAAACTGCACTTTCATGAAGTGTAATTTTCACTATGTCTAAAATAGTGTGTGGGAAGCCATTTTGTGACTTCTTTTCCTAGTGTTCCTTGCTGCCATGCTAGTTGTTGTTAGTTGTTTGTAGTAGTGCTTCTTGCCCTCTTTCGTTTCATGCCTTGGTTGTTTATATTTGAGTTGATTAGCTCGTAGTTGTGGGGTGTAGAAAATACTATGTGGCTCATTTTGGCAGATTGTAGTGATTTCTTGTATTGCTCGTAGTTGTTGAACCGTAGCTCCGATTTGATCGTGTCCTACATGAAACTTGCTTAGAATCTCGTGTAGTTTCATTTTCTCTTGATGGTTGTATGTTTTGAAGTTCTCGTGACCGTCATTGCGCACATATTGCATTCATGCCATCATATCTTGCGGTGCTTGTAACTTTTGATCCGTAGCTCCGTTGGAGATGTTCTCTATGTGTAAATTGCTTGTAACAACGCATAGAATCACGTGAACCTATTTTTTTCTGTTTAACAACCAATTAAATGTGTTAGTTCAGATCTAGACAGAATTATAAATTAACATGTGAGGTCGTCTCGGAGGTGCTATATGTCATTTCCGACCTCATTTAAAATGCCTAGATAGGTAGATTAATTGCGCTTCACCTCTTGCCATGTTTAACCACATTTAATAATGTCGTGTATCTAATCGGGATAGAACTAAATAATTAGACATGGAGTTTCGTCAATATGCAACTCGTTGCATATTGAACTTCACTTAATGTGTAGTGTTTGTTTGTGTGAATTGTCATGTCGTGGCTTGCATATTCAGCTGCTCATGCATCATATGTGTTGTGCATCGTGTGGTGAATTCCGTGTGTTGATTTGTGTTTCCGGTTTGCTTCATCTCGATAGAGTTCCGCAGTGTGCCAGATTGTGAGGACCGGTTCGACTACATCGGTTCGTGTGCTTCACGAAGTCATTCTTCTTCCACGCGGGATCTCAGGCAAGATGACCATTTCCCCAGATACCATTACTATCATTGCCATGCTAGTTTTACCGCTTCTATCGATTATGTCTCGTTGCCTACCATATGTTAAATATCAGCCACTCAACAATGCCATGAAAACCTTCAACCTGTTCGACCTAGCAAACCACTGATTGGCTATGTTACCGCTTGCTTAACCTTGTGTTAGCGTTGCTAGTTGCAGGTGCAGTTGCTTCCATGTGATAACATTGGCTCCTTGTTATAACACCCTATTAAATGCTAGTTAATTTAATGCACCTATGTACTTGGTAAAAGGTGGAAGGCTCGGCCTTTCTAGCATGGTGTTTTGTTCCACCTTTGCCCCCTTAGTTTTGGCTACCGGTGTTATGTTCCATAATTGATCGCTCCTAACACGATTAGGGTTGTTATGGGGACCCCCTTGATAATTCGTTTTAGATTAAAGATGGTCTGGCAAGGCCCAACATTGGTACTACATTTGCCCAACATAATAAGTCTGTTAATTTGAAATGCATAGGGAGTTAGCGCTACCCGAGAAGTAATTCTACATAATACAGGGAGGGCGAGTGCTGATGGTGCTGGTCCAAAACAGAGCACCGTGCGGGGCCAACCCGGGGCAACTCAGGAGATTTCTATCGGGCCACCGTACGCTTCGCTTATCCGTCGTGTCCTGAGAACGAGATACGCGGCTCCGATCGGGATCGTCGACACGTCGGGCGGCCTTGCAGGATTAGTTTTACCTTTGACGAGATATCTTGTGCATCGGGATTCCGGTGATGCTTTGGGTAATATCAGAGTTGAGGTTTTCCACTAAGGAATCCGACGAGATCGCGAGTGTCGTGATCGAGGATTTCTATGCGGCTTGTGGTAATTTGTGATGGAGTAGTTGGAGCACCCCTGCAGGGTTAAATCTTTTCGGAAAGTCGTGCCCGCGGTTATGTGGCAACGTGGAAACTTTGTTTAACACTGGTTGTAGATAACTTGCAGTAACTTAATTAAAACATGCCAACTGTGTGCATAATCGTGACTGTCTCTTTCATGAGTTCCTTCTCCGATCGAGGACACGGTGGGGTTATGTCTGACGTAGGTAGGTGTTCAGGATCATTCATTTGATCATCAGCAGTCACGTCCGTTATGCGTAGATCTTCCCCCTCTTATTCTTGTACTCGTAAGTTTAGCCACCAAATATATGCTTAGCCGCTGCTGCAACCTCACCACTTAACCATATCTCACCCAATAAGCTTTGCTAGTCTTGATACCTTTGGAAATGAGATTGCTGAGTCCCCTGTGGCTCACAGATTACTACAACACCAGTTGCAGGTGCAGGTAAAGGGTACTTGACGCGAGCGCGTTGATTGTTCATTTGGAGTTGCTTCTTCTTCATCTTCATCATCAATCTAGGATGGGTTCCAGGCCGGCAGCCTGGGATAGCAAGGATGGACGTCGTTCTTCTTTTCTCGTTTGTTTTCGTCCATAGTCGGACCCTGCTCTTACTCTTGATGTTTATGTAATGTACTGATGTGACTCTGATGTAGCTTGTGGCGAGTGTAAGCCAATTCTATTATATATCTCTTCTTTTCAGTACATGTACTTGTAACGATATCAATTCTTGCGATACGACGAGATGCGCTTCTATCCCTAACGAGGCCTTCGTGCCAAATTGAGGATAGGGTCGCATCTTGGGCATGACAAGTTGGTATCAGAGCAGTACCGACCTAGGAGCCCCCTTCATTGATCGAATGTGGCCGAGTCGAGTCTAGTGAAAAACTGCTTTGAGTCTAGTTATATATCGGAGAGTATGATTCTTTTTCTCCTCTTCTATGCTCTGGTGAGGAATCTTGACGTAATAATTTAATTCTACTCCTCTTCTCACTCAAAAAAAAAATTAGGATCACGCGGATATTTTTGGAATCTATATGATGCCGATGTGACGGAGTTCTGTCCTTGTGCCTCCTATCTGCTTTGAGTTTCAGGGGAGTTGAGCTCCAGGGGATTCTTGAGCACATCGTTATCATTCAGATTTCTTAGTATCTCAGAACGAAGGATTTTTGTAATTGCTTCACTACTAGTAGTGCGAGATAACCCCGATGTCCCAAGTACTGGTGCAGATTGTTTGGGAGTACTGCCATACTTTGTATCGTTGTGATCACGAGGGTCTGTTGTAGATGAAGATCCGAGATTCTGGTTGTATATTGACGGATGTGATACAGGTGACGGGTTAGTATAGGAGTTGTGTGATATTACTCCTTGTATCCGTGTACCAGATTGCATGACCAGATATTTCGGGAATTCTTAGGTGGGAATTCAAGTAGTTACTTATAGGACGATCTTCCAACAAATTTGTGTTGCTTTGATGTCAAGTGGTGATTTCAGACCTTTCCAAGCGGTGTTCTCATATTTTTGTGGGAATGCTAATTCTCTTTGCTCAAATCAATTGTCTTATCAATTTTGTCAACCGGAGTTGTTATGTCAAGTATTTTCAACCGGTGTGTTTCTCTTCAAGTAATTCAATCCTCTTCAATTTTGCAAGATCATTCTCTTATTCCATCCGGAGTTCATCTCATCCGTCCGAAGTTGTATTTATTTTTCCCCACCCTCCCGCCCTTTTTCTCAGTGATTCAATTTTCATCCAAGAGTTTTCTTTTCCTGGTGCTTCTGTTGTCTGTTCTTTCTCTCTTACCCGGTGATTCATTGTGAAGATTCTCACGAGATTCGTGTCATATTTGTTCATTCTTGTCTTCCTTGCCGGTGAATTTAATTCAGTTGTTCGTGTTCATCATATCCTTTTCATCCTCTTAAATTCTTTCCCATGTTGGGAATTCTTATGAGTCTTCTTGTTATTCATTCCTCTCTTTCTATCCGGAGTGTTGAAGATATCCCAGAGTTTCTTATTTTCAAATCTTTCGTTATTTCGAGGTTTTTAACCTCATCTAGTTCTCTTCATACCGGTGCAATATCTCTCTTCTAAGCAATCTTTTCTAATGGTGGTTCTTTGAGTGGGCCCATAACCCACAGGTTTTTCCCAAGATCTTATTTGTCTATTCTAATCTTTCCGGAGATCTCTAAATCTTTTCATCTATGACGTAAGAATGAATTTCATCAGTTATATTCCTTCTTCAAGATCATTTGGAGTTAATTCTCATATTTGGCCCAACCTTGCATTCTTCTTTATTCTGGAGTGTCTCGGTTATTCTTGGTGGTGTTCTCCTCCTCATTTTTCAGCTTAGAAGACCGAAGGAGTGTTTGTCTCGAATCTTGGTCTATTCTCTTGGATATTCGTCATTTCAGCTTCGTGTTATCATTTTTAATTTGTTTTCAATCATGAGTGATTCATTTCTTGCTATCCGGTGCTTTTCCGAATTGTTTTCATTCTCGTTCCTCCGAAGGCCATCATTTCAGAAGATTCTTCGTTCTCAGCTTTCAGCTTCATCCTCAATTCTTCTCAATTGTTTTCTCTTCGTTCGTCTCTCGTTTATTCCGGTGCGTCCTTCAATTATGCTTCAAGTGGTGCTTATCTCTCTGCATCTTCAAGATTCATTTCTAGAGAATAAGTTGTATGATAAATTTGTTGCTTGTCATCAATTAAACGTGATGAAGGATAAGCATAACATAATTCTTATTCTTGTTTCATCAAATGATTTCAATTCTTCTTTCGGAGTGGCTCAGGATATCAATTCTTTTCTCAAGTGCTTATTTTTCTTTTCCGGAATTCAAAGTCTATCAGTATCTCTTTGTGAAGCTTCATCTAAATCATTGCAAGGTCATAATCTTATTCTTTTCTACCTTCATATCTTTGCATCATTCATTTGTATACGGAGGTCCTTCTTGGTGGTTCATCAATATTTCATTCATTCTCAAGTGCAGGTAAAGGGTACTTGACGCGAGCGCGTTGATTGTTCATTTGGAGTTGCTTCTTCTTCATCTTCATCATCAATCTAGGATGGGTTCCAGGCCGGCAGCCTGGGATAGCAAGGATGGACGTCGTTCTTCTTTTCTCGTTTGTTTTCGTCCATAGTCGGACCCTGCTCTTACTCTTGATGTTTATGTAATGTACTGATGTGACTCTGATGTAGCTTGTGGCGAGTGTAAGCCAATTCTATTATATATCTCTTCTTTTCAGTACATGTACTTGTAACGATATCAATTCTTGCGATACGACGAGATGCGCTTCTATCCCTAACGAGGCCTTCGTGCCAAATTGAGGATAGGGTCGCATCTTGGGCATGACAAGTTGGTATCAGAGCAGTACCGACCTAGGAGCCCCCTTCATTGATCGAACGTGGCCGAGTCGAGTCTAGTGAAAAACTGCTTTGAGTCTAGTTATATATCGGAGAGTATGATTCTTTTTCTCCTCTTCTATGCTCTGGTGAGGAATCTTGACGTAATAATTTAATTCTACTCCTCTTCTCACTCAAAAAAAAATTAGGATCACGCGGATATTTTTGGAATCTATATGATGCCGATGTGACGGAGTTCTGTCCTTGTGCCTCCTATCTGCTTTGAGTTTCAGGGGAGTTGAGCTCCAGGGGATTCTTGAGCACATTGTTATCATTCAGATTTCTTAGTATCTCAGAACGAAGGATTTTTGTAATTGCTTCACTACTAGTAGTGCGAGATAACCCCGATGTCCCAAGTACTGGTGCAGATTGTTTGGGAGTACTGCCATACTTTGTATCGTTGTGATCACGAGGGTCTGTTGTAGATGAAGATCCGAGATTCTGGTTGTATATTGACGGATGTGATACAGGTGACGGGTTAGTATAGGAGTTGTGTGATATTACTCCTTGTATCCGTGTACCAGATTGCATGACCAGATATTTCGGGAATTCTTAGGTGGGAATTCAAGTAGTTACTTATAGGACGATCTTCCAACAAATTTGTGTTGCTTTGATGTCAAGTGGTGATTTCAGACCTTTCCAAGCGGTGTTCTCATATTTTTGTGGGAATGCTAATTCTCTTTGCTCAAATCAATTGTCTTATCAATTTTGTCAACCGGAGTTGTTATGTCAAGTATTTTCAACCGGTGTGTTTCTCTTCAAGTAATTCAATCCTCTTCAATTTTGCAAGATCATTCTCTTATTCCATCCGGAGTTCATCTCATCCGTCCGAAGTTGTATTTATTTTTCCCCACCCTCCCGCCCTTTTTCTCAGTGATTCAATTTTCATCCAAGAGTTTTCTTTTCCTGGTGCTTCTGTTGTCTGTTCTTTCTCTCTTACCCGGTGATTCATTGTGAAGATTCTCACGAGATTCGTGTCATATTTGTTCATTCTTGTCTTCCTTGCCGGTGAATTTAATTCAGTTGTTCGTGTTCATCATATCCTTTTCATCCTCTTAAATTCTTTCCCATGTTGGGAATTCTTATGAGTCTTCTTGTTATTCATTCCTCTCTTTCTATCCGGAGTGTTGAAGATATCCCAGAGTTTCTTATTTTCAAATCTTTCGTTATTTCGAGGTTTTTAACCTCATCTAGTTCTCTTCATACCGGTGCAATATCTCTCTTCTAAGCAATCTTTTCTAATGGTGGTTCTTTGAGTGGGCCCATAACCCACAGGTTTTTCCCAAGATCTTATTTGTCTATTCTAATCTTTCCGGAGATCTCTAAATCTTTTCATCTATGACGTAAGAATGAATTTCATCAGTTATATTCCTTCTTCAAGATCATTTGGAGTTAATTCTCATATTTGGCCCAACCTTGCATTCTTCTTTATTCTGGAGTGTCTCGGTTATTCTTGGTGGTGTTCTCCTCCTCATTTTTCAGCTTAGAAGACCGAAGGAGTGTTTGTCTCGAATCTTGGTCTATTCTCTTGGATATTCGTCATTTCAGCTTCGTGTTATCATTTTTAATTTGTTTTCAATCATGAGTGATTCATTTCTTGCTATCCGGTGCTTTTCCGAATTGTTTTCATTCTCGTTCCTCCGAAGGCCATCATTTCAGAAGATTCTTCGTTCTCAGCTTTCAGCTTCATCCTCAATTCTTCTCAATTGTTTTCTCTTCGTTCGTCTCTCGTTTATTCCGGTGCGTCCTTCAATTATGCTTCAAGTGGTGCTTATCTCTCTGCATCTTCAAGATTCATTTCTAGAGAATAAGTTGTATGATAAATTTGTTGCTTGTCATCAATTAAACGTGATGAAGGATAAGCATAACATAATTCTTATTCTTGTTTCATCAAATGATTTCAATTCTTCTTTCGGAGTGGCTCAGGATATCAATTCTTTTCTCAAGTGCTTATTTTTCTTTTCCGGAATTCAAAGTCTATCAGTATCTCTTTGTGAAGCTTCATCTAAATCATTGCAAGGTCATAATCTTATTCTTTTCTACCTTCATATCTTTGCATCATTCATTTGTATACGGAGGTCCTTCTTGGTGGTTCATCAATATTTCATTCATTCTCAAGTGCAGGTAAAGGGTACTTGACGCGAGCGCGTTGATTGTTCATTTGGAGTTGCTTCTTCTTCATCTTCATCATCAATCTAGGATGGGTTCCAGGCCGGCAGCCTGGGATAGCAAGGATGGACGTCGTTCTTCTTTTCTCGTTTGTTTTCGTCCATAGTCGGACCCTGCTCTTACTCTTGATGTTTATGTAATGTACTGATGTGACTCTGATGTAGCTTGTGGCGAGTGTAAGCCAATTCTATTATATATCTCTTCTTTTCAGTACATGTACTTGTAACGATATCAATTCTTGCGATACGACGAGATGCGCTTCTATCCCTAACGAGGCCTTCGTGCCAAATTGAGGATAGGGTCGCATCTTGGGCATGACAAGTTGGTATCAGAGCAGTACCGACCTAGGAGCCCCCTTCATTGATCGAACGTGGCCGAGTCGAGTCTAGTGAAAAACTGCTTTGAGTCTAGTTATATATCGGAGAGTATGATTCTTTTTCTCCTCTTCTATGCTCTGGTGAGGAATCTTGACGTAATAATTTAATTCTACTCCTCTTCTCACTCAAAAAAAAAATTAGGATCACGCGGATATTTTTGGAATCTATATGATGCCGATGTGACGGAGTTCTGTCCTTGTGCCTCCTATCTGCTTTGAGTTTCAGGGGAGTTGAGCTCCAGGGGATTCTTGAGCACATCGTTATCATTCAGATTTCTTAGTATCTCAGAACGAAGGATTTTTGTAATTGCTTCACTACTAGTAGTGCGAGATAACCCCGATGTCCCAAGTACTGGTGCAGATTGTTTGGGAGTACTGCCATACTTTGTATCGTTGTGATCACGAGGGTCTGTTGTAGATGAAGATCCGAGATTCTGGTTGTATATTGACGGATGTGATACAGGTGACGGGTTAGTATAGGAGTTGTGTGATATTACTCCTTGTATCCGTGTACCAGATTGCATGACCAGATATTTCGGGAATTCTTAGGTGGGAATTCAAGTAGTTACTTATAGGACGATCTTCCAACAAATTTGTGTTGCTTTGATGTCAAGTGGTGATTTCAGACCTTTCCAAGCGGTGTTCTCATATTTTTGTGGGAATGCTAATTCTCTTTGCTCAAATCAATTGTCTTATCAATTTTGTCAACCGGAGTTGTTATGTCAAGTATTTTCAACCGGTGTGTTTCTCTTCAAGTAATTCAATCCTCTTCAATTTTGCAAGATCATTCTCTTATTCCATCCGGAGTTCATCTCATCCGTCCGAAGTTGTATTTATTTTTCCCCACCCTCCCGCCCTTTTTCTCAGTGATTCAATTTTCATCCAAGAGTTTTCTTTTCCTGGTGCTTCTGTTGTCTGTTCTTTCTCTCTTACCCGGTGATTCATTGTGAAGATTCTCACGAGATTCGTGTCATATTTGTTCATTCTTGTCTTCCTTGCCGGTGAATTTAATTCAGTTGTTCGTGTTCATCATATCCTTTTCATCCTCTTAAATTCTTTCCCATGTTGGGAATTCTTATGAGTCTTCTTGTTATTCATTCCTCTCTTTCTATCCGGAGTGTTGAAGATATCCCAGAGTTTCTTATTTTCAAATCTTTCGTTATTTCGAGGTTTTTAACCTCATCTAGTTCTCTTCATACCGGTGCAATATCTCTCTTCTAAGCAATCTTTTCTAATGGTGGTTCTTTGAGTGGGCCCATAACCCACAGGTTTTTCCCAAGATCTTATTTGTCTATTCTAATCTTTCCGGAGATCTCTAAATCTTTTCATCTATGACGTAAGAATGAATTTCATCAGTTATATTCCTTCTTCAAGATCATTTGGAGTTAATTCTCATATTTGGCCCAACCTTGCATTCTTCTTTATTCTGGAGTGTCTCGGTTATTCTTGGTGGTGTTCTCCTCCTCATTTTTCAGCTTAGAAGACCGAAGGAGTGTTTGTCTCGAATCTTGGTCTATTCTCTTGGATATTCGTCATTTCAGCTTCGTGTTATCATTTTTAATTTGTTTTCAATCATGAGTGATTCATTTCTTGCTATCCGGTGCTTTTCCGAATTGTTTTCATTCTCGTTCCTCCGAAGGCCATCATTTCAGAAGATTCTTCGTTCTCAGCTTTCAGCTTCATCCTCAATTCTTCTCAATTGTTTTCTCTTCGTTCGTCTCTCGTTTATTCCGGTGCGTCCTTCAATTATGCTTCAAGTGGTGCTTATCTCTCTGCATCTTCAAGATTCATTTCTAGAGAATAAGTTGTATGATAAATTTGTTGCTTGTCATCAATTAAACGTGATGAAGGATAAGCATAACATAATTCTTATTCTTGTTTCATCAAATGATTTCAATTCTTCTTTCGGAGTGGCTCAGGATATCAATTCTTTTCTCAAGTGCTTATTTTTCTTTTCCGGAATTCAAAGTCTATCAGTATCTCTTTGTGAAGCTTCATCTAAATCATTGCAAGGTCATAATCTTATTCTTTTCTACCTTCATATCTTTGCATCATTCATTTGTATACGGAGGTCCTTCTTGGTGGTTCATCAATATTTGATTCATTCTCAAGTGTTCTTCAACATTCCTGTTGGATTATCTCAAGTAT
This sequence comes from Hordeum vulgare subsp. vulgare, assembly GCF_904849725.1. Lineage (NCBI taxonomy): Eukaryota > Viridiplantae > Streptophyta > Magnoliopsida > Poales > Poaceae > Hordeum > Hordeum vulgare. Next base: position 425,283,129 of record NC_058522.1, on the reverse strand, counting down.
CCTTTCTCTTGCATTTATATGTGCAATTGTTCTTCCCTTATCCTTGAGGTGGTTTTATAGCCTTCTTGTTAGTGTAGGAGCCGAGAAGAGTTTTCCTTTCAAGAATGAGATAATTAAATCCACCAATTCTTTGATCATGAGATATTTCAACCCATGATTTCTTCATTGAGCTATCTTGGTTTGGATTTCACCTAAAGCTTTTCCTATGGATTGTTGCTATCATGGTGCTCGTCATTAATCCAAGTTCTCGATGTATCCTCTTGGCGTAAGAAATTGTTCATATCTTGTTCCTCCCAATCAATCCTTGTTTCTGTTGGTGGCTGGTTGTTACTTCATTAATTTGAGAAGGTTTCCATAAGCCCACTACTATCTTGTTCTTTTCGTTGTTGTTTTTCCAACAACTCCATCCAATTCTTCTTGCAAGGATGCTTGCCAAGTTCATTTGTGATGATAGTTGTCATTCTTTCTTCATTCTCTTCCTCCGTATGAGCTAGTTCCTATTCTATTGTTCCGGAGGCTTTGTGATGTTGCTCTTTTGGGTCTATCTTGGTGTTCTATCAAGATCATGGTGTTCCCTTGTTCTATTTAGTTGTTTGATATGTATATTGTCTAATTCTCCTACCTTTTAGAAACTTTTGTCCCATTTTCCTACCGAAGTGCTGCCGAAATTTTCCGTGAATTCTTGCTTCTTTGTCATATCTCTCCTCAACGCTTTGCAACCTTCAAGGTTCATTGTTTTCACTCGTTTGTCAAAGAAGCGACTAAGTTTTACCTCTTGCTTTCTCATCCTCTCCCCCTTTCATTCTTGGATCTCGGGGCGAGATCCTCTTGTAGTGTAGGAGAGTTGTGACAGCCCGATGCCGACGTTCCAGAAGATTTCCTTTCCTTTACATTTTCATCGTGTGTCTATTTTATTTTGTCACATCATCATCGCATCATCAGCATTGCATTGGCATCTCCGTTGCCGCCAGTTTTCAAAAAACTAGCATCCGTTGTTAGTTGCCGGTTCTCGTCGTTGTCCGTTTTGAGCCCGACCGCACACACACGCGCCCGCGGCATCGTCAAACCCTGTTTTAAAAGTGCGTTTAAAACTTTCTCTGATCAGGATGAAACTTGGCATGCGGTCGTAATTATTTATAGGTAGGCCGCCTGTCAAGTTTCGGCGCAAACGGAGTCCGTCTGGTACCCGAACGGTCGACCGTAGCGGCACCGTCTCCGGTTATTCGTCGCACGTTCGTCGGTGTTTTCAAACTCGTTGCCACGCCGCCCGTTTTCCCTCTCGTCTCCGGTAAACCACTCTTCAGAGCCACTCGTCCGTCCCGCGTTCGGTTTTAGTCGAATCCGACCCCGCGGTTGGATCCGGAACGCGATTCCGGTTAACCTAGCCCCCCCTTTGCCTATAAATAGACCCGCATGTATTTTTTTTAGCTGCCCCTCTCCTCTGCCTCGAAAACCGTGCAGACACCAAACCCTAGCCGAAGCCTCCTCACACCTCCTCCTCGCGCCGCCGGGCCCGCGAACCCATCCCCCCCCCCCCGTTCTCCTCCGTGCCCGAGCTCCTCCCGCTTGCGCCGCCGCCGAGCCTCGCGCCGCCAAGCCATCTGCGCCACCAGCCCCGCCGCCCGCGCCTCGCCGGAGAGCCCCGTCGGACCCAGGCCGGAGCTCCCTCCGCTCTCCTCTCTTCGCCTCTCTTCTTCTCTCCCTCCCTCGGAACTCTCTCTTCCCACAGGTTCCGAGGTCGCCGCCCCCCCCCCCCAAACTGCGTCGGTTCCAGCTCGCCGTGGCCGTCCTCGCCGCGCCCCTGTGCCCGTCGCCGCCCGCCGGTGTCCCGCCGTGGCATTGTGCCCGCGCCGGCCGCCGGGGTGGCCGCCTTTGCTCCTCCCCCCCCCCCCCCCCGCGATCCCGATCTGGATCGGGGACGGGGACGAGGGAGCCTCGCATCGCCCCGCGTGGGCCTCCCACCTCGCCTGGGCCGGCTCCCTCGCCCTCGGCCCAGCAGGAGCTCCAGGCCCAGCCGCTCTCTCTGTTCGCGAGGCCCAGGACGGCCTCAGCGCTAGCAGGCCTCCCACCGCCTCGCAGTGCCTCCCCAAGGCCCACCTCAGGCTGGCCCAAGTGGCCGAGGTGAGCAGCTCCTTTCCCTCGCCCCCAGCGCCTTTTATTTGTTTTGCGCCCATGCTATTAGGCCCGTATAGCATTTAGGATTTTCTACGAATATAAAATTCTAGAAAAATAGACGAATATTAAAAACGCGTGTATCTTGTAATCCGTAAGTCGGATCGCGTCGTGTTGTATATGGATTTTGGGTAGTTTTGCGTGTAGAATCCGTTTTTGCAACATGCATAATTGTTTGACGTCGTTTTGCGTGCCTAATGCCTAATTTAGTGTGCTGTCTCGATAGGTTTATTGTCGTAGTTATTTTTCACGCATGTTCGGATAGCCCGTATGCCTTAGATAAAATGTCCATGTTTTAGGGACACCTTTGCCACGTATTTTAGAGCGGTCATTGATATTTCTGCGTGTAGGGATTTGTCGCTGATTATTTTCCGTGTCTAGGCCATTATCTCGCTTTTACGTATGGTAATATTTTTGTTGCGCAACCCCACATATTTTATATGTTTTCGGGATAGAAAAATCCATGGGATTTTTCTGTGCAATTAGTTTTAGCTTTCGAGTACGTTAGTTTGCGCGATATTTTGCTATGTTACCCTCTTGTTTATTTCATAGGATTTATTCCGTGCTTCGTTTGACGGAGTTGTCAACTAGGGAGTTGTTCTTGGGTGTTTAAACTAGCCCCTGGTATTTTTGGTTGCAATAGAAAGGCATGTTTAGGTGTGGTTTGCTTGCTCTCAAGTTGCTAGAAATAGTGTTGATTTGGAGGTGCTGAAATATTTCTAAGTCTGGAATCTCTTATATTTTGTTGTTGTCTTGTCTTGCTTGTATCTTGTGATCTGTAGCTCTTTTGAGTTAGTTGTAGCCCTTGTGTTTCTCTAGCATGTTGTGAATTTTCATGCTATTTGGAGCCCTGTAGCTATTGGTTTTGCTACTGTCAATATGCCTTCAGATCGAAAACTGCACTTTCATGAAGTGTAATTTTCACTAAGTCTGAAATAGTGTGTGGGAAGCCATTTCGTGACTTCTTTTCCTAGTGTTCCTTGCTGCCATGCTAGTTGTTGTTAGTTGTTTGTAGTAGTGCTTCTTTCCCTCTTTCATGCCATGCCTTGGTTGTTTATATTTGAGTTGAGTAGCTCGTAGTTGTGGGGTGTAGAAAATGATATGTGGCTGATTTTGGCACATTGTAGTGATTTCTTGTTTTGCTCATAGTTGTTGAACCGTAGCTCCGATTTGATCGTGTCCTACATGAAACTTGCTTAGAATATCGTGTAGTTTCATTTTCTATTGCTGGTTGTATGTTTTGAAGTGCTCGTGACCGTCGTTGCGCACATATTGCATTCATGCCATCATATCTTGCGGTGCTTGTAACTTTTGATCTGTAGCTCCGTTGGAGATGTTCTCTATGTGTAAATTGCTTGTAACGATGCGTAGAATTACGTGAAACTACTTGTTTTGATGTTTAACAACCAATTAAATGTTTTAGTTCAGATCTGGACAGAATTGTAAATTAACATGTGAAGTCGTCTCGGAGGTGCTATATGTCATTTCCGACCTCATTTAAAATGCCTACATAGGTAGATTAATTGCGCTTCACCTCTTGCCATGTTTAACCACATTTAATAATGTCGTGTATCTAATCGGGATAGAACTAAATAATTAAACGTGGAGTTTCGTCAATATGCAACTCGTTGCATATTGAACTTCACTTAATGTGTAGTGTTTGTTTGTGTGAATTGTCATGTCGTGGCTTGCATATTCAGCTGCTCATGCATCATATGTGTTGTGCATCGTGTGGTGAATTCCGTGTGTTGATTTGTGTTTCCGGTTTGCTTCATCTCGATAGAGTTCCGCAGTGTGCCAGATTGTGAGGACCGGTTCGACTACATCGGTTCGTGTGCTTCACGAAGTCATTCTTCTTCCACGCGGGATCTCAGGCAAGATGACCATTTCCCCAGATACCATTACTATCATTGCCATGCTAGTTTTACCGCTTCTATCGATTATGTCTCGTTGCCTACCATATGTTAAATATCAGCCACTCAACAATGCCATGAAAACCTTCAACCTGTTCGACCTAGCAAACCACTGATTGGCTATGTTACCGCTTGCTTAACCTTGTGTTAGCGTTGCTAGTTGCAGGTGCAGTTGCTTCCATGTGATAACATTGGCTCCTTGTTATAACACCCTATTAAATGCTAGTTAATTTAATGCACCTATATACTTGGTAAAAGGTGGAAGGCTCGGCCTTTCTAGCATGGTGTTTTGTTCCACCTTTGCCCCCTTAGTTTTGGCTACCGGTGTTATGTTCCATAATTGATCGCTCCTAACACGATTAGGGTTGTTATGGGGACCCCCTTGATAATTCGTTTTAGATTAAAGATGGTCTGGCAAGGCCCAACATTGGTACTACATTTGCCCAACATAATAAGTCTGTTAATTTGAAATGCATAGGGAGTTAGCGCTACCCGAGGAGTAATTCTACATAATACAGGGAGGGCCAGTGTTGATGGTGCTGGTCCAAAACAGAGCACCATGCGGGGCCAACCCGGGGCAACTCAGGAGATTTCTATCAGGCCACCGTGCGCTTCGCTTATCGGTCGTGTCCTGAGAACAAAATACGCGTCTCCTATCGGGATCGTCGACACATCGGGCGGTTGCTCGATTAGTTTTACCTTTGACGAGATATCTTGTGCATCGGGATTCCGGTGATGCTTTGGGTAATCTCAGAGTTGAGCTTTTCCACTAAGGAATCCGACAAGATCGCGAGTGTCGTGATCGAGGATTTCTATGCGGCTTGTGGTAATTTGTGATGGACTAGTTGGAGCACCCCTGCAGGGTTAAATCTTTCCGGAAAGTCGTGCCCGCGGTTATGTGGCAACGTGGAAACTTTGTTTAACTCTGGTTCTAGATAACTTGCAGTAACTTAATTAAAACATGCCAACTGTGTGCGTAATCGTGACTGTCTCTTTCGTGAGTTCCTTCTCCGATCGAGGACACGGTGGGGTTATGTCTGACGTAGGTAGGTGTTCAGGATCATTCATTTGATCATCAGTAGTCACATCCGTTATGCGTAGATCTTCCCCCTCTTATTCTTGTACTCGTAAGTTTAGCCACCAAATATATGCTTAGCCACTGCTGCAACCTCACCACTTAACCATACCTCACCCAATAAGCTTTGCTAGTCTTGATACCTTTGGAAATGAGATTGTTGAGTCCCCTGTGGCTCACAGATTACTACAACACCAGTTGCGGGTGCAGGTAAAGGGTACTTGACGCGAGCGCGTTGATTGTTCATTTGGAGTTGCTTCTTCTTCTTCATCATCGATCTAGGACGGGTTCCAGGCCGGCAGCCTCGGATAGCAAGGATGGACGTCGTTCTTCTTTTCTCGTTTGTTTTCGTCCATAGTTGGACCCTGCTCTTACTCTTGATGTTTATGTAATGTACTGATGTGACTCTGATGTAGCTTGTCGCGAGTGTAAGCCAATTCTATTATATATCTCTTCTTTTCAGTACATGTACTTGTAACGATATCCATTCTTGCGACATGACGAGATGCGCTTCTATCCGTGACGAGGCCTTCATGCCAAATTGAGGATAGTGTCGCATCTTGGGCGTGACACCGGAGAACCAAGTCGCCCTCCTGAAAGGCCCGACTTTTAACCCTACGACTGTGTTAGCGACGTAGGTCTTGTTGGTATATGGTTGACCCGGTTGCTGCTAAGCCTCGCTGCTCCTCCAACGCATACAAAAAATCTTGCCTTGCATGCTCGTTGTTAGCCTCGACATAGGCGGCGACTCTAGGAGAGTCGTGTCGAATGTCGCTTGGCACCACCGCGTGAGCACCATAGACCGGGAAGAAAGGCGTATGATCCACTGGATCTGTTTGGAGTAATATTAATGCTCCATAGAACTGAGGGAAGCTCCTCCACCCAACAACCTGGAGTTAGCATCAACGGGACCATGAGACGGGGTTTAATCTCTCTCAGAATTTCTTGATTCTCCCTTTGAGCTTGCCCGTTAGATTGTGGGTGCGCCAGAGCTGCCAAATCAAGCCGGATGTGTTCCTTTTGGCAGAATTGTTCCATAGCCCCTTTTGATAAATTGGTATCATTATCCATGATGATACTGTGGGGATAGACAAAATGGTAGATTAGCTTCTTCAAAAAAATTACTACCATTTCCGCATCATAGTTACTGACAGGTTCCACCTCAACCCACTTGGTGAACTTATCAACCGCCACTAGGAGGTGGATCTTTTTATCTGGCGACATTTTGAATGGTCCAACCATATCGATCCCCCACCCTGCAAACGACCATGTGATTGCGATCATGCACAATTCTTGAGTCGGTACGTGAGCCTGTTGTGCAAATTTCTGGTAGCCGTCACATCTGTGCACAAGATCTTCCGCATCTGCTTGAGCCGTCAACCAATAAAACCCATGTCGAAAAGCCTTTGCTAGCAAAGATCCTATCTGGTGTGATGCCCACAATCACCAGCTTGGATTTCACTTGGAATTTCTTGCCTCTCTTCAGGAGAAACACATCTATGGAACACATCAGTACTGCTCCGCCGATGTAACTCGCCTTTAATGATAGTCATAGATTTAGGTCAACACACTATTTGACGAGCCTCAACCTCCTTGTACGGGAGTTATCCTCTAGTGAGATACATCAAATATGGCACCGTCCATTCTGGGGTCGCATGAAGAACCGCCACTAGTTGCGACTCTGGATCTGAAATTGCTAAGTCCTCTTTAGATGGTAATTTCAGTGAGGGATTGTGAAGAACATCCAGAAAAACATTGGGGGGAACCAGCTTCCACTGAGACCCAAGCCGCGATAAGGCGTCTGCTGCTTCATGAAGCTGGTGATCTATATGGTCGACTTCGAATCCATGAAAGTAACCAACCACTTCAGTAACTGCTCGCCAGTAAGATGCCATCAAGGGATCTTTAGAATCCCAGGTCCCTGAAACCTGCTCCGCCACAAAATCTGTGTCACCTAGACATCTTACCCATCTTACCCGGATAAGGCTCATTTCCTTATCCATCCTCAACCCATGCAACAAAGCCTCGTATTCAGCCGCGTTATTGGTGCGGGGAAACATGAGCCGTAGAACATAGCAGAATTTGTCACCTCATGGAGAAGTTAACACGGCCCCAACCCTGGATCCTTCTAACTGTGTGGACCCATCAAAGTGTAGGGTCCAATCCGTATTGTCTCGCTTGTCCTCTGGTATTTGCAAACCCGTCCAGTGGTTGATGAAATCTACCAATGCTTCAGATTTGATAGCCGTCCGAGGCATATACTTCACCTGATGTGGACCAAGTTTGACTGGCCACTTAGCAATATGTCCAGCTGCTTCTCGATTTTGTATTATATCACCAAGAGGTGTTGAACAAACCACCGTGATTGGGTTCTCCTGAAAGTAGTGTTTCAATTTCCGGCTCGCCCTAAAGACCCCGAAGACGAGTTTCTACCAATGCGGGTATCGTTGCTTGGACATGGTCAAAACCTCACCGACGAAATAAACTCGTTGTTGTATTGGATATTCCTTTCCTTCCTCTTTTCGTTCGACGATGACTGCACCGCTTACTGCCTTAGAATTGGCAGCAATGTATAGGAGCATAGGCTCTTTCTGAGTCAGGGCGGCTAGAACCGGTGGCTCAGTCAGCTGCTTCTTGAGCACGTCGAAGGCTTCATTGGCTCTGTCAGTCCAAACAAAATTATTCGTTTTCCTCAGCAACTGATATAGAGGTATTGCCTTCTCCCCCAGGCGGCTTATAAATCGGCTCAATGCTGCGATACGTCCCACCAGGCGTTGAACCTGGTTTATGTTAGCCGACTTACCTAGTGAAGTTACCGCCTTGATCTTGTTTGGATTGGCCTCAATGCCTCTTTCTGAAACTAAGAAACCTAGTAGTTTGCCAACAGGGACCCCGAACACGCACTTCGTCGGGTTCAACTCCATCTGGTATACTCGTAAGTTATCAAACGTTTCTTTCAGATCATCCAAAAGTGTTTCTTTTTTCTTAGAATTCACCACGATGTCATCAACATAAGCATAAACATTGTGCCCAGTCTGTGGGTGAAGGCAATTCTGTACACATCGCTGGTCAGTCTCCCCTGCGCTTTTTAGCCCAAACGGCATAGAAACATAGTAGAAAGCACCAAAGGGGGTTATGAAAGCCGTTTTCTGGTGATCCTCCTGGGCCATTTCGATCTGATGATAGCCTAAATATGCATCTAAAAAGCAGAATCGCTCGCAACCTGCCATAGAATCAATGATCTCATCGATGCGCGGGAGGGCGAAAGGATCTTTAGGGCAAGCTTTGTTGAGGTCCGTGTAATCAACACACATGCGCCAGGTGCCATTTTTATTTAGAACGGGCACCGGGTAAGCCAACCATTCAAGATGAAATACTTCAATGATGAACCCGGCAGCTAGGAGCCGAGCTACTTCTTCCGCAATGGCCTTGCGTCTCTCTTCGTTAAAACTACGTAGGTATTGGCATACTAGTTTCATCTTTGGATCCACATTAAGGTGGTGCTCAGCGAGTTCCGTTGGTACTCCCAGCATGCTAGAAGGTTTCCATGCAAAGATGTCCCGATTCTCACAGATGAACTCAATGAGCGTGCTTTCCTATTTAGGATCCAAGCCAGTCTCAATAGTGAACTGCTTGGATGAGTCGTCTGAGACAAAGTCAACTTGCTTAGTATCTCTGGTCGGTTTAAACTTGAGAGGCTTTTCAGACTCAACAGTTAGCTTCTTGAGGGGACTCATATCGGTCGGGTCAACGTTAGATGTATAAAACTTCAGCTCCTCGGTGGCGCAAGCTGACTCCGCATAGGCTGCGTCCCCTTCTTCACACTCTTGAGCCGTCATCCTGTCTCCCTTCACTATGATAGGGCCGTTGGAACCCGACATCTTGAGCTTGAGGTAAACATAACAAGGGTGGGCCATGAAGTTTGCATCAGTCGGTCTTCCGGTAAGGGCGTGATAAGGCCTTTGTATCTTCACGACTTCGAAAGTCAAGGGATCGACCCTATAATCGTGTTCATCCCCAAAGACTACATCAAGCTTGATCCGCCCAGTCGGATATGCCGACTTCCCAGGAACGATGCCATGGAAAACGGTGGTCAAAGTTTCCAAACTTCTCTCGGGAAGATTCATCCGCCAAAAGGTGTTGTAATACAGTATGTTGATGCTACTTCCTCCGTTCATGAGGATCTTGAGAGGTTAGAGTCGCTGACTTGAGGCGCTACCACTAAAGCTAGCTCTCGAGGATTGTCAACCCGAGGCGGGTGATCCTGACGACTCCAAGTGATTTGCTTCTCAAACCAACAAAGGTACTCTGGAACCACCAGCTCAACCATGTTGATAGCCCTCCTTTTAACCTTTGAATCTCCCTTGCAAGCATTGGTGGTAAAGACATGGTACTGAGTGTTGCTTGACTGTCTGAAATCCCCATGTGACCCGCCACGGGAATCCTGACTCGGACGCGTCTTGGCGTGTCTCTCAAGAACCTTCCTCTAGAATTCCTGCATGATATAACAGTCCTCCCATGCATGTTTAGCTGGCTTCTCCTTAGTGTCGTGCTTGGGGCAAGGCGATTTGAGCACAACCTCAAAATCGGGCGTCTTGTTCCTCTTATGGTCCTTAGGGCGACCGTTCCGCCGTTGAGTTTTGGAGCGAGCGTTGGTAGGAGCCACAAATTCTAACCCGGGCTCAAAACGCTTCCGCTTGTTGTCACTTTGGCTTTCAACATCCCTATCTTTGTGGTGATAAGGCGACTAGACATTCTTCGCCATGACGTGAGTTCGGTCAGTCCTGCTCCAGCTGCGACGAGCCGGCTTGATGAGGTTGGGGCGGTTGAGTAGCTCGGGTGCTGTTTTGTTGGTCTTACCGATGAAGATGTGAATATTGCCAAAGGGAACCCAGTACCCATAATGGATTGAGTCGGCATCAGGACCCCAGTCTGAATCGTTGATGTAGATCTTGCCGCGACGACATTTGGTCATCTTACCTACCACGTAGCTCTCAAATCCCGGAAGAGCTCCCTCCGAAAACTCAACTCCACCTTGCGATTGCCCATGGTGGGAGCCAACTTTCGTGGTTTTGTCACGACAAATGTCCTCGCGAACGGACTTAGTGGTGAGGCCATCGTCTCGGTGTGGCAACTCGAAGGGGTTGATTGGGAAACGAGAGACCGTTTACCCAGGTTCGGCCCCTCCGATGGAGGTAAAAGCTTAAGTCCTGCTTTGTGTTTGTATTGATGGGAATCTCGATTACAAGGGTGCGAAATCACTAACCTAGCTCTCGAGGGTTTTCTTACTTGATCTTTCTGACTTGAGGGTTCTCATTTATATACAAGTAGAGGCCCCAAGTTTACAATGGAGTCCGGGTCGAATAAACACCCATTTCCTACTACAAATCTACCTTATCTTTCTTCCCAACTCAGGAAAGCATATGTCCTCTCTTTCCTTGTACGTCTTTGAGCCACCGCCTTCTGGTGATGGGTCGCTTGGCAGCTCGTCGCTTGACCCGCCCCCATAGGGCGGGTTATATCCCTGACAGTAGGCGATCGCGATCGCTCTCGTCGCCGAAGCAGCCGGCGACGACTTGCTAGTCACGAGCGTCTGGCTTAGCGAGTAGGCCCGCCTTGTTTCCTTGGTCACAATTTCTACAAACCGGCCCTAATAAAGCGGGGGCCTAATAATGGGCCACTACTTACCCTTCTCTCGACCAAGGCGTCGGGGCCAGACGACTTTCCAGCTCATTTTTATCAAAGGCACTAGGACATTTGTGGGGACGAGGTGACCACAACAGTTTTGAAAATAGTTTAAGGAGAGGAAGGCCCAGAGTGTGTTAATGATACAATTTTGGTTCTCATACCAAAGGTTTTGAACCCTACCCTCTTATCTCAGTTTCGTCCTATTAGCTTATTCAATGTTCTCTATAAAATTGCATCTAAGGTGGTTGCGAATAGACTCAAAATTGTTCCGTCTGACATTATTTCGAAGGAGCAATCGGCGTTTGTCCCGTGCAGGTTGATCTCTGACAACGTCATTTGTGCCTATGAGTGTTTGCATTTTATGAAGCGGAGCAAAGCAAAGACAAACAACTATTGTGCTTTAAAACTGGATATGATGGAGGCCTATGACAGGCTGGAATGGCCATATCTAGGGGCCATGATGGAGAGGTTGGGTTTTGCAAATCCATGGATCAACATAGTAATGTGAGTGGTACAATCTGTCTCCTTTTCAGTTACGTTTAATGGTGAGAAATTAGAATAATTTATACCAACGAGAGGTATCCGACAGGGAGATCCTATCCCCCCCTATCTTTTCTTGATTGCAGCACAGGGCCTCTCGTGCCTCTTAAAAATCGGTTCTCAGTCGTCGTTTCTTGAAGGAATCAAGGTGGCGCTGACAACTACAGTTTTCAACCATCTCCTCTTTGCTGACGGTAGCCTATTGCTTTTCAAGTCAAGTGTGGAGGGATCCACAAGGGTATCAAACCTATTGGACATATATTGTAATGCACCAGGACAGCGAATTAATCACGCAAAGTCATCGATTTTCTTCAGCAAGGGATGCTCTGAGAGTATGATGGAGTCTTTTAAGGGTATTCTGGCTGTGAACAATGAGTTCCTAAGTGACAGATATCTGGGTCTGCCCACGGATGTTGGCCAGTCAAAAATGGGTATTTTCAAGTACCTACGAGACAGAGTGTGGGAGAAAGTCAGAGGATGGATGGGAAAACTTCTTTCAGCAGCCGGTAAAGAGGTTCTTATCAAATGAGTTGCCCAGTATATTCCGGAATACTCTATATCATGCTTCAGGTTACCCCGTGGCCTATGTGAAAATATCGCATCAATCATTAGACAATTTTGGTGGGAGGTAAGCAGGGGAAGAGGAAACCAGCATGGGTCTCTTCGGATGTGATGACAAACCCAAAATTTCTTGGTGGAATGGGTTTTAGGGACATGGAGATCTTCAACTTGGCACTGTTAGCTCGTCAAGCATGGAGAGTCCTAGTTGAACGAAATTCTCTCAGTGCAAGGATTCTGAAATCAGCCTACTTTCCAAACACATCATCCTTCTGAGATTTGGAGAGCGGTGCTGGGTGGTAGGGAGATAATGCTACAAGGGATGATCAATAAAATTGGAACGGGCAGCTCTACCAAAATCTAGAAATCTAACTCGCTTCCAAGGACAGGACCAAAGCGCCCGATCACTTCCGTCACAGTCAACCCATGAGAGCTGGTCTCGGAGCTCATTGACTACTAGGGGTTGACCGCCATTTCTGGTTAGGCACCCGTGTTGATCTCTTGTTTATACGTGTAAACTTGGTGCACTAATAAAGCTTCGTGAAGTTGTCTAAAAAAGAAGATTTCTCTCGGTCGTAAACCACGCAACGGAGGCAACACACTCCTCAATCGATGAACCGAAGCAGTTTTGTCAATTTTGGGGGTCATGTGTCGTCGCACAACTCGCATAACCTTGTCAACGGGTTTGGCCCAAGCATATCACACAAACAATTTTTTTAATAATATAAATTACGTCATCCAAACATGAAGATTCTTGACGTTTGGTCATTACCAGGACCAGACGTTAGGATCATTGGCGTCTGGTCGTTTGCCACATTAGTATGTTAACGGGTCATCCGATTGTGCGAGACACGGACTAGACGCCAGCATCCAGCAAGGGCCATAACGTCTTCCTGCAATCAAGACGCGAGGAATATTGGCATGACCAAAACAGATAAAAAAAATTAAAAAAATTAATTCTACATTTTGGTAGTACACCCTCTGTATTGGAATATAAGCTACTCCAGCGACTTATATTCCGGTACGGAGGGAGTATATAAAACGTTAAAACATAAAATTTGTCCACGTGCCCAATGAACTTTCCCGGGGATGCCATGCCCACGCTGCATAAATGCGGGCTTAATTACCTCGCCGCCGACAACGTGAGCCGGCTATGATAAATGCGGTCACCGCACGTCCCGAGAAAGATTGTCCGAGATCACAGGGATCGACCGATCCAGAATCGCACTTGCACTCTTACACGGGTACGGGGCTGGGTGCACTTGACTGGTCACCACGCAAAGGCAAAGATAGAGGCAACAAATCCTCACGGGACGGGCGCCGAGGCCGGACACGGATGGCGGGCGAGCTGAGCGGATCACGCAAGAGTCTACCGGCGAAAACGGCACGCCATTGACCTGCACGAAAAGGCACACGAAACATTCCGCCCATTTCTCCCGGCGGGACGTCGTCACGCTTAACGGCGACGGCGCCATCAATGCTACGGGCGTCCACCTGCGGTCACGGGGATGAGAAGCGAAGCTTTCGATCGGTGCGACGCGCCCGTCACCTGACCTAAACCCGGCTCTTTTCCTGCAGGTTATTATCCCTCCACGTCAAAAGGCTCCGGTTGGCTCGCACGATACCTGTGGCTGTGAGCACCGATGGACGCAGGAAACCAGGGGTACACGACTCGGCCGAGAGCAAGTCACGAACGCGTCGAAGGACGGAGGCACGAGCGCGAGCGCGTCCGTCATGTGATCCGGCCCGCTGATCCGCGTGCACCCGCTCATCGGATCTCGGGTTCACGGGACGGGAGGCCTCGGGGGTTTCGTCCGTGGATGCGCGCCTCGTTCGACCAAGTAATAATCTCGGACTACGCCACCATCACGATGCCTTCCTTCCCATTTTCTTCTTCTTCTGTCTAACCTGCCCTGCGTGGAATGCACGCTTTGCCCCTGAGAATGAGGTGTCACTGTCTGCGGCGTCCATCGAGCGAGAGACCGGTTGTTTTCTTCGTGATCCTTTATCTGTGGCGAAAATGATCCGTATAGGCGATTCTTTGGTGACGAAAACTGAGTAGTAGACTAGACGATGGAAAGCTGGTGCTGACCCATCTTTGCACGTGTTTGCATTTTCTTCACAGGCAACTGAGTTTATTAAAAGAACGAACGTGAACAGGAGAGCTCAATATAAAACCAAAAGTCACATGAGGCCATCCCTGCAATTAACAGCATCGGCGAAGACACACTCGAGCTGTGTGCAAAACGCTTAAATGCAAATTAAAGCTAAGCAAAAGGTAAAATAAAATTCGTAAATACTGTACACATGGAGCATTTGACATCACAAGTTTAAAGTGGCATCACGTGCTTGAATTACTGGCACCACCATTGATTAACAGCTAGTATTGCGGCAAATTGTACTCGCTCTATCATAGTTTATAAGACATGCACGTGTATCTAGATCGTTAATTTAATTTATACAAAATATATTGTTTAACATAAAAATTATATCATTAAAAAAACATCTAAAGTTTATAATGATATGTTTTTTTGTTATATGTGCCTTTCATTAAGTTGGTCAAATTGACGACCTAAATACATGTGTTGGACTTGTAAACTGAGACGGACGGAGCATCTAAGATTGAAAAAACAATAAAATTGTCGAAATGGTAGGCTCATCCATGCAATTTCTTTTTCAAATAGACCTTTGTCCCGTTTTATAAAGCAACGGTTCAAATAACGGTCCATACAATTCACATACAAGTTCAACCACACATAGCAGCCGGGACAACGGGACATTCTAGCCCAAAGAAAATAAAAGAAATAAAAAAAGTCACCTAGTGACAAGAGAACGTCAGCCCTATCGGAATTCAAGACGACACGCCGTAGCGTGAAGCGCATCCATCATGCCATCCACACGGTCCCGGCCTCGCTGCCTAGAGAGGGGGTGCCAATGCTGCATAAAAGCAAGAAATTTGAAGGAGTTAGCCGACTGCCTCACGAAGATCTGTTCCATCACCATCTTATTGCGAGTCTTCCACACGGTCCATGCCATAGCGGCAAAGATCAGGCAGAATAGGCGGTGACGTCGTCTAGTGTGGTTGGCCCTGATTTGGAGGAACTCCGCGAGGTCGTGGGCCTGTGTCGGTGTCAAAACCGGCTTATCTCGGGTAGGGAGTCCCGAACTGTGGATCTCGGATCGATGGGTAACATGAGACAAGGGAGACAATATTTACCCAGGTTCGGGCCTCTTGATGGAGGTAAACCCATATGTCCTGCTCTTGTGTTATATCGATGATGGAGTATCGAATACAAAGTTGATCTACCTCGGGGTCGTATGTTGTGGTCTAAAACCCTAGGAGTAATGAACTTAATCTGCCCTCTGGACTAAAACCCTGTGGTTTATATATATACGAGGGGTACTAGGGTTACACAATGTCGGTTACACCAACGAGTAAACACGTCGATATTATCATCTTGCCTTAGAGCGTACACCAAGGCTTCGGAAGAGTCCGTTCTGTATATGGCGTCATCTTGTAGTTCGGCCCTTCAATGATATATATAGGGCGTCCCATGAGTCCGGCCCGTGAAGATAGGTCAACAGCCCGAGGACCCCTTAGTCCCGGACTCCCTCGGTAGCCACCGAACTGGCCTCCAACGCCGTCGTCTTGATTCCTAGCGGCTCTATACGTCCAAGATCTTCGGCTTGTGGGGCGAGTTCCTCTCTCGATTTATATTTGGCCGGTAATAGTTCAGACACCGATGACTCCCTTCTTTCTGAACAATATATGTGACTTAGCCTCGAAGGCCAACCACTCGAGTGTGAACAACACTTCTGTTTGACAACTTTTTAGCGAAAGGTCGCGGTCGGTCATAACCACCGACGAGTTACAAAAACTCGATATGTGGTTCGAGGTAGTCTTCTCATTGACACGTTCCATCAATACGAAGATTGTGCCCCGCTTTTTAGGGGAGTTGAAGCACGTTGGCTACTTGTCGACGAACATTGTTCATCATGCTCCAGAGAAGGGCCATGTCATCCCCACGCCTAAAGAAGGCGAGATAGTGGTGTTCATCTCTCACTTCCTCCGGGGCCTCGGCTTCCCCCTCCACCCCTTCGTGAGGGGTTTGATGTTTTACTATGGGTTGGATTGCCATGACCCCCACCGAATCTTTTATGCAAATTTCTGCTTTCATCACTGTCTACGATGCCTTTCTATGAGTCCAACCCCACTTTGGTTTGTGGTTGAAAGTGTTCAACGTCAAGCCCAAGGTAGTTAGCGGTGAACATGCAAACTGTGGGGGAGTAATGGTCAGGAAGCTTGCCCCTGGTTCAATGGTCGGACGGTTCGTTCATAGATATCATCAAGGTCTGGTGGTAGGAGTGGTTCTACATCACCGGGCCATGCGACGCGGGCTGGACAACACCCCCCGGATTCAGATTCGGACCTCCCACAACACTCGTGTCTTGAACGGAGAAGGGGCTCGAATATGGGGAAGCTGCAAAGGTGGAGGCGCTGCTAAGGTCCGTCTCCATCCTGGTGAAGAAAAAAATCGAGTTGACCAATGTGGTTCAGGTCATGCTACACCACCGCCTCCTCCCTTGTCAACATTGGGCCTCCCCAGTGTAGTCTTACAGTCTGGAAGACACGGTCACTATGCAGTACTTCTTCGGCACTACCCACAAAAAGCTGGAAGGTGATGTTCAAAACGCGGAAGAATTGGTGAGTCAAGGAGGAAGACATCGGCATCGACGCAATGAACCCTCCCAGAGAGGTAAATTTTCATTGTATGTGTTTGGATTTTCCCCTTTTAACAAGGCTCTCATTTCCCTTTTTCTCCGCTTTCATAGATCTGGCTGGAGAAGTCCAAGCGGATCAACTGCCCGACACCGTTGATCGAGGGACCCAAGACGGCTTTGCTCACGACAATGCTGGTCTAAAAGTCATACGTGGTGCCGAAGAACAAAGAAGAGAAGAAGGAGGCCCGAGGAGGCCTTCATTCAAAAGGACCTCCGGACACTAGATTCGCGGATACACACACGTTCTCTCTACTTTGAAGGGAGGGCATGAAGATGGCGGGGAGGAGAGAGGCTCCTCTCACACGAAGAAAAGGGCGGTGTCTCAAGACGCCGAGGGAGATCTATCTCCCACTACCCCAAAAAGGCAATCCAGGGCCAAGGTGGCCCTATTCCATGATGTTCCAGACTCCGCCGAGGAGTCTGAGAATTTTGAAAGGGTTCCTCGAAGGACCCTCAGGGTCAAACCCATGGCGCAAAGGTATAAATCTGAAGATGATAACATCTTTCCACATTGAAATTTTATTATTGACGATAGGCATACTTTTTGTATTGTGGCATGCATCGTGATTTTCCCACCGATCAGGCTTCAAAAGGGGGCTCCTTGTGAGCCGATCCGGCAGAGAGCGAAACCACCTCACACAACATACTTCCCCCGGTCGTCGAGGAGATCGGGAAGGTGGTATCTCGAAAGACTCTCCCCAGAGCCGGATACTAGGGACGGGGGTGATGATATCATGGCCGAGGCTGACACCTCACCTACCGAAGACCAGGAGGACGAATACGTCCTCGCAAGCAAAGAGGGAGAGCCCAGTCCACCCTAGCTCTCTTCAAAGACAGTTCCAGAGACCTTCAAGCCTCCAGAATCGTCTACGCTAGCTTTTCTCGGAGAAGAAACTGCAATGTCGCACCCGGAGCCGCCCGTAATAGAGCGTCCCCAAACCGGGTGGTTGGCCATGATGGAGGAGAGTTTGAATGACTCCTCCATCGCTAAAGAACACCACACTCTTATGAGTGCAGTTGTACAAAGCATTTGATCCATTGACAACAGATTGAGGGAAGCTTTCGACGACGTGTTGACGGCCTTCAAGGCAACTTACACAAAATCATTTTACAAAGTAATTTTGGTTTTTGGATTTATACGCAATCCACATATTCAGTTGCCCCAGTTGCCCCAAGCCTGTGTGAGTTTAAAAAACTCATGCGGGGGTCAAAGTAGTGCGGAAAACACACATATAACATAGTGCAAGTGGGAGGCTATTAGAAATATGCCCTAGAGGCAATAATGAATTTGGTTATTATCATATTTCTTTGTTCAAGATAATTGTTTATTATCCATGCTATAATTGTATTGATTGGAAACACATATACATGTGTGGATACATAGATAACACAATGTCCCTAGTGAGCCTCTACTAGACCGGCTCATTGCTTAAAGATGGTTAAGGTTTCCTAGTCATTAACATAAGTTGTCGTTTGATAACGGGATCACATCATTAGGAGAACAGTGTGATGGATAAGACCCAACTGTAAGCATAGCATATGATTGTATCACTAAGTTTATTAATATTTCTTTCTACATGACAAGTATTTGTTCCTACGACCATGAGATCATGCAACTCCGTGACACCGAAGGAATGTATCACGTGTATCAAATGACACAACGTAATTGGGTGATCATAATGATGCTCTAGAGGTATATCCGAGGGTGTATGTTGGGTTGGCATGGATCGAGACTGGGATTTGTCACTCCGTATGAAGGAGAGGTATCTCTGGGCCCACTCGGTGATACAGCATCACAAGAAGCTTGGAATAAATGTGACTAAGAGTTACTCACGGGATCTTGTATCACAGAACGAGTAAAGAGACTTGTTAGTAACGAGATTGAACTAGGTATGGAGATACCAACGATCGAATCTCGAGCAAGTAACATACCGCTGGACAAAGGGAACCGCATACGGGGTTGATTGAATCCTTGGCATCATGGTTCGACCGATAAAGATCTTCATGGAATATGTAGGAACAATATGGTCATCCAGGTCCTGCTATTGGTTATTGACCATAGAGTTATCTCGGTCATATCTGCATAGTTCTCGAAACCGCATAGTCCGCACGCTTAACATTCGATGACGATAGTATTGTTGAATCTTATATGTTGGTGACCGAAGATTGTTTGGAGTCCCGGATGAGATCCGGGACATGATGAGGAGCTTCAGAATGGTTCGGAGGTAAGGATTCATATATGGGAAGTTGGTATTTGAGTTCCGGAGAAGTTTCGGGATTTACCGGTTTTGTGACACACGTGATGGAAGTGTTCTGGGGGTCCACCGGGAGGGTCCACCTGCCCTGGAGGGCCCCATGGGATGAGAGAGGAGGCGCACCGGCCCCTGGTGGGCTCTCCACCCCTCCCACCAAAGGCTCATGCGGCCAAGGGCTAGGGCTGGCCCAAGGGTGGCCGCCACCCCTTTCCTTGGGGGCCAAGGCCACACCATAGGGTCAACCTCCTCCACCCCCCCTATATATATGAGAGGAGAGGGAGGCAGCCAACACACCAAGCCTTGGCAGCGCCCTCCCTCACTCACTCTAGATAGTTTTATCCCCCGTCACGTCGCGACAGCGCTTGGCAAAGCCCTGCCGAGATCGCACCACCACCACCATCACCACGTCGTCATGCTGCAAGAGAACTCATCTACTACTCCACCTATGCTCGCTGGATCAAGGAGGTGGATACATCGTCAAACCGTACGTGTACTGAACACGAAGGTGTCATCCGTTCATCGCTAGATCGGGACGGAAAATGATTGGATCACGAAGACGTTTTACTACATCAAGCACATTTCTTAATGCTTCCGCTTAGCGATCTACAAGGGCATGTAGATGCACTCCCCTCTCGTAGCTATACATTTCCATATATAGATCTTGGATGCACATAGGATTTTTTTTGTTTCCCATGCAACGTTCCCCAACAATAACATGGTGAAGTGGCGTGTAGTCGACGTTCACACGACACCACTAAGAGAAGCAATACCATACACATTATCAAAATATGAACGAGTACCAACTTCACATGGTTACTTATAACAAGACTTCTCCCATCTCCTCAAGAATAATATTAACTACTCACACCTCATCAACATGTTCAAAATCAAAGGTGTAGTAATGGTGATCAAGGATCTGAACATAATATCTTCCACCAAGTAATCCAACAAACATCAACTACGAGATGTAATCAACACTACTAGTAACCCACAAGTACCCACATGAGGTATTGAGACAAAGGTTGAATACAAGAGATGAACTAGGGTTGGAGATGAGATGGTGTTGGTGAAGATGCTCATGAAGATTGGTCCTCACACGAAGGAGGAAGCGTTGGTGATGACGGTGGCTCCAATCTCCCCCTCCCAGAGAGGAATTCCCCCGTCGGAATCTCTTTGCGAGAGAGCAAAAGGACCCGTGCCCATGTTTCTGCCTTGAGACGACGATGCTTCGTCCTTAAAATATTCTTATGATTTTTTTTCTAGGTCAAAACATACCATATAGGAGAAGATGGGGGGTGGGAGACCTGCTGGGACGAGGCAACATGACGCGATGAGGGAGTCGTCGTGCCCTGTTGGCTCGTGGCCAGCAGGTGGCCCCCCTTTGGTATATTTTGGCCCAATAATTCTTAAATATACCGTAAAAATTCTTCGTGAAATTTCAGGTCATTTGAAGTCTAGTGATTTTTCACCCTTTTTCTTGGTTTTCAGGACCACAATTCCAGTTTCCGGAAGTTTCCCTCTTCGTTGTGTACCTTGCATATTTAGAGATAAAAGGCATAAGAATTGTATCATAATGAGGGATAATGGACAAGAATAACATAAATATCAATAGGAATTCATGATGCATAATGGGCGCATTAGTAGGAGGTGTATTACGTAAACCAAAAGGCATACGTCTATAAGCATAAGTTCCAAAAGGACAAGTAAAAGTAGTTTTCTCTTAATCTTCTTTTTACACAGGTATTTGAGAGAAACCAGAATATCCATCAATAAAGAAAAAGTTTGTATGGTTAGATATTCTTTCTAACATTTTGTCAATAAAAGGCAAGGGGTAATGATCTTTTCTAGTAGCTTTGTTTAATTTCCTGAAATTAATTACCATCGTATAACCAATTACAATTATTTGTGGGATCAGTTCATTTTTATCATTACGAACAACGGTTATACCTCCTTTCTTATGAACACAATGAACATGACTTATCCATCTACTATCACCAATAGGATAAATTTTACCTGCCTCTAGAAGCTTTAATATTTGTGTTCTTACCACTTCTTTCATTTTTGGATTCAGACATGTTGATGATGAGTGAGAGGTTTAACATCCGGGTTCCATATTAATCTTGTGCTGACATAGTGTGGGACTAATGCCCTTAAGATCATCAAGAGTATATCCAATAGCATCTCGGTACTTCCTCAGAGTTTTAAGTATCTCTTTTCTTCATGCTCTGAAAGGTTAGCACTAATAATAACAAGATATATCTTCTTTCCATCAAGATAGGCATATTTCAAAGTATCACATAGTGTCTTTAATTGAAACACAAGATCTCCCTTAGGCGGGGGGATCTCCTCTAATGTCAACACGCAAATTATGTTTAAGGATAGGTGCTTTTTTAAAGAATATCTCATCTGTTTCATTTGTTTCATTCATATGCATATCATTTTCATGGTCTAGCAAATATTTTTCTAATGTATCAGTAGGAGGCACGACAATAGAAGCAATACAAATTATTTCATATTTACTAGATATTTTTTTCTCATGTGATTGTATACCGAACTTAGAGAAATTTAATTCACGAGACACATCATCAAAACTCACTTTAACATTTTCTTTAACACAATCAATTTCAACATTAACAGTATTCAAGAATGGTCTCCCAAATATAATGGGAATGCCTTTCCCTCCAAATATAAAGGGAATGTCTTATTATTAAACCCATCCTTGGATAAATCTGCAAGCTTAAATAATTCACAAATCTCATCTACATATCAAGTGCAAATTGGGATGAGTTGTTCCATCTCCTACATAACGATTAGCTAGCAGTTTCTCTAACATACCCAAATGAACTTCATAGTAAATATTTTCAGTAGGTTAAGTAGGTTTAGGAGCGGCTTTTTGCACTTCTGGTCAGGGTGAAGATACCCCAAACATGCCCCTCAAACGCTTACCTTCCATAGTAACAAGCAGTAATAAATTTCAGCACGTACCGAAAATGTTTCTTTACCAAATTCCACTTACCAAAGGAGCTTCACTTCGCGACAGCGGCACGAGAAAAGAGTCTTGACGACCCACAAGTATAGGGGATCAATCATAGTCCTTTTGATAAGTAAGGGTGTCGAACCCAACGAGGAGCATAAGGAAATGACAAGCGGTTTTCAGCAAGGTATTCTGTGCAAGTGTTGTGAGTAACAATGATAGATAGTTTTGTAGCAAGATAATTTGTAACAAGTAACAAGTAACAATAGTATCAAGGTGGCCCAATCCTATTTATAGAAAAGGACAATCCTAGAAGTTACCTTATATAAAGTAAATCGCTCTCGAGGACATGGGAATTGCCATTTAGTCACTTTCATCATGTTTAGTTGATTCACATTCGTTACTTTGATAATTTCATATGTGGGTGGACTAGTGCTTGTGTGCTGTTCTTACTTGAACAAGCGACCCATTTATGATTACCCCCTCTCGCAAGCATCCGCAACCATGAAATAAGAATTAAGATATATCTAACCATAGCACGAAACACGTGGATCCAAATTACCCCCTTATAGAATAACACATAAACTAGGGTTTAAGCTTCTGTCACTCTAGCAACCCATCATCTACTTATTACTCCACAATGTCTTCCCTTAGTCCCAAGTATGGTGAAGTGTCATGTAGTCGATGCTCACATGACACCACTAGAGGAAGCAACAACATACATATCATCAAAATATCGAACGAATACCAACTTCACATGAGCACTTATAACATGACATGTCCCATGTCCTCGAGAATAAAAGTAACTAATCACAAATCATCACCATTTAGTCACTTATATATGATTAAGGATCCGAACATATTATCTTCCACCAAATAAACCAACTAGCATCAACAACAAGATGTAATCAACACTACTAGTAAACCACGGGTACCAATGTGAGGTTTTGAGACAAAGATTGAATACAAGAGATGAACTAGGGTTTGAGATGAGATGGAGCTGGTGAGGATGTGGATGAATATTGGTCCTCCCACGAAGGAGGAAGTGTTGGTGATGACGATGGCTTTGATTTCCCTCTCCCAAGGGAAGTTTCCCCGGCAAAATCGCTCTATCAGAGAGCAAAAGTGCTTCTGCCTAGGTTTCCTCCTCAACATGGCGTCTATTCATCCCAAAAGTATCATCTTAATTTTTTCAGATCAAAACTCTTCATATAGCAGAAGATGGGCATCGGGGGGAGCCTATGGGACCCACAAGGCATTAGGGCGCGCCCTAGGGGGGTGGGCACGTCGTGTTGCCTTATGGTCAAAGGGTGGGCCCCCTTCGGTAGTTCTTTGCTCCAATATTCCCTATATATTCCATAAAAATTCTCCGTGAAGTTTTAGACAATTTTTAGTCCAAAAAATTTCCATCCTTTTTCGTAGCCTTTGCGGTCCAGAATTCCAGTTTCCGGTGATTTCTCTCTTTGTATAATCCTTGTAAAATAAGTGAGAAAATGTATAAGTATTTCATCAGAAACTGGAATAATGTTTGCAAAAATTATAAATATCAATATGACATCATGATGCAATATGGACGTATCACACCCTTAGATGATTGGACCGTTGGAATATTAAGCTACTTATCACTCCGGTCCCAAAGGTTCGTTGCTTCAACATGGATGCCTCATGGAAGAAAACAACTAGAAGACTACAACAGGTTTCTCATTTTTATTGAAGTGAAAGAGCATTGCACAAAATCTAGATAACTTGTTCATGTGATGACATGTCCTACATACATTTTGTATATCAACATGTTGTTCAAGTCATCAAGTGACCTCTAAGAGACGCCTTTCAAAGTAGAAAATTAATTATATGCAATAATATGCAATGGATTTGAACTCTGAAATTGCCAGTGGGTAGGTATTATTACATTTTTTCTCTCCTAGTTCCATGTGTTTTTATTAATTGTTGAAAGTACATGTAGTCCTCATGTGTGGTTTTGGTAATTAACGACAATAATTATGAAGTAGTGTTTGCACTCAGACATACATTTGAAGGAAAGTTCTATTGCCAATGCATGAAGAATATTGGATAAACTAAAGGATGAAATCCATCAGCACAAACGTATGCATTGAGACTTGGTAATGAATGACAATTCCTGTGGAGAAACAATGGAATCAAGTTATATACACAAGTTTGTTCTGTGGGTGGTGCAATAAGAAGATTGAATGGATTTGGAATGAATGTCATCGACGTATAGCTTTGCATCAACATTGAGTTCAATGATTGAATCAAATATGATTAAAAAATACACATGATAAACAATATATGATCAAAATGTAGTTCATTAATTCATTGGAGGATCTTAGAGGTTGGCATACTTAGGATAATGAGTTGAGCTAGGCTTAGTTTTGGAATGAACGCTAGCAATAGTTGAGAATATGTGGAATAGATGCCACCAAAAGCAAATTAGTATTTGGAAACCACATGTCACATACGATGACATATTGAAATGATTTGAGAACAAAAATTGTTCGGCTCAATGAGACAAGAATTTTCATATTGAACACTTTTTCGTTCTAGTAAATCTTGGAGTCCGAATAACTCATGCCATGTATGAGATATCAGTGCCCGGGTGTTTGGTGTTGGGTGAAACTCTTCTACTCATTGCGAGGTTAGACTGTTGGGTTGTGGATTTTGCATATGACCTCGCATTGATGTTATTCAAATAGCTCAATCATTCATCTCGAAGAAATGAAGAAAAGTCATTTTGAATACAGTTTGACTTGAGGTCGTTTTGGGGATGTTATCGTGATCAAAATAAATGCCCCTCCACACGTCATGTTTTGATCATGGAGTAAAGATAAAGATTCATCAAAATAAAGCTTGAAGATCGAATTCTAAATGGTCAACATAGAAGTGAAAACAATGTACTACATGGTATCCCATGGTACGGTATAATTTTTCAATTGTGCTTTGTGTACTAACCCATACCATGTGTTTGTCTATGTCTATGCGGGTTAGTTGATTCTCCATGAGCTTGCATCAAGAGAAAGATCCCCAAGTGCACATGGGTGGATGTGATAAAGTGATGATGATAATGGTTCACAAGGGCAAGTTCAAGATAGGCATCTGAATGATTACATGGTTGAAGCTTGCAGATAGTACCTAATAAGCGTGTGAATATAGTCTATGAGAAGAGGCTTCCTGTAAATGGGGTATCCATTTGAAGTCTTCACCAAGTAACATGATGAAGATTTCCTTTCAACTTGAGTCAAGCATAAACGTCAACATGAAGATCAAGTGGAATGCTCGTGCCAAAGGTATTAGTTCCTTTGGTTTTAGTTGTGTGGATCGATCACCATCAAAAAGGATATATGCTCAAGAATGGATTTTTGGAAGCTATCTAATATAGATCTTTTATGTTATTGAGTTATAGGGATCCCACACTATTAAGAGAGGATTAAAGGGATTCGTGATGAAATTCCTTAAGTCAACGTCTCTTATACACCATATTACACTCCTATTCCATGTAATACACAATACCCATACATCCACCAAAAAGCCCGATGCCAAAACTTCACACATATACATACACTAGATTGCCTAAACCTGTCAGTACCATCACTCACTTGTTGGATGTATGGTTCCCATTGAATGTTTGGTTCATCACCTAGGCACTAGATGTCCGACCTCCACCGACAATCTGGTAACCACCTCAACATGACCAATGTCATTAAGGCTAGATGTCCGGTGTCCACGAGATTTTCGGTCCATCACTTAACGACCCTCCATCGAAAATCTGGTAACCACCTCAACTTGACCAATGTCATCCGGGCCAAATGCCCGGTGTCCACCGGATGTCCGGTCCATCACTTAATGACTAGATATTCAGTATATATCAGATGTCTGGTGCCCGTATTACTTTTTCTTCTGCTCATTTATCCCGTTTGTAACTTACAAGGACTATATATCCGGTACCTACCAAATGTCACGTACTTGCATAACTTTTTAAACTCAAATGACTAGATTTAGGGCCACACTATATATATACCCTTCATCACTTCATGGTGGGGCTGAGCAACACAAATATCTTGATATAAATATGATAGAAAGCTCCATATCCTTTCTCTTACACCAAATCTTATACCCCACAGAGATTTGTGATAATTTTTTAGTGATATCTCACCCATTGATAGATCCATTCCTCCTCTCTCTTTTGGCCAAAGCAATTTGCAATCTTGAGCAAAGTGTTGAGGATTTCCTTGTTGACCCTGTTACAATTGGTGGTTGGAGATTCCTAGGCGGTAGGAGTTCTTCGGTGAGGAATCAACTTGTGATTTTCCCACCAAAAAATGTGAAGGTTTGGAGGCCGCCTTAGGGTCTACCACTAGCGGTATAGAACTAACTTTGTGGTGATATCTCAAGGAGAACAGGGTGAACCTTCTGTTGGGTAACATAGCAAAAATTCAAAATTTTCCTACGCCATACATAGATCTTCCTATGGAGAAACCAGCAACGAGAGAGGGGTGAGAGCATCTTCGTACCTTTGAAGATCGCTAAGCGGAAGCGTTGCTAGAACGCGGTTGATGGAGTCGTACTCGTTGCGATTCAGATCACGGTGTGATTCCGATCTAGTGCCGAACCACGGCACCTCCGCGTTCAACACACATGCAGCCCGGTGACGTCTCCCGCACCTTGATCTAGCAAGGAGGAGGGAGAGGTTGGGGAAGAGCTCCAGCAGCACGACGGCATGCTGGTGATGGAGCTATGAGGTCTCCCGGCAGGGCTTCGCCAAGCACCGTGGGAGAGGAGGGAGAGAAGAAGCAGGGCTGCGCCGAGAGAGAGAATTGTGTGTATCCAATGGCCAAAACCTCCACTATATATAGGGGGAAGGAGAGGGGGGCGCACCCTTTATGGTTCCCTCCCCCAAAGGGTGTGGAAGCCCTAGATGGGAGGGGCCGGCACGCGGCCATGGGAGGAGAGGGGGTGGCGCACCCCTAGGTGGGCCTTAGGCCCACCAGCGCTAGGGTTCCCCCCCCCTTCCCTCTCTGGTGCGCCTTGGGCTGGGTGTGGGGGCGCACCAGCCCACCTAGGGGCTGGTTCCCTCTCACACTAGGCCCATGTAGCCTCCCGGGGCTGGTGGCCCCTCCCGGTGGGCCTCCGGAACCCTTCCGGTGGTCCCGGCACGTTGCCGGTGGTGCCCGAAACATTTCCAGCGTCCAAACCCATCCATCCTATATATCAATCTTTACATCCGGACCATTCCGGAGCTCCTCGTGACGTCCGGGAACTCATTCGGGATTCCGAACTACCTTCGGTAACCTCATACAACAATTCCCTATAAACCTAGCGTCATCAAACCTTAAGTGTGTACACCCTACGGGTTTGGGAGGCATGTAAACATGACCGAGACACCTCTCCGGCCAATAACCATCAGTGAGGTCTGGATACCCATGGTGGATCCCACATGTTCCACGATGATCTCATCAGATGAACCACGATGTCAAGGATTCAGTCAATCCCGTATAAAATTCCCTTTGTCTATCGGTATAGAACTTGCCAGAGATTCGATCGTTGGTATCCCTATACCTTGTTCAATCTCGTTACCGGCAAGTCTCTTTAATCGTTCCGTATTACATCATCATGTGACTAACTCCTTAGTCACATTGAGCTCATTATGAGGATGTTCTACCGAGTGGGCCCAGAGATACCTCTCCGTCACACGGAGTGAAAAATCCCGATCTCGGTTCATACCAACCCAACAGATACTTTCGGAGATACCTGTAGTGCACCTTTATAGTCACCCAGTTACGTTGTGACGTTTGATACACCCAAAGCACTCCTACGGTATCCGGGAGTTGCACAATCTCACGGTCGAAGGAAAAGATACTTGACATTAGAAAAGCTTTAGCATATGAATAACATGATCTAGTGTTATGCTTAGGATTGGGTCTTGTCCATCACATCATTCTCCTAATGATGTGATCCCGTTATCAATGACATCAAATGTCCATGATCAGGAAACCATGATCGTCTATTGATCAACGAGCTAGCCAACTAGAGGCTTGCTAGGGACACATTGTGATCTATTTATTCACACATGTATTATTGTTTCCTGTTAATACAATTATAGCATGAACAATAGACGATTATCATGAATAAGGAAATATGATAATAACCATTTTATTATTGCCTCCAGGGCATATTTCCAACAGTCTCCCACTTGCACTACAGTCAATAATCTAGGTACATTGTGATGAATCGAACACCCATAGCATTATGGTGTTGATCATGTTTTGCTCGTGGAAGAGGTTTAGTCAACGGGTCTGCAATATTCAGATTCGTGTGTACTTTACAAATATCTATGACTCCTCTCTGGACCTGGTCCTCGATGGAGTTGTAGCGGCGTTGGATGTGCTTGGTCTTCGTGTGAAATCTGGGCTCCTTGGTTATGGCAATGGCTCCAGTGTTATCACAGAAGAGTGTCATCGGACCTGACGCGCTTGGAACCACTCCAAGGCCGGTGATGAACTCCTTCATCCAGATCCCTTCATGAGCTGCTTCCGAAGCAGCTATGTACTCCGCTTCACATGTAGATGCTGCCACGACGTCTTGCTTGCTGCTGCACCAGCTCACTGCCCCACCATTCAGAACATACACGTATCCGGTTTGTGACTTAGAGTCATCTAGATCCGTGTCGAAGATAGCATCGGCTTAACCCTTTACGACAAGCTCTTCGTCACCTCCATAAATGAGAAACATCTCCTTAGTCCTTTTCAGGTACTTAAGGATATTCTTGACCGTTGTCCAGTGTTCCATACCGGGATCACTTTGGTACCTCCCTACCAAACTTATGGCAAGGTTTATATCAGGTGTGGTACACAACATGGCATACATTAGAGGCCCACGACTGAAGCGTAGGGGACAGTACTCATCTTCTCTCTATGTGCTCCTGTGGTCGGTGACTGAGTCTTACTCAATCTCATACCTTGCAAAACTGGCAAGAACCCCTTCTTCGAGTTTTCCATATTGAACTTTTTCAATATCTTGTCAAGGTATGTACTTTGTGAAAGACCTATGAGGCGTTTCGATCTATCTCTATAGATCTTGATGCCTAATATGTATGCAGCTTCTCCAAGGTTCTTCATTGAAAAACTCTTATCCAAGTAGGCCTTTATGCTCTCCAATAACTCTATATCATTCCCCATCAATAATATGCCATCCACATATCATATGAGAAAAGCTATAGAGCTCCCACTCACTTTCTTGTACAGACAGGCTTCTCCATAAACTTGTATGAATCCAAACGCTTTAATCACCTCATTAAAGCGAATGTTCCAACTCCGACATGCTTGCACCAGCCCATAGATGGAGCACTGGAGCTTGCATACCTTGTTAGCACTCTTAGGATCGACAAAACCTTCTGGTTGCATCATATACAACTCTTCCTTAAGATACCCGTTAAGGAACGCTGTTTTGACATCCATTTTCCAAATTTCATAATCATGAAAAGCGGCAATTGCTAACATGATTCGGACTGACTTCAGCTTCGCTACGGGAGAGAAAGTCTCATCGTAGTCAACTCCTTGAATTTGTCGAAAACCCTTTGCAACAAGTCGAGCTTTATAAACGGTCATATTACCGTTTGCGTCGGTCTTCTTCTTGAAGATCCATTTATTTTCTATGGCTCGCCGATCATCGGGCAAGTCCAGCAAAGTCCGTACTTTGTTCTCATACATGGATCCTATCTAGGATTTCATGGCCTCAAGACATTTGTTGCAATCCGAGCCCGCCATTGCTTCTTCATAGTTTGAAGGTTCACCGTTGTCTAACAACATGATCTCCATCACAGGGTTGCCATACCACTCTGGTGCGGAACGTACCCTTGTGGACCTTCGTGGTTCAGTAGCAACTTGATTCGAAGCTTCATGATCATCATCATTAATTTCCTCTTCAGTTGGCGTAGGTGCCACAGGAACATTTTCCCGCGCTGCGCTACTCTCCGGTTCTAGAGGAGGTACAATTACCACATCAAGTTCTACTTTCCTCCCACTTACTTCTTTCGAG
This sequence comes from Hordeum vulgare subsp. vulgare, assembly GCF_904849725.1. Classification (NCBI taxonomy): domain Eukaryota; kingdom Viridiplantae; phylum Streptophyta; class Magnoliopsida; order Poales; family Poaceae; genus Hordeum; species Hordeum vulgare. The sequence goes on along the minus strand of NC_058522.1, from coordinate 425,253,123 downwards.
AGAAACTATTTCTCTAGAAAGGATCCGTTCTTGGCAACAAAGATTTTACCTTCGGATCTAAGATAGAAGGTGTACCCAATAATTTCCTTAGGGTATCCTATGAGTACGCATTTCTCTGCTTTGGGTTCGAGCTTTTCTGGTTGAAGTTTGTTCACATAAGCATCGCAACACCAAACTTTTAGAAACGACAGCTTAGGTTTCTAGCCAAACCATAATTCGTACGGTGTCGTCTCAACGGATTTAGACGGTGCCCTATTTAAAGTGAATGCTACAGTTTCCAATGTGTATCCCCAAAATGATAGCGGTAAGTCGGTAAGAGACATCATAGATCGCACCATATCTAATAAAGTGTGATTACGACGTTCAGACACTCCGTTACGTTGCGGTGTGCCACGCGGCGTCAGTTGTGAAACAATTCCACATTTCCTTAGGTGTGTGCCAAACTCGTGACTCGAATATTCTCCTCCATGATCAGATTGTAGACACTTTATTTTCTTGTCACATTGATTCTCAACCTCACTCTGAAATTCCTAAAACTTTTCAAATGTTTCAGACTTGTGTTTCATCAAGTAGATATATCCATACCTACTCAAATCATCGGTGAGAGTGAGAACATAACGATAACCACCGCGAGCTTCAACGTTCATTGGACCACATACATCAGTATGTATTATTTCCAATAAGTCGGTTGCTCTCTCCATTACTCCTGAGAATGGAGTCTTAGTAGGGCTGGGCATATAACCCGAAAACCGATTTACCGAACCGAAATAACCGGCACCGAAGCCGAATAAACCGAAACCGAGAGCTTCGGTAGTACAATCGGTCTGCATATCTGCAAAACCGAAATTATTTCGGTAAATTCGGGTTTGAGCCATCGGTCAACCGAACCGACCGAACACCGATTAGAAAAGAAGCCCAGCTCGGTTGGCGCCTGGCGGTTGGCCCATCACTAGATAGAGCCTCCCCGCTTGCCCTAATCCCCTGCAGCCGCACGCGTGAGGACTACCGAGGTAGCGAGCGAGCCGCCGCCGTCTGACCGCTGCCTGCGATTCAATTCGCCGCCTCCTCGCTTCTCGCATGGAGTTTATTGATCGATGCTTCACCTTCCGTCGCTTCCCCGATGCTGAGCGAGCCCCATCCTTTTATACCGCGAGGTCCGCGACGGCGAGTCAATTACCACTTCACCAGGGAGGCACCGAGGCGGGGACGAGGAACTCCGAATCCCAGCGGCCTAGCCGGCTCGCTGGAGACGGATCCATAGCAGCTTCACAAACAGGGTTGCTCGCCCTCCCGCAGAACTGCGGAGGCGTGGCGTTCCAGAAGAACAGGGGAGATCGGCCTGTTCGGGGAGATCGGCCTGTTCGGGGAGGACGATTCTGCAAGGCTGCAATCCTGCAACGTAAGTCCTCTATTTCAATCCTTGTATTCATTTTTCCCCATCTAAGAATCTGAAACGTGATCCATCTAAGAATCTGATGTCAGTCTAGTTAAAGAAATCATTCTTGTGTTGAACTGTTGATGAATACGTAGCCTAAACTAATTGCCAAACTGTAGTACTGTACTACTATTCTTCATTGTCAGCCATCTACATTGATTTGTTTATGTGGAATACTTGTTGACAGTGAAACCTTGTTTGACTGTAGATGTCGTCCTAGGTTCAAGAGATTGTGGGGACAGACACTGTTGTGCCTTCTTCAGCTGTAACAACAGCTGGTGTAGTGCCTATGGATGTCGAGAAGGCCGTTGGCAGTGATCGTGTTGTTGAGATTGTGCAAGCAGCGGAAGCAGGGAAGGAGGATGATAAACAGGGGATTGGGAAGGCAAAAGATGTGAAGGGGGATGATAATGACAAGAAAGACACCCAGAAGCAGATGGCATCAAGATCAGAGATGTGGAACCACTTTGAAAAGGTAATCATCAATGGTGTTTTGCAGAAAGGAAAATGCAACTACTGCAAGAAAGTGATTGGTCTTTTCAATGTTAAGAGTCATAAGGGAGATGATATTGGGAAATACTTGCAGAAAACCTTGATCGATTGGGGGATAGAGAAGGTCATGACCATTACTGTTGATAATGCTAGTAATAATGATGGTGGAATTGGTTACATGAAAAAGGAACTGAATAAAGCTAAGACTTCCATATCTGAAGGCAAATATCTCCACATGAGGTGTGCTGCCCATATTGTCAACTTAATAGTTACTGATGGTCTAAAAGAAGTTGATACTTCAGTCAAGCGTGTGCGTGCAGCTGTTAGATATGTGAGGAATAGCCCAAGTAGGATGATTAAGTTCAAAGAATGTGCTGACCTAGAGAAGGTTAACACTAAAGCTTTCTTAATCCTTGATGTGAGCACCAGGTGGAACTCTACATATTATATGTTGAAGGCTGCTGCTAGCTATGAGAAAGTTTTTGCTAGGTATGCTGATGAGGATCCGTACTATGCTACATATTATTTGTTTTCAGAATTAATTGCGGAGCATAAGGAGAAAGCAAAGCTCCAAAGCTATGCCAAGTCCACCACCGCAAAGCCTACTTCTTAAGAATTGGTGAGATTTCAAAATGGAAAAAAACCATAATTTTATCTATGAGTGTATTTGTCCGTATGAGCCACTCATGCTTTATTATTGGTTGTAGTTCTGGATAACTTGTTGATGAAGGCCGGAGCAGAAGCTTTGGATAACTTGTTGATGAAGGCTGGAGCAAAAGTGCAGCCTCCAAGTTTATATGTTGGCGAATGGCAGTGATATTTCTCTTATATGTTGCCTGCTACTATCTATTTCCTATTTCCAAATTAAGTCATGAGGGCTAAGTGTCATGTGTCGTCGAACTTTACTATTATTGTCGTGTCTTGAGACTTGAGTTCGGTTCGTCTACTATATTATTGTTTGGATGCTATATTTTGAGTCTTAAAATTTTATTATCTTTTTCACTTCTTTGTTATTACTGCTTATGAGGGAATTGGCAAGTACTCTGAGACATGCCAAAAGGTGTCTCTCTCCTAATCATATTCTATCCTTTTCTTATCTTAAAATTTTGTGTACGAAGGGGCATGTGAGTTGGCGTGCAGGCTAGCTTTTAACATGCAGGCATGCAGTGCTACAGGTCGGTGCTGTCAGGGCTACATGCATTGATGCATGCACTGAGTGTTGTACTGTCAGTCAATCGGTGCTGTCCGGTCACACCGATGACCGAACCGATTTCTCGGTGCACCGGATGCTCGGTTTGGCATTTCTTAGTTAACTGATCGGTCAACGATTTCTTAAAACCGAATTCTCACACAGACCGAAGAACTGCACCGTTCGGTTCGGGGGAACCGAATGCCCAGTCCGAAGTCTTAGTCATCTTGCCCATGAGGCACGGTTCGCATGTGTCAAATGATTCAAAGTCAAGAGACTCTAACAGTCCATCAATATGGAGTTTCTTCATGCGCTTGACACCGATATGACCAAGGCGGCAGTGCCACAAGTATGTGGGACTATCATTATCAACCTTACATCTTTTGGTATTCACACTATGAATATGTGTAACATCACGATCGATATTCATCAAGAATAAACCATTCACCAGCGGAGCATGACCATAGAACATATCACTCATATAAATAGAACAACCATTATTCTCTGACTTAGATGAGTAGCCGTCTCGCATTAGCAAGACCCTGATACAATGTTCATGCTTAAAGCTGGTACTAAATAACAATTATTAAGGTTTAAAACTAATCCCGAAGGTAGATGTAGAGGCAGCGTGTCGACGGCGATCACATCGACCTTGGAGCCATTCCCGACGCGCATCGTCACCTCGTCCTTAGCCAGCCTCCGTTTATTCCACAGTTCCTGCTTTGAGTTGCAAATGTGAGCAACAACACCGGTATCAAATACCCAGGAGCTACTATGAGCGCCGGTAAGGTACACATCAATAACATGTATATCATATATACCTTTGATGTTGCCAGCCTTCTTGTCCGCTAAGTACTTGGGACAGTTCCGCTTCCAGTGACTGTTTCCCTTGCAATAGAAGCACTCAGTCCCAGGATTGGGTCCATTCTTTTTCTTCTTCCCGGCAACTGGCTTACCGGGCGCGGCAACAACTTTGCCGTCTTTCTTGAAGTTCTTCTTACCCTTGCCATTTTTGAAACTTGTGGTCTTATTGACCATCAACACTTGATGCTCTTTCTTGATTTCTACTTCTGCAGATTTCAGCATCGAGTACAACTCGGGAATGGTCTTCTCCATCCCTTGCATGTTGTAGTTCAGCACAAAACCCTTGTAGCTCGGTGGGAGAGACTGGAGGATTCTGTCAATTACAGCGTCATCCGAAAGTTCGACTCCAAGCTGAGTCAGACGACCGTGCAACCCAGACATTCTAAGTATGTGCTCACTAACAGAACTGTTCTCCTCCATCTTGCAGCTAAAGAACTTATCGGAGACTTCATATCTCTCGACCCGGGCATGAGCTTGAAAAACTAGTTTCAGCTCCTGGAACATCTCATATGCTCCGTGTTTCTCAAAACGCTTTCGGAGCCCCGGTTCTAAACTGTATAGCATGCCACATCTAACCAGAGAGTAGTCATCACTCCGCGTTTGCCAGACGTTCTGAACATCTTGGGCTGTCGCGGGAACAGGAGGGTCACCTAGCGGCGCATCAAGGACATAAGCCTTCTTGGATGCAATGAGGATGAGCTTCAAGTTGCGGATCGAGTCCGCATAGTTGCTACCATCATCTTTCGGCTTGTTTTTCTCCAGAACGCGTTGAAATTGAGGTTGACAGGTGCGTTGGCCATTGGATCTACAATATTTGTAAAGACAACTTTTAGACTAAGTTCATGATAATTAAGTTCATCTAATCAAATTATGTATGAACTCCCACTTAAATCGACATCCCTCTAGTCATCTAAGTGTTACATGATCCATGTCGACTAACCCGTGTCCGATCATCACGTGAGACAGACTAGTCGTTGATGGTGAGCATCTCCATGCTGATCATATTCAACCATATGACTCATGTACTACCTTTGGGTCTCTCTTATTCGAGGCCATGTCTGTACATGCTAGGCTCGTCGAGTCAACCTAAGTGTTTCACGTGTGTAAATCTGGCTTACACCCGTTGTATTCGAACGTTAGAATCTATCACACCCGATCATCACGTGGTGCTTTGAGACAACGATCCTTCGCAACGGTGCACACTTAGGGGAATAAATTCTCGAAATTTTATGAGGGATCATCTTATTATGCTACAGTCATTCTAAGCAATAAGATGAAAAACATGATAAACATCACATGCAATCATATAGTGACATGATATGGCCATTATCATCTTTGCTCCTTCGATCTCCATCTTCGGGCATCACATGATCATCATCGTCACCGGCGTGACACCATGATCTCCATCATTGTGTCTCCGTGAAGTTGTCACGCCAACTACTACTACTACTACAGCTAACCGTTAGCAATGAAGTATAAGTAGTAAGCACATGGCGTTGCATCTCATACAATAAATTAAGACAACTCCTATGGCTCCTGCCGGTTGTCATACTCATCGACGTGCAAGTCGTGAATCCTATTACAAGAACATGATCATCTCATACATCACACATGTAACATTGCTACTGCAACAAAAGACCTTCCAACGGCGCCACAAACAAGCGTGCTGACGGGAGACTATTCTTGTCTTGATACTCCTCAGCAACGGCACCAGGAATCCTTCTGCTACAGCTACGCCATTAGGGACTTCCTTGGCAAATATGCAAAGGATTCCCCCGTGGCCTTGGAGCCTTGCGTTGGTGTTCCCTCGAAGCGGAAAGGGTGATGTAGCACATAGGCGGTAAGTATTTCCCTCAGTTTTGAGAACCAAGGTATCGATCCAGTGAAGGATTATCACAAGTACCTACACAAACACAAAGAGCTTGCACCCAACGCTATGAAGGGGTTGTCAATCCCTTATAGATTGTTTGCCAAGTGAGAGCTGCAAAAAGAAACAAAGCAAAGTAAAAGCAAAAGTGGAAACGATAGGTGTGAATAGACCTGCGGGCCGTAGTGTTCACTAGTGGCTTCTCTCATGAAAGCAAGTAGACGGTGGGTGAACGAATTACTGTCGAGCAATTGATAGAACCGCACAAAGTCGTGACGTTATCTATGGCAATGATTTTATCTATAGGCATCACGTCCAAAACAAGTAGACCGATACTTTCTGCATCTACTACTATCACTCCACACGTCGACCGCTATCCAGCATGCATCTAGTGTATTAAGTTCATGAGAACAGAGTAACGCCTTAAGCAAAATGACATGATGTAGATGGACAATCTCATATCTACGATGAAAGCCCATCTTGTTACCCTTGATGGCAACAACACGATGCGTGCCTTGCTGCCCCTTCTGTCACTAGGAAAGGTCACCACACGGTGTGAACCCAAAACCAAGCACTTCTCCCATTGCAAGAATCATACATCTAGTTGGCCAAACAAAACCCAAGACTCGGAGAGACTTACAAGGATATCAATTCATGCATATAAGAAATCAACAAAGACTCAAATATATATCATAGATAATCTGATCACAAATCCACAATTCATCGGATCTCGACAAACACACCGCCAAAGAGGATTACATCGCATAGATATCCATGAAGATCATGGAGAACTTTGTATTGAAGATCCAAGAGAGAGAAGAAGCCATCTAGCTACTAACTACGGACCCGTAGGTCTGAAGTGAACTACTCATGAGTCATTGGAGGGGCGATTGTGTTGATGAAGAAGCCCTCGAACTCCAAAGTCCCCTCCGGCACGGCACCGGGAAGGGTCTCCAGATGAGATCTCGCGGAAACGGAAGCTTGCGGCGGTGGAAAAGTGTTTTCGTGGATGCCCTGATTTTTTTCTGGATTTTTATGGAATTTATAGGCCAAAGACCTAGGGCAGGGGAGTGCCAGGGGGGCCACAAGCTTGGTTGCCGCAGCCCCCCTGGCCGCGGCAACAGGGCTTGTGGGCACCCTGTGGTCCCACTTGCTTGGCCCTCAAGCCTCCCGATCTTCTTCCGTTCTGGAAAATTTTATTTCGGGGATTTTATTCCGTTTGGACTCCGTTCCAAAATCAGATCTGAAAAGAGTCGAAAACACAGAAAAAACAGGAACTCGCGCTTGGCACTGAATTAATAAGTTAGTCCCAAAAAAGATATAAAAGGTAAACAAAACATCCAAGTTGACAAGATAACAACGTGAAACCATCAAAAATTATAGATACGTTTGAGACGTATCAAGCATCCCCAAGCTTAACTCATGCTCGTCCTCGAGTAGGGAAGTGATAAAGAATGAATTTTTGATGCTTTCATGCTGCCTAACATATATGTCCTTTGTAACTCCTCTTATGTGACGTGAATGTTCAGATCCATTAGAATCAAAACAATAGTTTGCTATTGACGTGGAAACAATAATACTACAAGCAAACTAGCAAGGTAATCATGAACTTTCAAAATAACAAGGCCAAAAGAAAGTTATCCCTACAAAATCATATAGTCTGGCTATGCTCTATCATCATGGCACAACGAATTTAAATCATGCACAACCCCGGTATTGGCCAAGTAATTGTTTTCACACCTTTACTTTCTCAAACTTTTTCAACTCTCACGCAATACATGAGCGTGAGCCATGGCTTTAGCACTATAAGTGGTGTGGAGTGTGGTGGAGGTTGCAAGACAAACAAGGAGAAGATGGTCACATTGACTAGGAATATCAATGAGCTATGGAGATGCTCATCAATAGATATCAACGTGAGTGAGTAGGGATTGCCATACAAATGATGCACTAGAGCTAAGAGTATGTGAAAGCTCTTTAAAGAAAACTAGTGGGTGTGCATCCAACTTGCTTGCTCACGAAGACCTAAGGCAATTTTGAGAAAGCCTATCATTGCAATATACAAGCCAAGTTATATAATAAAAATTTCCCACTAGCTATATGGTGGTGACAAAACGAGAGACTCTCAATCATGAAGATCATGGTGCTTAATATGCACAAGTGTGGAAAAGTGGTAGCATTGTCCCTTCTCTCTTTTTCTCTCATTTTTTTGGATGGGCTCCTTGGCCTCTTTTTTTTGGTGGGCATCTTTGGCCTCTTTTTGTATATGGGCTTCGCTGGCCTCTTTTATTTCCTCACATGGGACAATGTTCCATCAATGATGATCATCACACTTACAACTCAAAACTCTGAGCAATGGTGACTCTATATGGAATGCCTTTGGTAGTGTACTGTGACAATGATCTAGCATGGCATGGGCATTAATGGAAACATCATGCTAGCTATCTTACGATCATGCAATGGCAATGTAGACGTGGTGGCACATGTCATGGTGGTAGTTGCATGGCAATATATCTCGGAATGACTTTGAAAAAGCCATAGTAGGTAGGTATGGTGGTTGTTTTGAGGGAGGCTAATGGTGGGTTTAGTGCACCGACGAAAGTTGCCCGTCACTAAGAAGATAGTGATGGTGGAAGGTGAAAGTGCATCTAAACCATGGACTCAACATTAGTCATGAAGAACTCATATACTTGTTGCAAAAGTTGTATTAGTAATCGAAACAAAGCATTCAACGCATACTCCTAGGGGAAGGGTTGGTAGGTATAAACCATCGCGCGATCCCGACCGCCACACAAAGGGTGACAATCAATAGACTAATCATGCTCAGACTTCATCACATAGCGGTTCACCATACGTGCATGCTACGGGAATCACTAACTTCAACACAAGTATTTCTAGATCCACAACACCTTACTAGAATAACTTCAATATTACCACAACCACAACTCAAAACTAATTGAGATGAATCAAACTTCTCTAACTATTCAATGCACATGAAGGTGGAAGTTTTCATATCCCTTTGGATAACTACCCCTTTTGAGACTACTTTCAAAGCATAGATCAACTACCAAGCCACGCACCGCCGTGCTCTAAAAGATATAAGTGAAGCACATAGATCAAAAGCAACTAGCTCAAAAGATATAAGTGAAGCACATGTGAGCTGAATTGTCTAACCAAAGGATATAAGTGAAGCTCGACAAAATCACGGTGAGTGCATGTCTCTCTCTAGGTGTGCAACAAGGATGATTGTCACACAACAAAAATAAAAGACTCCTACGATACAAGACGCTCCAAGCAAAACACGTAACATGTGGTGAATAAAAATATAGCCCCAAGTAACGTTACCGATGGATTGAAGACGAAAGAGGGGATGCCTTCCCGGGGCATCCCCAAGCTTAGGCTTTTATGGCATCCTTGAATCATCTTGGGGTGCCTTAGGAATCCCCAAGCTTGAGCTCTTGCCACTCTTTATCTTTTTGTCCATAAGAACTTCACCCAAAACTTGAAAACTTCACAACACGAAACTTAAACAGAAACTCGTGATAACATTAGTATAAGAAAGCAAACCACCACTTCCTTAGGTACTGTAGCAAACTTAAATTCTACTTATGTTGATGTTGGGTTACTGTATTTTCAATCTTCCATGGCTAATACCCCCCCGATACTATCCATAATTTCATCAAAATAAGCAACCAACACAACAAAGACAGAATCTGTTAACAACAGACCGGTCTGTAGCAATCTGTAGACTTCGTATACTTCTGTTCTTCAAAAATTCTAAAAAATTACGACAATTTGAATAATTTGCGTAGCAATCAGCAGCAAAAAGAATCAACTCAAAAGCTCTTACTGAAAAAAATGAAAATTCTTTTCGTGAGCAGAAAGTTTCTGTCTTTTCCAGCATGACCAAACGATCATCCCCAAGACTAATCATAACGGTTTTGCTTGGCACAAACGCAAAAAAGAAACACAAAAAACACAATCATGACAGAATTATGAAAGTGTGGAAAACACAAAACAGAAAGAAAAAGAATAGATTCGTTGGGTTGCCTCCCAACAAGCGTTATTGTTTAACGCCCTTAGCTAGGCAAAAGGTGATGGAATCACGTATAGTCATCTTTGGTGCTCAAACCATAAGTAGTGTGATCATTCATCATCTTAAGATCTTCATCTTTATTGGATGACTCATCACTAGCTTTAGGAACAAAAACAGACTTGACAGTCCTTTTGAGAGTGAGATTTGGAGTATTTTGCACAGCGGCAAAAGCGGAACCCAAGTTGGTTATGACATCCTCTAGTTTGCCAATTCTAGAGGAATCATTGACTATGGGTTCCTTCTCCCTTAATTTTTTCAAAACATTTCCCACTTTGGATCTGTACTGAGTAATTTGATTGTGGATCTTTCTATCCAAACCCTCAATAAGTTCAACTATGGCAATTTTGTTTTCAATAGCGTCAAGCCTTTGCATCACGTGTTCCAAGGTTAAGGTAGTTCCATTAACCATGAGCGGGGGTGAGCCTACCAAATTCATGATAGCCCCATAGGAGTCAACAGTATGGCTCCCCAAAAAATTCCCGCCTACGATGGTATCAAGAATATACCTATTCCAAGGAGAGATTCCAACATAAAAACTGTGAAGAAGAACGGTAGTGGATTGCTTACGAGTAGATCTACTCTGAGCATTGCAAATCCGGTACCAAGCGTCCTTTAAATTTTCTTCCTCATTTTGCCTGAAATTGAGAACTTCGTACTCAGGGTATCGTTTGGAGTAGTGGGTCTAGACATTGATGGACTATCCCACACACAAACGAGCAGGAAGTAAGCGAGTGAAGCAGGCAAAAGAGAACGACAAAGGAAGACAGCAAAAAGGCAAAAGGCAAAAGAAAACGGCAAAGGAGAAAGGCAAATGAAAACGACAAATGTGAAGTGGGGGAGAGGAAAACGGGAGGCAACTGGCAAAAAAGTAAATGCAAGAGATGAGTTTGTGAGACCTACTTGGATAGATCTCTCCTTCCCCGGCAACGGTGCTAGAAATACTTCTGCTACTGCAACAAAAGACCTTCCAAAGGCGCGAGAAACAAGCGTGCCGATGGGAGACTATTCTTGTCTTGATACTCCTTAGCAACGGCACCAGGAATCCTTCTGCTACAGCTACGCCATTAGGGACTTCCTTGGCAAATATGCAAAGGATTCCCCCGTGGCCTTGGAGCCTTGCGTTGGTGTTCCCTCAAAGCGGAAAGGGTGATGTAGCACATAGGCGGTAAGTATTTCCCTCAGTTTTGAGAACCAAGGTATCGATCCAGTGAAGGATTATCACAAGTACCTACACAAACACAAAGAGCTTGCACCCAACGCTATGAAGGGGTTGTCAATCCCTTATAGATTGTTTGCCAAGTGAGAACTGGAAGCAAAAAGAAACAAAGCAAAGTAAAAGCAAAAGTGGAAACGATAGGTGTGAATAGACACGGGGGCCGTAGTGTTCACTAGTGGCTTCTCTCATGAAAGCAAGTAGACGGTGGGTGAACGAATTATTATCGAGCAATTGATAAAACCGCGCAAAGTCGTGACGTTATCTATGTCAATGATTATATCTATAGGCATCACGTCCAAAACAAGTAGACCGATACTTTCTGCATCTACTACTATTACTCCACACGTCGACCGCTATCCAGCATGCATCTAGTGTATTAAGTTCATGAGAACAGAGTAACGCCTTAAGCAATATGACATGATGTAGATGGACAATCTCATATCTACGATAAAAGCCCATCTTGTTACCCTTGATGACAACAACGTGTGCCTTGCTGCCCCTTCTGTCACTGGGAAAGGTCACCACATGGTATGAACCCAAAACCAAGCACTTCTCCCATTGCAAGAATCATAGATCTAGTTGGCCAAACAAAACCCAAGACTCGGAGAGACTTACAAGGATATCAAATCATGCATATAAGAAATCAACAAAGACTCAAATATATATATCATAGATAATCTGATCACAAATCCACAATTCATCGGATCTCGATAAACACACCGCCAAATAGGAGTACATCGGATAGATCTCCATGAAGATCATGGAGAACTTTGTATTGAAGATCCAAGAGAGAGAAGAAGCCATCTAGCTACTAACTGCGGACCCGTAGGTCTGAAGTGAACTACTCACGAGTCATTGGAGGGGCGATGATGTTGATGAAGAAGCCCTCCAACTCCAAAGTCCCCTCCGGCATGGCACCGGGAAGGGTCTCCAGATGAGATCTCGCGGAAACAGAAGCTTGCGGCGGCGGAAAAGTGTTTTCATGGATGCCCTGATTTTTTCTGGATTTTTAGGAAATTTATAGGCCAAAGAACTAGGGCAGGGGAGTGCTAGGGGGGCCACAAGCTTGGTTGCCGCGACCTCCCCCCTGGCCGCGGCAACAAGGCTTGTGGGCCCCCTGTGGGCCCACTTGCTTGGCCCTCAAGTCTCCCGATCTTCTTCCGTTCTGGAAAAATTTATTTCGGGGATTTTATTCCGTTTGGACTCCGTTCCAAAATCAGATCTGAAAAGAGTCAAAAACATAGAAAAAACAGGAACTCGCGCTTGGCACTTAATTAATAAGTTAGTCCCAAAAAAGATATAAAAGGTAAACAAAACATCCAAAGTTGACAAGATAACAACGTGAAACGATAACAAATTATAGATACGTTTGAGACGTATCAAACATCACGTCCTTTGGCCATATCACATCACATGTCAAGCCCTGCAAAACAAGTTATACGTCCTCTAATTGTTGTTGCAAGTTTTACGTGTCTGATTTGGGTTTCTAGCAAGAACGCCTTCTTACCTACGTGACAGCCACAATGTTGATATGACAAAGCTATTTACCCTTCATAAGGACCCTTTTCATCAAATCCAATCCGACTATAGTAGGAGAGACAAACAGCCGCTAGCCACCTTATGCACCGTGTGCATGTCAACCGGTGGAACATGTCTCACGTAAGCGTACGTGTAAGGTCGGTCCGGGCCGCTTCATCCCACAATACCGCAGGAAAGGAATAAGACTAGTAGTGGCAAGCAACTGACAAAATCAGCGCCCACAACCTTTGTGTTCTACTCGTGCAAAGAATCTACGCATAGAAAACCTCGCTCTGATACCACTGTTGGGTAAAGTAGCAAAAATTCAAAATTTTCCTATGCCATACATAGATCTTCCTATGAAGAAACCAGCAACTAGAGAGGGGTGAGAGCATCTTCATACCTTTGAAGATCGCTAAGTGAAAGCGTTGCTAGAACGCGATTGATGGAGTCGTACTCGTTGCGATTCAGATCGCAGTGTGATTCCGATCTAGTGCCGAACCACGACACCTCCGCGTTCAACACATGTGTAGCCCGGTGACGTCTCCTGCACCTTGATCCAGCAAGGAGGAGGGAGAGGTTGGGGAAGAGCTCCGGCGGCACGATGGCGTGGTGGCGATGGAGCTACGAGGTCTCCTGGCAGGGCTTCACCAAGCACCGTGGGAGAGGAGGGAGAGGAGAAGTAGGGCTGCGCCGAGAGAGAGAGAATTGCGTGTCCCCAATGGCCAAAACCTCGACTATATATAGGGGGAAGGAGAGGGGGGCGCACCCTTTAGGGTTCCCACCCCCAAAGGGTGCGGCAGCCCTAGATGGGAGGGGCTCGCGGGCGGCTAGGGGAGGAGAGGGGGTGGTGCACCCCTAGGTGGGCCTTAGGCCCACCAACGCTAGGGTTCCCCCCCTTCCCTCTCTGGTGCGCCTTGGGCTAGGTGTGAGGGGCGCACCAGCCCACCTAGGGGCTGGTTCCCTCTCACACTTGGCCCATGTAGCCTCCCGGGGCTAGTGGCCCCTCCTGGTGGGCCTCTGGAACCCTTCCGGTGGTCCCGACACGTTGCCGGTGGTGCCCGAAACATTTTCGGCGTCCAAACCCATCCATCCTACATATCAATCTTTACCTCCGGACCATTTCGGAGCTCCTCGTGACATCCGGGATCTCATCCGGGTCTCCGAACTACCTTCGGTAACCTCGTACAACAATTCCCTATAACCCTAGCGTCATCGAACCTTAAGTGTGTAGACCCTACGGGTTCGGGAGACATGTAGACATGACCGAGACACCTCTCCGGCCAATAACCATCAACGGGGTCTGGATACCCATGGTGGCTCCCACATGTTCCACGATGATCTCATCGGATGAACCACGATGTCAAGGATTCAATCAATCCCGTATACAATTCCCTTTGTCTATCGGTATAGAACTTGCCCGAAATTCGATCGTCGGTATCCCTATACCTTGTTCAATCTCGCTACCGACAAGTCTCTTTACTTGTTCCATAGTACATCACCCCGTGACTAACTCCTTAGTCACATTGAGCTCATTATGATGATGTTCTACCGAGTGGGCCCAGAGATACCTCTCCGTCACACGGAGTGTCAAATCCCGATCTCGATTCGTACCAACCCAACACATACTTTCGGAGATACCCGTAGTGCACCTTTATAGTCACCCAGTTATGTTGTGACATTTGATACACCCAAAGCACTCCTGCGGTATCCGGGAGTTGAAGGAAAAAGATACTTGACATTACAAAAGCTTTATCATACGAACAACACGATCTAGTGCTATGCTTAGGATTGGGTCTTGTCCATCACATCATTCTCCTAATGTTGTGATCACGTTATCAATGACATCCAATGTCCATGATCAGGAAACCATGATCATCTATTGATCAACGAGCTAGCCAACTAGAGGCTTGCTAGGGACACATTATGATCTATTTATTCACACATGTATTACTGTTTCCTGTTAATACAATTATAGCATGAACAATAGACGATTATCATGAACAAGGAAATATGATAATAACCATTTTATTATTGCCTCTAGGGCATATTTCCAATAGCTTCGTGGTGTTGGTGTGACTTCATGGTAATATCCATCCCTCCAATGATGGTGAACACCGAGATACATCCTTGTCATCGTGTACTCAATTACCTCTAACTCTAGCTCCTTACTTTTGATTTACTTTGGTCACTTGACCTTGCATTTACTACATCTTGTCGTTCTCGTTGTATTGTGTTAGTTATCCCTTTGTAGAGATTATATTTAGGCCTATAATTTATATTCCACAATTCATACTTGTCGCTATTGACATATCTTTGCAATTAGTGTGGATTGCTATATTGTGTCACACATTTTTCATCTTGTGATATTGCTCATGTAAGTTTGTGTAACTTACTTGGGCTTGTTTATATCATTTGTGTGCTCATTTTATTTGGAGTATGTTGTGGTGCACTTATTGAGCCTAGTATATTTAGAATTTCTATTTGAAAAATATTTGCTTAGTTTATTTAGGTGTTAGAATAAAGCCAAATCCATATAAGTTTTTAAACGCGTGTTCACCCCTCCCCTCTAGACGACATCATGGTCCTTTAAATTTTATGCATCTCTAGCCTATATATATATAGTTTTATTTTTCTATTTATATATGTTTAATTGCCTACGAAAATATTTTTTGGTTGCATAGTGTTACTATCTACACTCCAAAATGTACGATTTTTACATTAAACTATGACCAAATCTTCTTTATATTTGACAACTAATTAACATGCTAGGAAAACACCGTACCATTAGAATCTTCATATTTTTTTTGAATTTAAACATCTTTTAACTAGTATATATTTTTTAAACAACGACCAATGTAGCATCTCAAATATTGCGCTCCTTTAGAGAAAAAGTATGCAACTTCGCACTGAATGAGTATTTAATGTTATCACATAATATTAAAATATCATTATATTATATTATGTATACTTCCTCGACTATGTGCATCGAGTGCATTTTTTGAGGGTATGTGCGTCCAGTGCATTGATAACAAATATATAAGCAAATAAAGTACCCTACATCAAAGATCTACATAGTCCGCCATTAATTATGTCCCATTATTAAGACATAGATAAAAAGAATCAATGCATTTCACTTTCCTTAGACCAGGCATGCTTTTACAATTATGTACTCTGTTCGTTTCAGAATATAAGGTGTACTATTTTTCGTGCAAGTCAACCATTTAAATGTTTGGCCAAGATTATAAAATAAACTAACGATATATGCAATACCGAATAGATAAAATATGAAATTACTTGTCATGATGGTTCAAATGATATGAACTTTATATTATGGGTGTTGGTATATGCTCCTACAAACTTGGTCAAACATGATCTTGTTTGACTTAAAAAATACACCTTATATAAATAAACGGAGGGAGTAGTTAGTAACATGCAATGACAAGTGTAATAGATAAGGGTATGTTTACCGAGGGATATATTTTCGTTGCGGTTAATAATCAACATCTAGTCTCCCCATCCCTTTCTATAAAAAATATTCTCTTCATATTTGTCAGGAATTACAAGGCATATTTTGTTTTATGAGATATTTTCATTATCTTTCCCAAGCTTTCTCCTTCAAAACTAAACTTAGTGATACAAGTATATTTAAATCCTACCATTATATGCCATTGATAATGGCCCATTATCAACAATGATACATATAATTTTTCATTTCATTCTATTTTAAATATCGTCCACTTACACGTGTTCGCGTGTAGAACACACGCGTCACCATGCCATCACATGTGTTGCATATACACTTCACACTCGTGCGCTGCGAAAACAATGGTAAGACCTAGTTTCCGCACGTTCGCGGTCTGTTTTTAAAGTGGACAGTGAATTATTTTAGGTTATTAATAATCAGCAAAAAATAATCAAGAAAAGATGGACATCATTAAGTGCCACAGATAAGATTACATCGACATCCATTGCATATTTCCTTGCATTATTGCATATTTCCTTGCATTGATAATCATCCGTCCTATAATAGGTACCCCCGCCATATATCCACCGTACTCCACAATTCCACAAGGCGAAACCGGAAGGAGGAAACGGGATTTCGACAGCGCACGCCGCTTCCCCTCGCCGTTAGCGTCCCCATTTTACGGTGTCACATTCCTACTACTAGTATTCACTCTCAAATCTCCCTCCCAATCTCCATATCCGTATAATAAGCACCGCCGCTTCGCCGCCGCCGCCCGCCTTCCCCTGCCCTCTCCCTCCCCTCCAAGCTCTCGCCAACGCACGCGTTCCCACCCCTCCAAAGCTCCCAAATCTGCAGCCAAGCCGCGCTTCTCCGGCCCCGATCCTCTCGCCGCTGCCCGCCGCTCCCGCATTGGCTGAATCCCCGCTCCACCGCCTCCTCGCCGGAGCCCCGCTCCATCGCGTCCTCGCCGGAGCACGGCTCCATCTCCCAGCGCCCCCGCCCCCCAGGGCCTGGGCACGCCAGTTAGTTCCGCGCGCGTTGGTGGGGGTGGACGGTGGCTTTGGGAGGAAGGAATCTTCCGCGCGTCCGCGTCGCGTAGGTTCGGCGCGCCCCGTTGTTTCTTGCTCCATTTTTCTGGCAGTTTTTTTTAGTCGGTTGGTTTGAGCGTAGCGTGGTGGTCTGGTAGGGATGGGCGTGCTGGATTTCGCGGCGATGGGCGCACCGGAGAAGGCCAGATCCCTCGTCGCCGACTACCCGCAGCGCCACATGCACAAGGGCGGCGCCGATGGTGACGCCCTCGCGCGCATAGAGACGCGACGCCGCCGATCGGTGGGGCATGGCGGCGGCCCGCCCGGGCGGCCAAACAGCCCGGCGTCGCCTGCCGAGCCGCCCACGACGCCGCTGCGGGCGCCCGAGGCGAGATCCAGGAGCAAAAGCGACGTGGCGCCGGGCTCCCCTCCTCCAGACCGCGATATTAGGTAACGAAAATCTCTGTCTCTATCTATAGTGCAAAACTAATTGGTTCCTAACACTAAACTATAGTAGTACTCCAAATGATATGGAAGTGAACTAGTAAATCATTTATTATTTACTTCCGTTGCCTGCTAATAAGTGTAAAATGTCTGGTCAATTACTTAGAATGGCTTTAATTATCGCCCCTCTTTCTTTGGAAGTAGTGGTTGATGTTGATGGATGCTGATGGCTTGAGGAGTAGAGGTTGGTTGTCTAGCTCTGGCCACTGTTGACGAGTTCTGAATGATTGTTGATGCAGGCAAGCGGACGACGAGGAGGCTCATGAACCCAGGGTCCAATTTTTAGCCCCTGGGACTTACTTCTTAAATGACTTTTCAGATACAGATTCTAGTGTTAGTGTTAGTAACTCAACATACAGATCGATGACCCCAAGCCCCACAGAGAGTCCTACTTGTGCCGCGAGGCAGAATGATGCTTCTGATAATGGTGCAATTGCAGCGATCGACTCAGATGATCCTCATGACCTGGCTGATGTTAGCATCGCTGAGAACAGCAGACCAAGCCATGGGCCATCCTCTATCTTCGACTTTGGTGATAATATTTGGTGCCCACCACCGCCTGAAGATGAGATTGATGATGCTGAATCGAGGTTATTTGGATTCGATGACGATGATGATGAAATTGGGGACTCCAACGACACTTTTGCCCCAAACTGTTTCAGTGCTAAGACTAATAGAGTAACTGCTGCCAGTGATATCAATTGTGAGTCCCACCAAGAGAGTGTTCAGAAGGATCTATTTAGGCATTTTCAAGCTCTAGTTGCACAGTTACTGAAGGCCGAAGGTGTTGTGTTGGCCAGTGAGAAGGATTCCAAAATCTGGCTAGATATTGTGTCCTCGTTAGCCTGGCAAGCCGCTTACTTTGTGAAACCTGACACCAAGAAAGGCGGCAGCATGGATCCTAGTGATTATGTGAAGATCAAGTGCATAGCATCTGGGAACCCAACTGATAGGTATGTGCTCGCTTCTGATGTTTCTACGCCTTGCATGCTTGTACTGTTCATAATTTGATACTGATTGATAGCCTGTTGATTGCAGCAATTTTGTAAGAGGGATTGTTTGCTCCAAAAATGTAAAACACAAACGGATGGTTTCCGAGTACAGTAATGCCAAATTGCTCATTTTAGGAGGTGCACTTGAGTACCAGAAAGCTTCTAATAAGTTAGCATCAATTGGGACTATACTCGAACAGGTTTGTATCTGTGCATGTTTTTGAAATTTAAGTATGATGTTTACATGCTGACAGATGTTCTATCTGTAGGAAAAGGAATATCTACGAACTGTTGTTGGAAAGATTGAGTCTAGGAAACCTAATGTGCTGATAGTTGAGAAGAGCGTCTCATCTTATGCCCAGGAGCTCTTAGCGAAAGATATCTCATTAGTTCTGAATGTAAAGAGGACACTTTTGGAGAGAATATCAAAATGCACAGGCGGTCAGATTGCCTCATCAATTGATAACATTGCTTCAGCAAGGCTAGGGCAATGTGACATGTTCAAGGTGGAGAAGGTTCTGGAATCATTTGCATCAGGACATGCAGAGAAGAGACCAACAACAAAAACACTGATGTTTTTTGAAGGCTGTCTGAAGCGCCTGGGTTGCACGGTAATTACCCCTTTGTGAAGATACTTGATTGGAATAATAAAATGGTTTGTTGGGCATTTATTTTCACTTCTCCTATCATATGATGCACTCACCTGTTGATCTTATATACTTTGGAACTGTTCTTGAATTGTTTACTCATACGTTATTCCAGAACCATTCTGCAAGCTAAACGTGCAATGCTTCTATTTAGGTCCTACTAAGAGGTAATTGTCGAGAAGAATTGAAGAAGATCAAGCATGCAATGCAACTTGCAGTGTTTGCTGCTTATCATCTATCCCTCGAGACATCATTCCTTGCTGATGAGGGCGCAACAATTCCACGTGTTCTTTCGTTAACTGCGATGGGTGCACAACAAGCATGGACCAATACAGGTCACGTTTCTGCTAAGTCTGCTGATCGTGATACTACTGATACTCTCAGAGCCGCGGAAGAGAAATGCCTACATACTGCTGCCATTGTGCAAATGTTTGATGGTATTTCTGCATCACCGCCTTCATTACGATTGGATGGGGAAAGCCTTCGAAGTGCACCTGAGTGTACTGAATCTGAATCTCCTGTTAATCATGACAATTTCCTGAATGCCGTGAATGCCTGCCAAAAAGCTGTCTTGGCTCAGATACCCGTGAATTTATGTCAATTGGAAAACAGTGGGAATGGCCTACCACCAGATGACTTCCAAGCAGGAGACCTAGATAACCAGAACAGGCTTTCATGTAGCTACTTACCTGGTACTGACAATCATCAGAGCATCTTAGTTTCCCTCTCAAGCACCTGTATCCCCAAAAACTTAGCATGTGAGCGTTCCCACCTCTTCCGCATCAAGTTTTATGGTAGCTTTGATAAGCCACTTGGGAGATACCTTCGCGAAAACTTATTTGACCAGGTACATCTAATATGTGCCTATGAATTGTATTCTGTTTTCTCAAGTATTCCTTTATCATTTTTTTTGAAATAGTAATGTGTTGTTGCATTTCTTTTCAGGCATATTGTTGTCCGTCATGCAAGGAGCCTTCAGAATCACATGCCAGATGCTACATGCACCAGAATGGCAGCCTAACAATAAGTGTTAGGCGTCTCTTATCCCAAAAGCTGCCAGGTGAACACGATGGAAGGATATGGATGTGGCACAGATGTATGAAGTGCGAATTTGAAGATGGAATGCCGCCTGCTACACATAGAGTGGTCATGTCTGATTCTGCTTGGGGTCTATCCTTTGGGAAGTTTCTAGAGCTCAGCTTTTCTAATCATGCAACTGCCAACCGAGTTGCGAGTTGTGGGCATTCTCTACAACGGGACTGCCTTCGTTTCTATGGGTCTGTAGCTCATTCATATGTTTTAGCTCTCTGTATCCAATCCTATCATGAAATTGAATCTGCTTACAAAACATTGCAGGTATGGAAATATGGTAGCAGCCTTCCACTATAGTCCCATGGTTACTCGATCAGTTAACCTCCCACCCTTGGAGCTGAATTTCAATTGTCACGGCATGCAAGACTGGGTGAAAGGAGAAACACTCATGGTATACTGTTTAATATCCTATGTTAAACAGATCAGTGATTCATTTCTGTGCTCTTCATTCTCAACTTTGGTTATTTGCAATAATTTTCTTATGTAGGTATTTGATGAAATGGAATCCTTACATATGGAGGTATATGGTTTCCTTAATAGTATTGAGAGGAGTATCATCACCTTGGATGAGCCAGTAAAAACAGGTATACGGAAGCAGATTGTAGAGATGAAGGATTTGCTTAACAGGGAAAGAAATGAATACGAGGTGGGCCTTCTGTTTTTTCTCCTTGTTTATTGTCCGAGTCTTTAGCGCCTTTTGTGTGTGTATGTTTTCTATTGTTTTTCTTATCCTCATTTTATTTTGTTTTGCAGGGTTTGCTTCTACCAGTTATAAAGGGGAGTGTTCATTCCATGAAATCAACTATTGATACTCTGGAACTCAACCGTGTGAGACGTGGTCTCCTCCTAGATGCATACGTTTGGGACTGCAGGTTGTGTAACATAGATTCACTTAAAGCAAATGGCCATATTGCCAGAGCTGATTCTTCCAATCCAGAAAATCTCCAAGCCACCAGCATAAAGGAAGATAAATCTGAGCTACTGACGACTGTTACACAGCATGGGGAAACACATGTAGGATCTACTACATACAGAAGGTGCTCCTCTGGAAGTCCAAGGAGATCTCTACTATCCAGAGAGGCCTCAATGGATAACGGGAATATCTTGGTTGAGACAAATTTGCCGATTGAGCTGGTGGATGGTGTGAGTGGTGCAGGAGATCTTGATGTGGTCTTTAGCAAATTCAGTGTGTGTGAAAATGGACAGCGCCTTCCCATGAATTCCATCGAGACGGTACCAGTCGAGAGGTTACCCTCTCTTGCATCTATTTTATCTGATAAAATAGATATGTTATGGAGTGGATCTACTGAAGCACACTGCAGTCTTCCACAAGATTTGATCAAAGCTGATGGAAAGGGTTCTTTTAGTTTGTTGGGCAATCCAAGTTACAAGAAGGCAATCTCCCCAGTTCGAGTTCATTCATTTGATTCTATATTCAGATTGCATGAACGGGAACAAAGTGGACTGTTGCCTGCTTCATTACATTTGTCCTTGAAAATGAGATCAGTTGATTCCTTTAGAGATTTGACAAGCCTTGTAAAGGATCCGATGACAAACATGCGTAGGGCTTTTTCTCAAATATCTCCTAGATCAAGGGGAAACTTAAATGTTATTCTTACCCGTGCACCTACATATCTCAAGTCGCCTTCTCATATGGTGAGTGATGGGGCACGGCTGCTGCTGCCTCATATTGGTTCTGAAGGTGCCATTGTTGTTGCTGTCTATGATGACGAGCCAACCAGTATCGTATCATATGCCATGACATCACAAGAATATGTTGAGCATGTTACCCATAAACTGGATTCAAAATCCAGCTTTCAACATATGTCAAATTGCTCCGCGGTCAGCAATAATGGACCTGAAAAAGCTTTGCCTTCACAAGAAGGAGCTCACTTTAAGTATTCATTTGATGATGAAGCATTTTGTGCAGATAATACAAAGTTTTCAGTGACTTGTTATTTTGCAAGGCAGTTTGCTTCACTTAGAAAGAAGTGCTGTCCAAGTGATGTTGATTACATACGCTCACTCAGTCGCTGTAAAAGATGGAGTGCTGATGGTGGAAAAAGCAATGTTTACTTTGCAAAGACAATGGATGAGAGATTCATAATTAAACAAGTCACCAAGACGGAGCTAGACTCTTTTGTTGGGTTTGCTCCTCACTACTTCAGGCACTTGACTCAATCATTGACTTCTGGAAGCCCAACTTGTCTGGCCAAAATATTAGGAATTTATCAGGTTCACCACTTTTTATGTTTACATATTTCATCCGACAGCACTCTTTTTCGTTCAATCTTTTATTAATTTATTGTGTTGCTTTCATCCAGGTTAATATCAAGGGCTTGAAAGGAGGGCGTGAGGTTAAGATGGATCTTATGGTTATGGAGAACATTTTCTTCCAGAAAACGATATCGAGGGTGTATGATCTGAAGGGTTCTGTGCGTTCACGCTATAATTCAGATACAACTAGCCACAACAAAGTACTTCTGGATTCTAATCTCATCGAGGAACTACATACAAAGCCTATATTTTTGGGCCATAAGGCGAAGCGAACATTGGAAAGAGCTGTCTGGAATGATACATCAGTTCTTGCGGTATGCAACTCTCAACTTACGTTGTTTCATACTACCAAACTATGGGAACCTTTATGATGCCAAAGTAACATTTTACCAGCAGCACTCCTGTAGTCCTGTTCACCTTAATTTCACAAATAAAGTACTGCTGATCACACGTTTGTTTTACTGATATGAGAACCATCATGTACATGATGCAAAAAAAAAGGAGTGAGAAGAAACATCTTTTTCAATGAATTGTTTTTACTGGATTGTGTTTAATAGATCCGCATAGCTGAGCCTAACATATAATTCTGAAATCCCGTTTGGCAAGTAAAATTGAATAACCCTAGTTTTTGGTCTTCCTCATGAAGTCAGAATAGCTTGTTTTTTTCTCAACAAAGATGGCTCGTATTCATTGTCTTCTACCAGGGCTTGTTTACGTGTTACTTGTTGCAAACCTAAAGCATAAGTGTTTGATTTTACTTTGTGTCACCCCGATCATTTTAGAGAAACATATGTGCTTAATTAATTCAATTCTCTTTTACAGTCGTTGGATGTCATGGACTACTCGCTTCTGGTGGGCATTGATGATGAAAAGAATGAGCTTGTGATCGGCATCATTGACTTCCTGCGACAATACACCTGGGACAAGCAGCTGGAGACGTGGGTGAAGGCCTCAGGCATCCTAGGCGGCCCCAAGAACGAGACCCCAACTGTCATATCGCCTGTCCAGTATAAGAAGAGGTTCAGGAAGG
This sequence comes from Hordeum vulgare subsp. vulgare, assembly GCF_904849725.1. Classification (NCBI taxonomy): domain Eukaryota; kingdom Viridiplantae; phylum Streptophyta; class Magnoliopsida; order Poales; family Poaceae; genus Hordeum; species Hordeum vulgare. Next base: position 425,229,410 of record NC_058522.1, on the reverse strand, counting down.
CCATGTCGAGGTACTTCATTGCCGTCCCCGACCAATGGTCCTCTTGAAGATCGTTCCTTCATCTGTCACCTGTCAGCAGAAACCGCATCGTTCATTCCTCCATGGTAATTTTTTGACCAAGGACGCGGTGAATCGATACGGATAGCCATTCTTTGGTTGTTTGTGTTCTTTTTTTTAGCAGATCGCATCATTGTGGCAGCTTACTTATCTGTAGGATATTCATATGGCTTGCTCCATGTAAATTGGTGATCGATGGCGGAGTTTTTAACGCCGAGATGCGCCGGCTCCTTTCGATGTAACCCGGCTTCTATACCGACAGTTGTAGGACAAAGATGACAGGTTTTAACATGTAACAGCTCAGTTTGTCACAGGTTTTAACTCCTTGACTTCTATACCTGTGGCCTCATTGAATGAAATCAGCTGCCTCAAGGAGTCAATACATGTTTGTTACCGGCTTCTGTGGCTTCTATACCGGCTTCTGTACATTTGCATTGTGGCCTCATGTTTTTTTGAGGGAAAGGCAGCTGATTTTATTCAATCAAAATATTTTGGGGGCACAGAAAGCTAGTCTGTTTGTTCAAGTAACCAGACAAGCTGGGCACACGACAGAGGCAAAGCAAATTTAGTTACAGAATCTACCTCGACTACTCTTCCAAACGATCTTCATGCATTACAGAACGACGTCGTTGGACACACGAGAGACAAAGCAAATTTAGCTACAGAATCTGCCTCTATTTCTCTAAGAACCTCGGCCGCCATTGTTGATACTCCCTGTTTCCTAAATTGTAAGGTGTGCTTGACTTTGCAGTCTTTCAAGGCCAGAAATTGGCCATTGTTGATACTCCCTGTTTCCTAAATTGTAAGGTGTGCTTGACTTTGCAGTCTTTCAAGGCCAGAAATTGTATCATCGTTTTTATCTTGCAAAACATTTATATAAAATATGTTTTTACACTTTTTAGACTAAATGTAAGTGAAACCATAGTCAAAGTTATATCAAGCACCACATTCTGACAGACGCACGCCACCTGAACCTTTGAAATGTATAGGTCCAGCACAAGATCTTGAAATACTTCTCCACAAGACAGACTGTGTTTGGTTGGGCTGCGGATTTTTGAAAGTAGCTGCCAAAAATTTGCTGTGAAAAAACAGCTTTGAAAAATCTGTTGTGCGAAATCTATAGGCCATTTGACAAACTAGTTGTATGAGTTGTGGCTGTGGAGATAAATGTTTAAAATACCCTAACTGGTTGGGCTGCGGATTTTTGAAAGTAGCTGCCAAAAATTTGCTGTGAAAAAACAGCTTTGAAAAATCTGTTGTGCGAAATCTATAGGCCATTTGACAAACTAGTTGTATGAGTTGTGGCTGTGGGGATAAATGTTTAAAATACCCTAACGGCTGAAATATCGGTTGCATGTTATTTAATGATAATAACATCGTTATTGGTTGATCTAGAACAATAATAAAATCTAATTAAATAATTATTCGAGTCCTATAATTACATGTGGCCAAAACTCGGGCTGGGCCTAAAAAAGCCTAGGGTACAGAACTCGGGCCCAGGTCCGGCCTGGCCCAACTATCGGGCCTAGTTTCTGGGCCCAAGCCTGGCCTGGCCCGACAGATCCGGCCCGATATAGGCGTAAAAACTGGTTTTCGCCGGCCCGACCTTTGGGCTTGATTCTCACGCCCGGGCACGGCCTGGCACGGGAATTTTGGGCCGGGTTTGATCGTGCTGGCCGGGTCGGATTTGTCATGGCCAGGTCTATATATGATCAACATGATATTTTGACAAGGCGAGAGAGTAACTTATCACACAAGTTGAATCCGAACATTTCATCGTTGATCATTGCATTAGTACATTTGAACGCTTACATTTTTCAGTGAAAAGTATACACATAGATATTTTAGGATAAATTATGAAGTGGGGTAAAAAATGCATTGAAAAGATGCAAGCCATCATCTCTCTCCTCTTTAATTATCCAACCTCCAATAAGCTAATTGCATGCAGAAATTAAGAAGACTATGTGTAGAATTTATTGGTCTTGATTACCGTGTGATGAGAGAGAAGCATTTCTTCCTACTTTAAAGTACATTGGAAAGATAAAAGTACACTCTTTTGTGGACAAATTTTAAGGCCAAACGTACACTCTTCACCGGACGGAGGGAGTAGATTACTAGGGCGCAAAATATTATATACATTTCTGACGATATCAAGTCTCGCCGGAACACTATCTCCTTGGAGTCGTGGTACTTCCAAGTCCTCATCAGAAACATAATTCTCATCTTCATCACATTTGTCAAACTTCTCATGAGGCAACTTGGTCTCACGAATGTAGTTGTGCAATGACATACACGCAATAATAGTCTTTCTTTGTCTACGAGGGTTGAAACTAGGTACACCCTTCAGGATGCGACATTTAGCTCTGAGCACTCCAAATAATCGTTTAACAACATTTCTCATTGAAGAGTGAGCATGATTATACACCTCATATTTTCTCACCGGTTTTCGTTCATTACGAAATTCTGGTATATGATATATTTGGCCTTTGTAAGGAGAAAGATACCCTTGACGGCTTGGATATCCATAATCGACGAGGTGATATATTTACCAAGCTATCAATTAAGATCATGTGCATACTTTACCAAGCTATCAATTAAGATCCTTGTGTCATGTGCTGAACTGGGCCAACCAACCACAAAAAAAGTAAACCTCATGTCGAATTCGCAAAACGCCATAACATTTTGTGATGGGAATCCACGGCGACCTGTGTGGTCAACAACCTCATCCGATGGCACTATAACTGGGGCGTGGCAGCCATCTATTGCACCAATGACATCTTTGAAATGAGGCCAAAACCTCTCATCTTGAATTCTTGTAAGCCCAACTGTGAGAGTGTCATCTTGAGGTATTATGTTATGTTTTGCTTGTTGGAAATATGCCCTGGAGGCAATAATAAAATGGTTATTATTATATTTCCTTGTTCATGATAATTCTCTATTGTTCATGCTATAATTGTATTAACCGGAAATCGTAATACATGTGTGAATAAATAGACCACACCATGTCTCTAGTGAGCCTCTAGTTGAGTAGCTCGTTGATCAATAGATGGTCATGGTTTCCTGACCATGGACATTGGATGTCGTTGATAACGGGATCACATCATTAGGAGAATGATGTGATGGACAAGACCCAATCCTAAGCATAGCACAAGATCGTGTAGTTCGTCTGCTAGAGCTTTTCTAATGTCAAGTATCATTTGCTTAGACCATGAGATTGTGCAACTCCTGGGTATCATAGGAATGCTTTGGGTGTATCAAATGCCAGAACGTAACTGAATGACTATAAAGGTGCAATACGGGTATCTCCAAAAGTGTGTGTTGGGTTGGCACGAATCGAGACTGGGATTTGTCACTCCGTGTGACGGAGAGGTATCTCTGGGCCTACTCGGTAATACATCATCATAATGAGCTCAATGTGACTAAGGGGTTAGTCACAGGATCATGTGTGACGGAACGAGTAAAGAGGCTTGCCGGTAACGAGATTGAACAAGGTATAGGGATACCGACGATCGAATTTCGGGTAAGTAACATACCGATGGACAAAGGGAATTGTTTATGGGATTAATTGAATCGCCGAAATTGTGGTTCATCCGATGAGATCATCGTGGAACATGTGGGAGCCAATATGGGTATATAGATCCCGCTATTTGTTATTGATCGGAGAGGTGTCTCGGTCACGTCTGCATGGTTCCCGATCCCGTAGGGTCTACACACTTACGGTTCAGTGAAGCTAGAGTTGTAATGGGAATTGTATGTGGTTACCGAAAGTTGTTCGGAGTCCCGTATGAGATCCCGGACGTCACGAGGAGTTCCGGAATGGTTCGGTGGTAAAGATTTATATATGAGAAGTCTTATTTTGGCCACCGGAAAATGTTCGGATTTTTCGGTGTTGCATCGGGAATGTTCTAGAAGGTTCCGGAGTGGGGCCCACCTTTATATGGGGACCCACATGAACGTGGGTAGTGGGGTCAAGGCCCCACACCCCTGGTTAAGGCGCACCAAGACCCCCCCTTACAAGGAATAAGATCATATCCCGAAGGGATAAGATCAAGATTCCTAAAAAGGGGGGATAACAATCGGTGGGGAAGGGAAAGGATGGGACTTCTTTCTCCCACCTTTGCCAAACGCCCCAATGGACTTGGAGGGAAAGAAACCAGCCCTCACCACCCCTATATATAGTGTGGAGGCACATGGGAGCCTCACCCCTTGCGCCTGGCGCAACCCTTCCCCCTCCTAGACCACCTCCTCCTCCGTAGTGCTTAGCGAAGCTCTGCCGGAGAACCACGAGATCCACCGCCACCACACCGTCGTGCTGCCGGAGCTCTACCTCAACTTCTCCTTCACCATTGCTAGATGAAGAAGGAGGAGACGTCCCTGGGCTGTACGTGTGTTGAACGCGGAGGCACCGTTCGTTCGATGCTTGGATCGGATCTTCCGCGATTTGAATCGCCGCGAGTACGACTCCATCAACCGCATTCATTGCAACACTTCCACTTAGCGATCTTCAATGGTATGAAGATGCTCTCCCTCTCTCTCGTTGGTAGCATATCCTAGATTGATCTTTGTGACACGTAGGATTTTTTTGAATTATTACTACGTTCCCCAACAGTGGCATCATAAGCTAGGTCTATGCGTAGATTCTATGCATGAGTAGAACACAAGTAAGTTGTGGGCGATGATTTGGTCAATTTGCTTACCGTTACTAGTCCTATCTTGATTCGGTGGCATTGTGGGATGAAGCGGTCCGGACCGACTTTACATGTACTCTTACGTGAGACTGGTTCCACCGCCTGACATGCACTTGTTGCATAAGGTGGCTAGTTGGAGTCCGTCTCTCCCACTTTAGTCAGATCAGATTCGATGAAGAGGGTCCTTATGAAGGGTAAATAGAAATTGACATATCACCGTTGTGGCTGTGACGTAGGTAAGAAACGTTCTTGCTAGAAACCCATAATAGTCACGTAAAACTTGCAACAACAATTAGAGGACGTCTAACTTGTTTTTGTAGGGTATGCTATGTGATGTGATATGGCCAAAAGGATGTGATGAAATATATGTGATGTATGAGATTGATCATTTTCTTCTAGTAGGATTCACGACTTGCATGTCGATGAGTATGACAACCGGCAGGAGCCATAGGAGTTGTCTTAATTTATTGTATGACTTGCGTGTCAATAAAAAACGCCATATGATTACTTTACTTTATTGCTAACCGTTAGCCATAGTAGTAGAAGTAATAGTTGGTGAGACAACTTCATGAAGACATGATGATGGAGATCATGGTGTTGTGCCGGTGACGATGGTGATCATGCCGCGCCCTGAAGATGGAGATCAAAGGCGCAAGATGATATTGGCCATATCATGTCACTTTATGATTTGCATGTGATGTTTATCATGTTTTTACATCTTTTTTTGATTATAACAACAGTAGTAAATAAGATGATCCCTCACTAAAATTTCAAGAAATGTGTTCCCCCTAAGTGTGCACCGTTGCGAAGGATCGTTGTTTCGAACACCACGTGATGATCGGGTGTGATAGGTTCTAACGTTCGCATACAACGGGTGTAAGCCAGATTTACACACGCGAAACACTTAGGTTGACTTGACGAGCCTAGCATGTACAAACATGGCCTCGGAACACGAGAGACCGAAAGGTCGAACATGAGTCGTATAGTTGATGCGGTCAACATGGATATGTTCACAATTGATGACTAGTCCGCCTCACGTGATGATCGGACACGGCCTAGTCGACATGGATCATGTATCACTTAGATGACTAGAGGGATGTCTATCTGAGTGGGAGTTCATTAAATAATTTGATTAGATGAACTTAATTATCATGAACTTAGTCTAAAATTGTCTTTACAATCTATATTGTAGATCCAATGGCCCACACTAATGTTCCCCTCAACTTCAACGCGTTCCTAGAGAAAACCAAGTTGAAAGACGATGGAAGCAACTACACGGACTGGGTCTGTAACTTGAGGCTCATCCTCATAGCTTCCAAGAAAATATATGTCTTTGATGCACCGCTAGGTGACACACCTGAATTCCCAGCGGCTCAAGATGTTATGAACGCCTGGCAGTTGCGTAGTGATGATTACTCCCTGGTTCAGTGCGACATGCTTTACAGTTTAGAACTGGGGCTCCAAAAGCGTTTTGAACAACATGGAGCATATGAGATGTTCCGAGGGCTGAAACTGGTTTTCCAAGCTCATGCCAGGTCGAGAGATATGAAGTCTTCGACAAGTTCTTCAGTTGTAAGATGGAGGAAAATGGTTTTGTCAGCGAGCACATACTCAGAATGTCTGGGTTGCACAACCGCTTGTCTCAGCTGGGAGTTAATCTTACGGATGACTCGGTTATTGACAGAATCCTCCAGTTGCTTCCACCTAGCTACAAGAGCTTTGTGATGAACTACAATATGCAAGGGATGGAGAAGTCCATTCCTGAGTTATATTCGATGCTGAAATCAGCGGATGTGGAAATCAAAAAGGAACATCAAGTATTGATGGTGAATAAGACCACCAGTTTCAAGAAAGGCAAGGGTAAGAAGAACTTCGAGAAGGGCGGCAAAGCAGTTGCCGCGCCCGGTAAATCAGTTGCCGGGAAGAAGTCCAAGAATGGACCCAAGCCTGAGACTGAGTGCTATTATTGGAAGGGAACCGATCACTGGAAGCGAAACTGCCCCAAGTACTTAGCAGATAAGAAGGCCGGTAATGTCAAAGGTATATATGATATACATGTCATTGATGTGTACCTTACCAACACTCGTACTAGCTCCTGGGTATTTGATACTGGTGCAGTTGCTCAAATTTGTAACTCAAAACAGGAGCTGCGGAATAAGCAGAGACTGGCGAAGGACGAGGTGACGATGCACGTCGGGAATGGTTCCAAGGTCGATGTGATCGCCGCCGGTACGCTACCTCTACATCTACCTTCAGGATTAGTTTTAAACCTTAATAATTGTTATTTAGTACCAGCTTTGAGCATGAACATTGTATCCGGATCTCGTTTGATGCGAGATGGCTACCCATTTAAATATGAGAATAATGATTGTTCTATTTATATGAGAGATATGTTTTATGGTCATGCCCCGCTGGTCAATGGTTTATTCTTAATGAATCTCGAACATGATGTTACACATATTCATAGAATGAGTACCAAAAGATGTAAGGTTGATAATGATAGTCCCACATACTTGTGGCACTGCCGCCTTGGTCATATCGGTGTCAAACGCATGAAGAAACTCCATACAGATGGACTTTTGGAGTCTCTTGATTTTGAATCATTTGACACGTGCGAACCATGCCTCATGTGCAAGATGACTAAGACTCCGTTCTCCAGAACAATGGAGCGAGCAACCAACTTGTTGGAAATAATACATACCGATGTATGCGGTCCAATGAGCATTGAGTCTTGCGGTGGATATCGTTATGTTCTCACCCTCACTGATGACTTAAGTAGATATGGGTATGTCTACTTAATGAAACACAAGTCTGAGACCTTTGAAAGGTTCAAAGAATTTTAGAGTGAGGTAGAGAATCAACGTGACAAGAAAATAAAGTTCTTGTGATCTGATTGTGGAGGAGAATATTTGAGTCACGAGTTTGGCACACACTTAAGGAAATGTGGAATTGTTCCGCAACTCACGCCGCCTGGCACACCTCAGCGTAACGGTGGCACACCTCAGCGTAACGGTGTGTCTGAACGTCGTAATCACACTCTACTGGATATGGTGCGATCTATGATGTCTCTTACTGATTTACCTCTATCATTTTGGGGATATGCATTGGAGACTGCCGCATTCACTTTAAATAGGGTAGTGTCTAATTCTGTTGAGACGACACCGTATGAATTATGGTTTGGGGAGAAACCTAAGCTGCCGTTTTTGAAAGTTTGGGGATGTGATGCTTATGTCAAGAAACTTCAACCTGAAAAGCTCGAAACCAAGTTGGAAAAATGCGTCTTCATAGGATACCCTAAGGAAACTATTGGTTATACCTTCTATCTCAGATCCGAAGGAAAGATCTTTGTTGCCAAGAATGGATCCTTTCTAGAGAAAGAATTTCTCTCGAAAGAAGTGAGTGGGAGGACAATAGAACTTGATGAGGTAATTGTACCCCCACTCGAATCGGAGAGTACCGCAGTGCAGGAAAATGTTCCCGTGGTGCATGCACCGACTAGAAAGGAAGTTAACGATGATGATCACGAAACTTTGGATCAAGTTACTACTAAACTTTGTACGTCCACGAGGACACGGTCCGCACCAGAGTGGTACGACAACCCTGTCCTGGAAATCATGTTGTTAGACAACAGTGAACCTTCGAACTATGAAGAAGCGATGGCGTGCCCAAATTCCAACAAATTGCTTGAAACCATGAAATCCGAGATAGGATCCATGTATGAGAACGAAATATGGACTTTGGTGGACTTGCCCGATGATCGGCAAGCCATAGAAAATAAATGGATCTTTAAGAAGAAGACTGGCGCGGATGGTAATGTGATCGTCTATAAGGCTCGACTTGTTGCTAAGGGTTATCGACAAGTTCAAGGAGTTGAGACTTTCTCACCCGTAGCGATGCTGAAGTCCGTCCGAATCATGTTAGCAGTTGCCGCATTTTACGATTATGAAATCTGGCAAATGGATGTCAAAATGGCATTCCTCAACGACTTTCTTAAGGAAGAATTGTATATGATGCAGCTGGAAGGTTTTGTCGATCATAAGAATGCTTACAAGGTATGCAAGCTCGATCGCTCCATCTATGGGCTGGTGCAAGCATCTCGGAGTTGGAACATTCGCTTTGATGAGGTGGTCAAAGCTTTTGGGTTTGTACAGACTTATGGAGAAGCCTGTATTTACAAGGAAGTGAGTGGGAGCTCTCTAACATTTCTCATTTTATATGTGGATGATATATTGTTGATGGGAAATGATATAGAACTTTTGGAAAGCATAAAGGCCTACTTGAATAAGTGTTTTTTCAATGAAGGACCTTGGAGAAGCTGCTTACATATTTGGCATCAAGATCTATAGAGATAGACCGAGATGCCTCATTGGTCTTTCGAAAAGTACATACCTTGACAAGATATTGAAGAAGTTCAATATGGATAAGTCCAAGAAGGGGTTCTTGCCTGTATTGCAAGGTGTGAGATTGAGCACAGCTCAATGCCCGACCACGACAGAAGATAGAGAAAAGATGAGTATTGTCCCCTATGCTTCAGCCATAGGCTCTATTATGTATGCCATGTTGTGTACCAGACCTGATGTGAACCTTGCCATAAGTTTGGTAGGGAGGTACCAAAGTGATCCCGAAATGTATCACTGGACAACGGTCAAGAATATCCTTAAGTACCTGAAAAAGGACTAAAGATATGTTTCTTGTTTATGGAGGTGCCGAAGAGCTTGTCATAAAGGGTTATGTCGATGCTAGCTTCGACACAGATCCGGATGACTCCAAGTCACAAACCGGATACGTGTATATTTTGAATGGTGGGGCAGTCAACTGGTGCAGTTGCAAGTAAAGCGTCATGGCGGCATCTACATGTGAAGCGGAGTACACAACTGCTTCTGAAGCAGCACATGAAGGAGTCTGGATGAAGGAGTTCATCACCGACCTAGGAGTGTTTCCCAATGCGTCGGGCCCGATGACTCTCTTATGTGACAACAGTGGAGCTATTGCCATTGCGAAGGAGCCCAGGTTTCACAAGAAGACCAAATACATCAAGCGTCCCTTCAACTCCATTCCTGGATACATTCAGGATGGAGATATAGATATTTGTAAAGTACATACGAATCTAAATGTCGCAGATCCCTTGACTAAACCTCTTCCACGAGCGAAACATGATCAACACCAGAACTCTATGGGTATTTGATTCATCACAATGTAGCTAGATTATTGACTCTAGTGAAAGTGGGAGACTGTTGTAAATATGCCCTAGAAGCATAATAAAATGGTTATTATTATATTTCTTTTCTCATGATAATTGTCTATTGTTCATGCTATAATTGTATTAACCAGAAACCGTAATACATGTGTGAATAAATAGACCACACCATGTCCCTAGTGAGCCTCTAGTTGACTGGCGCGTTGATCAATAGATGGTCATGGTTTCCTGACCATGGACATTGGATGTCGTTGATAACGGGATCACATCATTAGGAGAATGACGTGATGGACAAGACCCAATCCTAAGCATAGCAAAAGATCGTGTAGTTCGTCTGCTAGAGCTTTTCTAATGTCAAGTATCATTTCCTTAGACCATGAGATTGTGCAACTCCCGGGTACCATAGGAATGCTTTGGGTGTATCAAACGTCACAATGTAACTGGGTGACTATAAAGGTGCACTACAGGTATCTCCAAAAGTGTCTGTTGGGTTGGTACGAATCGAGACTGGGATTTGTCACTCCGTGTGACGGAGAGGTATCTGTGGGCCCACTCGGTAATACATCATCATAATGAGCTCAATGTGACTAAGGGGTTAGTCATAGGATCATGTGTTACAGAATGAGTAAAGAGACTTGTCGGTAACGAGTTTGAACAAGGTATAGGGATACCGATGATCGAATCTCGGGCAAGTAACCTACCGATGGACAAAGGGAATTGTATACGTGATTAATTGAATCCCCGACACCGTGGTTCATCCGATGAGATCATCGTGGAACATGTGGGAGCCAATATGGGTATCCGGATCCCGCTATTGGTTATTGGCCGGAGAGGTGTCTCTGTCATGTCTGCATGGTTCCTGAACCTGTAGGGTCTACAGACTTAAGGTTCGGTGACGCTAGAGTTGTAATGGGAATGGTATGTGGTTACCAAAAGTTGTCCGGAGTCCTGGATGAGATCCCGGACATCACGAGGAGTTCTGGAATGGTCCGGAGGTAAATATTTATATATGGTAAGTCCTAGTTTGGGCACCGGAAAATGTTCGGGATTTTTTGGTATTGTACCAGGAAGGTTCTAGAAGGTTACATAGTGGGGCCCACCTGCATGGGGGGACCCACATGAACGTGGGTAGTGGGGGCAAGGCCCCACACCCCTGGTAAAGGCGCACCAAGACCCCCCCTAAGAAGGAATAAGATCATATCCCGAAGGGATAAGATCAAGATGGGATTTCTTTCCTCCCACCTTTGCCAACGCCCCAATGGACTTGGAGGGCAATAAACCAGCCCCCTCCACCCCTATATATAGTGGGGAGGCACATGGGAACCTCACCCCTTGCCCCTGGCGCAGCCCTCCCCCCTCCTACACTTCCTCCTCCTTCGTAGTGCTTAGCGAAGCTCTGCCGGAGAACCACAAGCTTCACCGCCACCACGCCATCGTGCTGCCGGAGCTCTCCCTCAACTTATCCTTCACCCTTGCTGGATCAAGAAGGAGGATACATCCCCTGGCTGTACGTGTGTTGAACAAGGAGGCACCGTTCGTTCAGTGCTTCGATCGGATCTTCCGCGATTTGAATCGCCGCGAGTACGATTCCATCAACCGCATTCATTGCAACGCTTCTGCTTAGCAATATTCAATGGTATGAATATGCTCTCCCTCTCTCTCGTTGCTAGCATCCCCTAGATTGATCTTGATGACACGTAGGAAATTTTTGGAATTATTACTACGTTCCCCAACACTGCTAACTTGCACAAGCAATTCAAGACTTCTTTGAACTTTTGATGGACCTCAACTTTCGATGTACCATTTTTGTTGATCTCGAAAAATGATTCTGAACTTGAGAGAATGATTGGGGGCCACCAACTATCCGATCATAGGTGAAACCCTAACCTCCTTTGTTGTATTTCCATCCTCCTCGGACTCAACTTCAACATCAAGCATATCATCATCATTTGTGTTGTCCGATATCTCCCCATGAATAGATGATGTAGCCCCGGTAACATGTATTGGCAAACATGACATGTATTTCTTACAAGTTGGCCCACCCCTTCTTATACTTTGCATGCTTAGTGTTTTAGTGAAATGCTAGCATAACAATTAGCAATTACATAAACAAAACGATGCTACAAAATAAATGATATTACATACCTTAAGATGAACGTTCCACCAATTATCATCGTCTCCAATAGTTTTCTCCACGTCATCCCAACCTAGCCCAGTTGCCGCATTTTTCAACACCGTGAACTTCATGTATTGTTTCTTCAACATGTCCCATTTGTTTGTAAATTGAGTCTGCATACATCTTTTTCTAGTACTTTTAGAGAACTTCTCTTCAAGATGTTTGTATCCTCTACTGTTCAAACATCCCTTTTCCCTATTAACTTTATCCACCTTTTTTGCATATCTCACAAAAAATGGTTATGTGATGTGCATCCCAATTTACCTTTTCCTTTTCCGTCCAATTCACAACATAAGTTTAAAGCATATATGGTAGATTGCCAAACACTTGATTCATATGTTACTGCCATAACTAGAAATCAATGCATTTTCAACAGACACAAGAGTTATGCATATGATATTATGAATTAAACACAAGTTTTTCATGCCAGCAATAATGCATATACATGAAAAATAATCTAGGGCTACCCATTTGCACATCATTAGCAATCCACACCAGCAACTCCTCATGCTACACGGGCATCTAGATCACAAAATTTGCTTTTTTACCTCACAACCGAAGTTCTCATCATGGTCCAACTACCTGGTTAGGAAGGCTGATGAAAAGACCAGAGATGGGGAGGCGGTGTTGGGGTAGAGCTTATTTGGTGGCCCATTGTCATGGTCGAGCTCCTGCAATAGTCGACGACGAACAGAGATGGGGGTGGTTGCGGAATGGGGGAGAGGAAGTCGAGGTGATGGGGATGGGTGAAGGGATGGAGGCAATTGACAATGGTCTTTGGGCGGCCCACCGGAGGCACCGTGGGAGCATGCCGGTGTCCAGTGGTGCACAAGGGGAACCCTAGAAACCAAGAGAGCGTGGTTGGGGTAAAGGAGGACGAGCGTTGTTCTCTCGCGGGCTTGGGGTCCTGGGGCTTCGATCCATTTTGGCAAGTGGCAAACATGGGTAATTTTTGTAAATTGTTGGGGCAAAACGGGGAGGACACACAACGGTAGAGAGGGAAGCACCTCCTTTGCCGCTTTCCCACGTACATGCATTTTTGGCTGCGTGCTCGTGGAATCATGGTGCCTCGTATCAGTCTTTGGTTAGGATTCGGTGGCCAGGGTTCCAAGGAGGATCGATGACCATGCCACGAAATCCGAATAAAAATGCAAAACCAAACGCATAAGACTACTCATAGCGGGGAGTAACTTCAACTAGTAACATGCATATGGTATTAGTCTATGCTACTATCTTCATAGTGGGAAGTAACATATATGTGGTGTCATGCAACACTTCATTTTATTAGCTTGTAAACTAAACTTGCCTTGGTATGTGTGATGTTACACCTAGTATGAGTAACTAGATATGTTACTCAATTCATCTCTCTTCTCATTAAATCATTGCCACATAAGCAAATTTGCTAAGTTGGACCTTATGTTATTCCTGAAGTTACTCCCACTGTGGGTAGTCTATAAAAATAATCGGATACGAGGCACCAAGCGGGATCTTCCGCGTCTTGCAAAAACACTGGTCTTCGGTGTTTGATTTTGACTATTGAGAAATTAGGGCTTCTAGTGGAGCTCATTAAGGATGGAGTGATCCACCATCCTATTATGGACCAAGTCCATCCACTTAACTTTAAGCGGTGCAAACATAGTTCAATAGTTTTAAAAACCGGACCAAACCGGTGGTCTGATCGGAAAAAATACGGAATCAAGGCATCCTTCATTTTATTGAAGTGTGTTGTTATTTTAGCAAAAAACTAGCGAAATATCCAAAAAGTCATGTGAAAACTGTGAACGGGACCTTTGACATTGAGCCATCGCGCGCTTGAAGGCCCAATACCAATTGGGTCAACTACAATATGTGATTTAGTAATAGATTACAACCAATGTGTATTCATTTGATTAGAGGTCAATTTTTTAAAAATAACATAAATATTCTTGTTCTTTGTCGCTATTGAACTAGTTGAACCAACTCTACGACTCGTAAAAAGCTAAACCAATAGCCTCACCGTTCGAGTGTCGTCCGGTTTTTATATTGTGCATAGTTGGCTCGGGACGAGATATTGACATACTTCCTACAAAAACAACTTTGATCATTAAGTGCATTGTTCTATATGGAGTCAACCCGCACTCTTCTAAGTCATACTTCCTATGAAAACAACTTTGTTGTTGTATATGGAGTCGACTCATACTCTTCCAAGTTTTAAAGACAACAACACTAGTGGTTTTTTATGTTGAGACTGATGATGACAATGGCAAGAAGTGAATATTCATCGTCAAACGTGATGCAAATGGTAAACGTGTTATCCAAAAACCTCCTTCATTTGAAACAAGGCTATACTGCACTAAAATTGCAGCACCACTCGTGCACACTACCCCTAAGACTATTTTTAGAAGCTTCGAACTTTTCTAGCTCTCACAATAATAGGTTAGGACACCCCAAATTTAGGATGGTGAGAAATATAATTAACAAATCACATGCTCATAATCTTAACGTGAAAGACCTCCCGAATCTTGATGATTTCGTATGCTCCACGTGCGCTACATGGGAGTTAGTCATTAAACCATCACCCCACGAAGTCAAGGATGAAATTTCCGCATTTTTAGAACGCATACAAGGGGGCGTATGCAGTACAAATTCAACCGATGTCACGGTCATTTTGGTACTTCACAGTGCTTGTTGATGCTTCCTCTAAATGGTCCAATATTTGCCTATTATCGATAGAGAATTGTGCCTTTTCAAAGTTGATATCCCATATCATACAAATAAGGAATAATTTCTCCAATTATCATATAAAGTCTATTCTAATGGACAAGCATGAGAATTTACTTCAAATACATTTTGTGATTATTGCATGGCAATGGGAATCAAAGTTGAGCACTGAGCGTCGCATTTCATACACAAAATTGACTTTCTGAGACATTAATTTAAAGAATTAGATTCATTGCCCAGCTGCTCCTTCAGGCTGTAACATGTTGGGGCCATGTAGAGTTACACACGGCCAATCTCATCAACTTTAGGTCATCAACCTACAACATCCACTATCATGTCCAGTTTGTGCAAGGGTCGACCCTGAAAAATTTCCACCTTTGTAGGTTCATTTGCCAGGTATATGTGTCAATGCCACCACCCTAGTGATCATCAATGGGCCCGCTCCAAAGTCGGGGATATACATTGGTTATGAGATTGTGTCTATAATCAGATATCTAGACAACTGGACCCATGATAGGTGAGTATCATACGTTTTCCGATTGCATTTTGAAGAGGATTTTTCCCGATTTTAGGGGGGGGGATCAACCCTTTGATAGTAAAAGTCAAGAAATCGCATGGCAATCGACGGAAATCCATGTGGACGAACCACATACTTCTAAGACAATAGAGAAGTCCAAACCATAATCAGTTTCTACTCATTAGCAAATCAATGACTCACTTACTTTAGTGACTTAAAGATTGTGACAAAGCCGCATGTGCATGCACACAATGCACCGGAAATGGTTAATATACCAAAGAAAAATGATGGTGTACTCACCCTCATCCAAATGCCTAAAAGGTTGAGAAATTCAGTTTCTCAAATTGGAAGAACTTAGGGACCCCTAAGGAACAAAAAATAAGGGAGATTTATCACAACCTGTCATCAAAGTACCCAAATGTGAAATGGGGAGCCAGTTGAGACGTAGCACCACTACAAAAACTTCAGTGTGCAAAATTTCAGATTTAATTTTTTCATAGAGGAAACACCCAACAAAGGTGTTTGCACACACATCGATGTGGGAAAGCTAAGGGACCTTGCTGAATTGGCAATGTGTGTGCCGCTTGATCAAGCTCCGCGGGTAAAAGCACATATGCTCCCTTGGTGGTTTTGATAATTCATGACAACATACATTTTCTCTTGGACGAATACTTTTACCTAGTGTATTTCAAATATAGTCCACAAAGAGGATTAGATAAGGACTGTGAGGAGAAGCCCCAAGAAAAGAAAAGGAATATGATTGACAAAGCGTCAAGCTTCAAGCTTCAAGACTATACATTTCATATTATGTGAGAAATCACATTTGACTCCACAGGAAAGACAATACTATTAAAAGTGGATGAGGTGACTATGATGATCTCATTGCTCAAGTGCTTAGAGATTATCCACCAAAAATACTCATGAAATTCTCCCACAACAAACCATAAAGTCAAATTTGGTGCCACCAAGTTTTCCATTTCGACCCCACAGAGTTTACCCTAGATAGATCTAGAGCCAAATCCTAGCAATCTCGATACCAGTAAGTTTGAGTTCGGTTGACCGAAAAATAGTGACCAACTCCCTGGTTAGACATTTGCTAAAGTCAAAATTTCTGACTTCTGCAAATCCGTGCCAGCGAGTTTGCTACCTAGTCCATCCAAAATCGGACCCTATGAGATTTATATATCGGTCTCACCAAAAAGTCTGAAGTTGCCATATTTTGCACTAGTCGGTGCCACCGAGTTTTTACTTCATTTTCACGGAGCTGGGAAATAATGTTGTAATGATTGTATTTTTGGAGAGGCCTATATATACCCTCCACCAACCTCTCTTCGTAGAGGAAGCACTCAAAACAAACCAACACTTGCCCCATCCATTTTTTGAGAGAGAGCCACCTACTCATGTGTTGAGGTCAAGATATTCCATTCCTACCATATGAATATTGATTTCTAGCCTCCCCAAGTTGCTTTGCACCCAATAAATCTCTTCTACCCAAGCCAAATCTATGAGAGAGTGATTGAGTGTTGATGAGACTATCTTTTGAAGCACAAGAGCAAGAAGTTCATCATACTACCACATCTATTACCTTTTGGAGAGTGGTGTCTCCTAGATTTGTTATGTGTCGCTTGGGAGCCTCCTACTTCGTGTTGTGGAGTTGAACCAAAATTTTTGTAAGGGCAAGGAGATCGCCTACTTCATGAAGATCTACCCCAAGTGAGGCTAGTCCTTCGTGGACGTAAGCCATGATGGAACGAACAAGGTTGCTTCTCCGTGGACCCTTCATGGGTTGAGTACTCTGTGGACTCTCGTGACCGCTACCCTCCGTGGGTTGAAGTATACATCAACATGAATGTACAGTAGCAGCACCTATCAGATACATGTTGAACATCACCGTGTCAATCTTTGCGTTTCATCTTCCTAACTCTACTCCTTACTTACATGTACATGTGTTTACTTTCTACTGCTTTACTCGTAGACTTACATGTGTAGGGTGTGCTTGACTTGCTATAAATACTAAAATTTGCCAGCCATTAAATTAGGAAATGGTTAGGTTTTAATTTTTGTGAAGTAGTCTATTCACACCCCTCTAGACATCCCTTCTAGTGATGCCACAAGTGGTATGAGATCTTTGGTCTCTATAGCCTTGGTTTAATCACCATTGGAGGAAGATGGACGTGTCTAGTTTGGATAATCTTAGTTGTAGAGTGCCTATTCTAAATGGGGAGGACTATAGTCAATGGAAAGATGAAATTCTTGATATCCTTGATAAGTTCCATTTGAGCAAGTATGTTCAAAACCCCTATGTGCCTCCCATTGATCCCTTACATCCTTATCATGAGGAATAATTTGATATGTTTGCAAACTTAGAACTGTTAATCTTATCATTATAGGATTACCAAGAATTGCGCTTAATCAAATGAAGAACTTTGAGTGTGCTTATACTTCGCGGGAAGATTTGAAGAAAAGATATCCCAATTATTTCTTGAAAAATCTTGATGTCATTTTCAAAAATATATATTTTCTTTCACAAAATGAAGCCCAATGATCCAAACTTGCTAATTTGTTTGATCCTCGTGTCCCCATGCATGCTAAATGAGATGTCATTACCATGGATAACATCATTGTTGAAGCTATTCACATTCGTAAATTTGAACATTGTTATGGTCAAAATTCTAACGAATCTCTTGATTCTTGTTACAAGGAAATTCCATTTGACGATGACAATGTGGAGCATGGCTACTACAATGAGGACAAGAAGTTTGACATCGAATGTGAGAAGACCATGAGGAGCCTAAGTCTTATGTCTAACCTTAGAGACTACATGGTCGGAGGAAAGGAGTGGATTCTCGATAGTGGATGCACCGATCACATGACCGGGTATAGAGACATGTTTCAAGAGATCACACCAAACCATGGACCACGAAGGTATGTGACTTTTGGAGACAACTCCAAGGGTAAGGTACTAGGTCTTGGTAAGGTGGCCATATCTCATGATAGTTCCATTCAAAATGTCATGCTTGTTGAATCCGTTGGCTACAATCTCCTTTCCGTATCTAGACTAGGAGACATTGGTTTCAATGTGCTATTTATGAAAGTTATTGCCAAGTGTTTCATCAAGATAATCATAACATGGTCTTTACGAGTTTTCATAGAGGTGATCTATACATTGTCGATTTCACTAAAAAAATCCAAACCTCGTACATGTCTTATTGAAAAATCATCTAAAAGTTGGTTATGGCATAAACGGCTAGGACATGTTGGTATGCATAATCTAGACAAGCTTATCAACGGTGATCATATTCTTGGTGTTAAAGATGTTATATTTGACAAAGATAGACTTTGTAGTGCTTGTCAAGCAGGGAAACAAGTAGGTCGAAGTCATCCCGTGAAGAACATCATGACTACTAGAAGGCCGCTCGAGCTACTTCACATGGATCTCTTTGGTCCCAACACTTACAACACCCTCAGTGGATATTCTCTTGGTCTACTTATTGTTGATGATTTTTGTAGATTTACGTGGGTATTCTTTCTTGATGACAAGTCATAGGTACAAATGATCTTCAAGAACTTTGCTCGAAAGCCCAAAATTAGTTTCAAGTGAAGATCAAGAAAGTTCGGAGCGACAATGGATCGGAGTTCAAGAACACTAATGTGGATACTTTTATTGATGAAGAGGGTATCTCACATGGGTTCTCGGCTATGTACACACCTCAACAAAATGGAGTTGTTGAGAGGAAGAACCAGACTCTCATAGAAATGGCTAGAACGATGCTCGACGCATACAAGACGTCAAGACACTTTTGGGAAGATGCTGTGGAAACAACTTGTCATGCCACAAACCGACTATCATGGGAATGATCCTGACAATAATACCAGGGGTACGAATGAGGGGCGGAGCCTAGCTAGGGAATAGAGCATACACTCGGATGTACAAGTTCGGGCCCCACTCAGGAGTGGTAACGACCCTATGTTGGATTATATAATATGAGATAGTACAGAATGCCGAACCGTTGCTCAGGATCCCGGGGGTGGCTTATACAGAGTGCACCACGACCGTCTGGACTTCATTGCAAGGGCAAGTAAATGCTAATAACTACGAAAGTTACTAGTAGCGGCAGCTCTAACTACGATGTTACTGGTAACGCATGTCTTCAATGCACTTCATGTAATAGTTCAAGTCTATGGCTGTTGTAGTCTCTTCGTTGACCATGTCTTGCCGCAGTACGAGTGTCGAGGGATGTTCGACTAATACGAAACATTTCGAGTGAAGTCATGTGAGCCGAGTGAACACACACTTGTGCGAGTGAGACTATGACTGCAATTGTGACTTTTGGGACGCTAATGTCCATGTAGGGTCTTGGGCAGCCCTAGGAATTCAGGTCCATAGGACTACCCCTAATGTACAACCCCATTAGTAGCCCTCGAACCAGTTGGGGTTTTACTTCCTGAGTGGAAGGCGCTCGATTGTGCCTTCGGCGTCTCAGGGGCACCGAGGTTGTAGCCCGGGCTAAATCACTCGGGCTGTGAGTAAACCACTACAAATTCAAGAGTGAAAGATTCCGACTATGGAAGCACGTCGGTTCGCTTCCAATTGGTGATAATTTAGTACCTTTCAGGAAGGTATGTTCAATGATTCAGACGATCACAAGCTCGGGACTTGGATCATCCAGTCGCTGGAGTAGGATGGGTCATACTTGCGCTATGGCACGGGCGATGTGATCACCTTCTTGTGTGGCCTGAATATTTGTGGTCCCATGGAAGGACGAGTGAGCGAGTATTCGGCTCCCTTCATTATGCGCTCTGGATAAGGAATTCATTTGGGCAATGAGCAAGAGCGAATTTTCTGCAATATTTTGAATCGATGGAGCACGCTGGGAAGTGGGATCAGCGGCGACGTTACTAGTGGAAGTAATGGAGGGGTGCCTCAATTTCCGCGCCTGAAATGTCGCTATCATGCTACAGGAACACTGTCACTGGGATCTTGTAGATCTTCCTCGTGCAGGCGGAATACTCGATGGGGTATCTTCCTGTAGCATATAAATAGGCCGGAACTGTGAAGGGAAGAAATCGTGCCACCAGATCTGAGTTGCCCTTGTTTCCTTTCTTGAGCCTCACGGTTGCCACCCCCGTAGTTATTCCACCTCGCGAGCCCCACCGTGGAACATGGCAAAAGGAGCGACTGCGAAAGCCGAGCGGTCCAAGAAGGGCTCGCGTGGTTCCTCTTCGAGTGCCGGGATGCTTCCACGAGGGTGGATCCAGGGCGACTGGATGCCGTCCCGGGTCTCCAAGGATCGAATGGTGGACCTGGAGTGTGAAGGCTTGGTGGTTCTAGGAAGCTGGCGGTTGCCGGATGAAGGCGAGATGGAGCCTTCGTTGAGGGACGATGAGCGGGTTCTCTTGGTCACTCACATGGAAAGAGGTTTCTCCCTTCCCCCGCATCCGTTGCGCGCAGTTTCACAATCTCCCCCAATGCTGTTTCGTACTTAGCTGCTTTCATATCTCTATGTGATAACTTCTGGGGGTGCTATCCGCACTGGGGATTATTCAAGCACCTGTTCACATGCCGAGTGATCACAGTGAAAAAATCTTTTCAGTCGAGGGGAAAACACATGTAGCGCAGCTCTGTGGTGGTTTAGGAATTCAACTCAGGGGTAAGAGTAGTTTTCTTCAGATGTCCTTCACCGAGGCAAGATTCCTGGTTCTACTACCAAGACGTCCCCATCGATGAGGGTCAGTCGGACCTTCCTCCTTATTCACCCGAGCGAAATTGGTCGGCTCCCTCATTGTCTGTGTCAAAGGAAGAAAGGACAGACATAGATATCTTGGTGATAGCATTGGTTGCTTTGTTGTGGAAGAACATCAACGGGATGTACCTCCTGGAAGTCTTTTTCCAGCAGAGGATCCAACCACTGCAGGAAAGGGCTCGTCCCATGTGGATGTATAGCGGTTCGGATGATCCGACCCGCATTCACCCGGAGGATATTGGGGAAGAGCAGCTGGAGGAAAAGCTCAAGGCCATAATACCTATGCGAGACAATCCTAGGGGCACCAGGTAGGTGCCACCCTTCTCAGGAGAGCTGCCTCCGAATGAGGTAAAGATTCACGAGCTTGAACCGAATGAACTTCTTCGTTGCTTTCTATTTTCTTTTGATCCGACTTTGTCACTCGACGGGCTTTTACACGACTGGTGAGTTCTATCCCGGCGGTTGACCGCGCACCCATCAACCTGGCGAGTGGCACCGAGCATCAGGGGGACTCGTAAGGAAAAGATGACGAAGATGACAACGAGGAGACGAAAGAGAGTGGCGATGAACACGGGGATGAGGCAGAGTCCTCCCCGTCTGATGACGTTCCACCGGAGACTCGCTTGAAAGCGCGTCGGGACCTCGGGGCCCGTATTCGGGGCGCTAGGACTCTGAAGGTGGTGAAGTCGATTATGTTGGCTATGCCGACCCGTAGTTCCAAACATGGTCGGAGCGAGCCGGAGGTGTCACCGGAGAAGGTTGCCAAACACCCTAAGACCACGACCTCTAAACCCCGGAAGGCTGTCCTGCCATGCATTAATGTCGACATGCGAGTTGCTTCAGCATAAGTACCTCTGCCGAATGATTCTTTCTTAGCTTGTCAAGGTATTCCAAGTGATGGCTAGTCTTCTTGTTTTCTTTGTTACAGGGCTGATATGTCGACCACTTCTCT
Source organism: Hordeum vulgare subsp. vulgare (assembly GCF_904849725.1). Taxonomy (NCBI): domain Eukaryota; kingdom Viridiplantae; phylum Streptophyta; class Magnoliopsida; order Poales; family Poaceae; genus Hordeum; species Hordeum vulgare. The sequence continues at coordinate 425,207,379 of NC_058522.1, read as the reverse complement.
GGAGCCGAAGACCTCCGACAAAGGGCAGACGGATGCCAACGTCGCCTCTTGTAAAGGTACCCCTTGGGCTTATTTATGTGCCATTTAGGCCTTTAGGATCTAGCCACGTAATGATGCTTTGAATGTTTGTGGATGTGTGCAGAGCCATGAATTGCGATTGAACTTGATCCCGTCGGTCCTGTAGTGGTTGGCGAGGCGTCAAAGCAAGCTGCGACCCCCAGCCGAGTGATTGAGTCCTGGACTACCCAGATTCACGTTTCTGAGCCTCGGGGGGCTGCTTTGGCCGGTGTTTCACTTGGACCTGGTCCGTGTGTCACATCGCGCTTCCTTCTGTGGACCTCAAGCTCTTCCGGCTGTTCCATATCTCGGAGGATCAGGATGGAGCATGCAAGGTGGCCCTTTCTCAACTGGAAGTAATGACTGGGCGACTGAAAGAAGCGTATGATCCTAGTGAATCCGTGGCGAAGAATATCCAGGTGAGTCCTTTTCGTGTACACATGTTTTTGTTTCTGAACTTGATCCCGAGTGTGTTTGCTATGAGGCATACCCACTGGGCAGCGTTTCCTAGTGGAAGCGCTGAGCGCACCCATTAGGTGTAGTCCCCGAGGCTACCGTCGACTCCGATCAGTCGGTGATAGTCTTAGTTCATATTTTGACTCGAGTAGGGTAGATAGGGTACGGGGCCCTTTTTTCCTCCTCTTATTTTTCCGATGGGGGCGCACTGAGCGCACCCACTGGGTGTAGTTCCCGAGGCTACTATTGAGTGGATCAGTCGGCGGTAGTCTTAGAGTTACTATATTGTATTCTGATTGACTTGTGTGTGTTGATGACACACTGCCTGCGGGCCGGGGGGGGGGGGGCGTGATGATGTTGTGGAGAAGAAGGTGCAAGCCCTTCGACCGAGCCTTGATGCTAAAAAAGCCAAGAATAAGTGACTGGAACAGGAGAAACACACAGATGAAGGTAAGCCTTCGCTGTCCGACTAGCTCTGGATTCAATCATCTTTCCTATCCAACTGAGGCTATCATGTGAGATCTCCTTTCTAAGAGGCTGAAGAATTCTATTTCTCTAGTTACCATGAAGGAGGCCCTCGAGAAGAGGGATGAAGAACTCACATCGGCCTAGAAAGTGGCCAAGCAAAAAATCAAAGCAGCCGAAACCAAGCTCAAGACGGTCAGGATACTTGAAGAAGAGAATCGGCTTTTGAAGGCTCGCACGGAGAAATGTGTTATGGAGCTCGCTGAGCTGAAGAAGCACTATGCCAAGTGGAATACCAAATTTGAGAAGGTCATCGCCAAGAAAGCTAAGCTGGAGCAGTTCATTGAGGACTTCAGCAAGGAACACCATGAGAAGCTTAAAGGTATGTTATGCATCCAAATGATCTCTTGTTGCCGCCTTGCAATTTCCGATTGATGTTTTCTCATCTTTTTGTTTTCCGACTGAATCCAGCCTTCCACATTGGTGCTGATGAAGAGACGACGTGAATAGAGAAATAACTAAATCCGAAGGCAGGGCTCCTGAAGGATAGTGCTGCCTTATCTCTTCTTAGGCTCGAAACCCGTGTCGACTATGTGTTGGGTTGCTTCAAGTGGCTTCAGTCGGCCGTTGGGGAGATAGATCAAGAGAAAACCCTTGGCAATGCACTCCCAGAGGACGCCCAGACCACCGTGAACCGCGTAAACGCCATCCCGAGAGAACTCAAATTTTGGAAGAAGTCATCGGCGAGGGTGGGAGTGTCGCACCCCAAAATTTTTATCATATTTTTATAAATTAAAATATTGCCTAGAATAAATTTTTTGGGAAATAAATTGCCTCATGGCTCGAATAAATTCAATGGAGACCATTTTTATAATTTTTTTGTTTCACTTGATAAAAAATTGTCTTTTTATTTCTTGAAGGACCTCTTTTGCACTACAACCCTTAGATAGTTTCACTTAAAAATTCTACAAAAATTTATAGTGACATGTGATGTCCTTGGATCAATTTTATGTAAAAACATAACCAAGTGTTTTGGGAAATTTGAGTTTACCATTTTAATTTCTATTCTCATCCACTTGGTGTTTTGAACTACAACCATAGGATTTACTCTTTCAAAAATTCCAAAAAAATTAGGAGATGTCAAGGGATGCATTAGATCACCTTTATGCAAAAAACCCAACTTTGTGTTTTGGAAATTTTGAGTAAACCCTCCTCTTTTTCATTCTGGTCCAGTTTGGTATTTAATACTACAACCATATTTTATTTTTCTCTAGTTGCCTTGACATTTTTACTGCTAGTAGTTTAGCCTATCAAAACCTTAAGTCCATGAGTTGAGCCCCATTGGAGGATTTTAAATGCATGTAATGATAGCCTCAACTCCCTGCCCGAAATTGTGTTTTTCAAAATTTTGCATAACCAAAGTCTTGCTTTTTTCCAAACTAACCTTGCCATCATGACCAACACCTAAGGAGACATTGATCTGGAAATTTTGGATGGCATCAAGAACCCTTAGAGGACCACAGAAAACTATCGAACACCTTGAGTTCATGTATTGATTTGGCATGGGTTTTAGTCTGCATTGTAGAGTTGCTATATTGGCCCAACCAGCTTGTCCCCTAGCCCCTGCTTTGCCCCTAGCCTAACCCTGTTGAGTTTGAGAAGCATTGGAGGTATTTGGTGATGCATGTCATTTCGTCGAGCAGGTGCCGTGCGTGCTCTGGACGTGGCCAGAGTGCACATTTTCCATGCAAGCACCCAAGGTGCCGTGTCCATATGCCCATGCCCCTTGGCTAGATTCCAGAGTTGCGTCCCACCGCTCCAAGCCCCGACTTGTCGTCGTCGCGCCCTATGCCACTCAAAGCCACAACAGCGCGACAGCCGTGACAGTTAACCGACGTCAGCTCCGCCGCTGTAGTGGCGGACGCCGCCCGAGCCTCCTGATGCGCCAGCTGCCCCTTGGACCACCCAGCCCTCGTCCCCATGGTGCCAGCCCTGCTAGCGTGCTCCTGCCGCCCCCTACCATCGCAAGAGCTTGTTGTCGTTGCCCTTATCCCCAGCCAGCACAGGAACCGCCTCATGTCCGGCTATAAAAGGGCAGCCCCGAACTCCTTGAGCATGCAACAGCCTCCCTAGGACCAGATCGCTCTCCCCCTCGCCTCAATTTGGCCTGAGCCGCGTGCCCCGCTCGCCTTTGGCCGCAGCGCCACTGCCGGTCTCCGGCAAAAATTCAGACAGCCCGAGCCCAACCGTTCTCCCCCAGCCCTACTAACGTCCCCAAGCTCTGCCGAATCAATTCTGTGTGCTAAATCCATGCCATAGCCGCCGTAGGCCGGAGTAGTGTTCGTCGGAGCTCTCTGCTGCCACGGCAAAAGGGTGCTCATTTTCGAGCTCCCCGGCGACCCTTTTCTTCTCCGAGAGATGGGGTCCTCCCTCCTGAGCATGCCGGTGTGCTCAGCACCGCGGATGGTGCCCCTAGCACCGGCGAGCCTCACTGGACTCGCCGCTGTCTGTGCTGAGGCACACAAGAGGAGAGGGACGAACTCGACAGGTGGCCTCCACCTATCGGTGAGTCAGAGGACCCTAATGCGGCGTAGCAGCGCTAATGCGCTTTCGCTCAAGAGAAGCGAATCTAGGTGAGTGCGCTTTCACTTTTCGGTTAGCGTACTTTGACCCATATCGTTTTCTTTTCTAATTCTTAAAAAAATAGTTTTTTACCAAAGCTTTGACTCGCTATAAATTTTTAAATAAAACTCCAAATGAGTTGATTCTTTTCCCTACCTCTCACAAATTTCACCTAGTTTATTTGAAGATTTATTTCAAAATTTTCAAACAAAGTTTATGTGCTGTTTTTAAATTGTGTGTTAATTTAAATATTTTCAAAATTGGAATTTGGAGAGAGGCAGATTCCTTCAAGATTTTTGGAGTGCACACCACTCTCCTCAAACTCCAAAGGCAAGAATCTTGAACTTGATCTGTGCTAAGATGTGTCATGTTTTTTTATGGTGCATTGGAAGGCGGGATTTCATTATGTAGATAAAAACTCTCGCATAAAATCATATCTTGCATGAGTGCATGAGATGGGTATGTTGTTGATTTTATGTGATGCAATTGGTGAGTGTGTCCTACCTCATGCCTCGTATGCCAGACTGGTCTGGACAACCTCACAGGGAGGTTTGTCGTGGTTATTATGAGACCATGGGACTGACATCTTGTGGGATGAGAGTGGTCAGTGAGAGGACACCGAGGTGTGATGGTGGTAACATTGCGGTATATTATTCAGAAAGATTGTGTGGTACTAACCCTTGCAGGAAAACTTAAACCTCCTAAGTCGACCGTAGATCGAGTCTTGTCAGTGTGTCACCTTACCTTTCGTGCTACCACATGTCTTCCCGAAAGGGAATACAGTTTAGTAAGTCGTAAACTGATTACTAGGTACACACCAAGTAGAGGAGCCGGGATGAAGGTATCCATGGCCCTGGACTAAATACAGTCATCCATTCAGCGGGCATGCGTGTTTCCAGTCTGGGACTAAGAGGGAATGGCCCTTCCCTGTAGCACGCGGTATAAATTTCGTCCCATGCTAATCGAGGTTGGAGCCTCCCTGTCTTATGGTTTTTCCCTCGCAGTATAGCCCGGGCGAGGCCGGTCTTTGCGGGGGAAAATGGGCGTGTGCTGGTTCCGAGTGTTTACTTTTGACATACCGTACACAGGATTAGTCTGAGTGACTATTGAAACCCGTGGGATGTGTGTGAAGAGTAGACCCTCTGCAGAGTCAAAACTATTCGAGTAGCCGTGTCCATGGTCAAGGATGACTAGCTGACTAGTCAAGTGTCGGTCTGAGTGTCGGTCTTCGGAGGAATTTAATTGAAACATGATGATACCTATGAATTGGGCTGATAAGTATTATTTTTATTATGAATTCTAATGTGGACTAATCATGTGTGGTATATGGATGTTGTTAGAGTATCCTTGGGACAGTTCTACCTCCTGGATACTCGGTGTTGATATTATATAAGCCCTTCCTGCGGTATCGCTTAGACGCCCGACTGTGGCAACCGTTATTTCTTTCATATAAGCCCTTTCCGTGGTGTCGCTTAGACGCCCGACTGTGGCAACTGTTACTACTTTCATATAATCCCTTTATGTGGTGTCGCTCAGATGCCCGACCGTGGCATGCATGCTATTACTTATTCATCGTTACTTTCATATAAGCCCTTTATGTGGTGTCGCTCAGACGCCCGCCTGTGGCATGGATGTATTGCTTATTCATCGTTACCTTCATATAAGCCATTTTGTGGTGTCGCTCCAGACGCCCAACTATGGCATGTATAGTAATTTTTCTTTTACAAGTCCCTTTACGCGGTGTCACCAAGACGCCCGACTGTGGCTTGTATTGCTTGTCCTTTCGAGGTGTCGCCTCAGACACCCGATCAACAAGCTTATAATTTTATGTTACCATTCCTTGCTTGCTTATACATCATGGGTGCAATGATTCATCTACATAAATGCATCCGTGAATTAGTTCTTATGGCATGAAAAAGTTATTAAATGAGTTAAGAATGTATCTCACCTGCTGATACGTCCCAAACGTATCTATAATTTCTCCTTGTTCCATGATCTTTTGGGTGACGTTGTTATATGTTTTGCTACACTTTTATATCATTTTACACATATTTGGACTAACCTACTAACTCAGTGCACCTAGTGCCAGTTTCTGTCTGCTGATGTCTATTTTGCACGGGCTTTTACCCAATTTTCCGAAGCCCGAAAAATTCCAGGAAAAATATATAAAAAATCTGCGTAACGGAAGCTTCCAGATCACCGAAGATGGGCGAGAGGGGGGCCAGGGGCCATCGAGGCAACCTGCTGGCGCGTCCTACCCCTCTTCGCGCCAGGAGGCTGCCTTGGTGGGTCCCACCTCCTCCGATGCCCTCCTTCGGCCTATATTTAGTCCTCCGACAGAAAACCCTTCCACAACTTCCAGAATCACGAGTTTCTCCATCGTTCCGCCGCCGCAGCGCTTCCGAGACCGGGAGCGTCAGGAGACATCTTCCCGGCACCCTGCCGGAGGGAGGATTGACCTCTGGGAGCTTCTCCAATCTCCACCGCCATGGACGCTTCCCGGACGTGTCGGGAGTAGTCCTCCTTGGACCATGGGTCTATGACCAGTAGCTATGTGATGTCTTCTCTCCAATCTTGTGCTTCAATGGTTAGTCATTGTGAGCTGCCCTACATGATCAAGGCATCTATGTAATTCTCTTGCTATTGCTATGCTCGGTTTGTTGGGATTCGATGGATTATGAGATTATGTTCAGATTGTTATGATTTCTATATTTGATTATCCTTATATATTATGTTCCTTAGTGATTCATGCATGTTCTCCGTTGCTATTTATTGCTTTGGCCGAGTAGTAGATTGTAACTCCAAGAGGGAGCGTTATGCATGATTGTGGGTTCATGCCTCTCGATGTCTAGCTTGAGTGACGGAAACATGAGACTAGGGGATTGATACGTCTCCAACGTATCTATAATTTTTGATGGTTTCATGCTATTATCTTGTCAAACTTTGGATGTTTTGTATGCATTATATATATTTTTTGGGACTAACTTATTAACTCAGTGCCAAGTGCCAGTTCCTATTTTTTCCATGTTTTTGACCCTTTTCAGAGGAGGATTTTAAATGGAGTCCAAACGGAACGAAACTGCCAAAAAGACTTTTTCCGAAACAGAAAAAGATCGGGAAGCCTGAGAATCAGGACAGGGGGCCTGCAGGGACCCCACAAGCCCCTAGCCGCGGCCAGAGGGGGGGGGGGCGCCTCCCAGGATTGTGGGCTCCCTGGGCCACCTCTGCCCTAGGTCTTTGGCCTATAAATTCCCTAAAATCCCACAAAAAATGAGGAGATCATCGAAAGTACTTTTCCGCCGTCGCAAGATTCTGTCTCCGCAAGATCCCATCTGGGCACGTTCTGGTGCCCTGCCGGAGGGGGGATTCAGATACAGAGGGCTTCTTCATGAAAGCCATGATCTCTCTGATGATACGTGAGTAGTTCACCATAGACCTACGGGTCCATAGCTAGTAGCTAGATGGCTTCTTCTCTCTCTTGGATCTTCAATACAAAGTTCTCCATGATCTTCATGGAGATATATCCGATGTAATCTTCTTTTGCGGTGTGTTTGTCGAGATCCGATGAATTGTGGATTTATGATCATATTATCTATGAATCTTATTTGAGTTTCTTCTGATCTCTTTTATGCATGATTTCATATCCTTGTAATTATCTTTGAGTTGTGGGTTTTGTTTGGCCAACTAGATCTATGATTCTTGCAATGAGAGAAGTGCTTGGTTTTGGGTTCATACCGTGCGGTGACCTCACCCAGTAACAGAAAGGATAGCGAGGCATGCATCGTGTTGTTGCCACTAAGGGTAAGAAGATGGGGTTTTCATCATTGGTTTGAGTTTATCCCTCTACATCATGTCATCTTGCTTAAAGCGTTACTCTGTTCTTCATGAACTCAATACACTAGATGCATGCTGGATAGCGGTCGATGTGTGGAGTAATAGTTGTAGATGCAGAACGTATCGGTCCACTTGTCTCGGACGTGATGCCTATATGTATGATCATTGCCTTAGATATCGTCATGACTTTGCGCGGTTCTATCAATTGCTCGACAGTAATTTTTCACCCACCGTAATATTTGCTATTTTGAGAGAAGCCTCTAGTGAACACTATGGCCCCTGGGTCCACTCCACACCATATTTTCAGCCTTACTCTTTTACTTTGTTGCACTTTTCGCCTTCAGATCTCACTTTGCAATCAATATTGAAGGGATTGACAACCTCTTTATAGCGTTGGGTGCAAGCTCTTTTGTGTTTGTGCAGGTACTCTGGACTTGACGAGATTCTCCTACTGGATTGATACCTTGGTTCTCAAACTGAGGGAAATACTTACTGCTCCTGTGCTGCATCACCCTTTCCTCTTCAAGGGAAAAACCAATGCAAGCTCAAGAGATGACAGAAGATCTGTGTCGCCGTAGCAGAAGAATTTCTGGCGCCGTTGCCGGGTAGGATCAAGTCAAGAACTCATCCAAGTAAGTGTCGCAAACTCATCTCTTGCATTTACTTTTTTTGCCAGTTGCCTCTCATTGTCCTCTCCCCCACTTCACCAATTTGCCTTTTTCGTTTGCCTTTTTCGTTCGCCTTTTCTTTCGCCCTTTTTATCGCTTGCTATTTGTTCGCTTGTGTGCTTGCTTGCTTGCCGAAGTCACCATGTCTAAAAACACCAAACTTTCTGACTTCTCGAATACTAATAATAATGATTTTATTAGTACTCCGATTGCTCCCACCACTAGTGCGGAGTCATACGAAATCAATGCCGCTTTGCTGAATCTTGTTATGAAAGAGCAATTCTCCGGCCTTCCTAGTGAAGATGCCGCATCCCATCTCAATACCTTCATTGAGCTTTGCGATATGCAAAAGAAGAAAGATGTGGATAATGATGTGATTAAATTGAAGCTTTTTTCCTTTCTCGTTGTGAGATCGAGCAAAAACTTGCTTTTCGTCTTTGCCCAAAAATAGTATCGATTCTTGGGATAAGTGCAAAGATGCTTATATATCCAAGTATTTTTCACCGGCTAAGATTATCTCTCTCTGTAATGATATCATGAATTTTAAGCAACTTGATCATGAACATGTTGCATAATCTTGGGAGAGAATGAAATTGATGATTAGAAATTGTCCCGCTCATGGCTTGAGTCTTTGGATGATTATACAAATCTTCTACGGTGGCTTGAATTTCGCTTCTAGAAATATCTTGGACTCCGCCTCAGGTGGAACATTCATGGAAATCACGTTAGGAGAAGCCACGAAACTCCTAGACAATATCATGACGAACTACTCTCAGTGGCACACTGAAAGGTCACCTACTAGTAAGAATGTACACGCCATAGAAGAAATTAACTCGTTGAGTGCTAAGATGGATGAGTTAATGAATTTGGTTGCTAGTAGAAGTGCTCCTTTAGATCCTAATGATATGCCCTTGTCTTCTTTGATTGAGAGTAGCAATGCTAGCTTGGACGTTAATTTTGTTGGTAGGAATAATTTTGGCAATAACAATGCTTTTATAGGAAACTATGTTCCTAGGCCTTTTCCTAGTAACTCCTTTAATAACTTTGGCAACTCCTACAACAATACTCATGGAAATTACAGTAGGTTACCCTCTGATCTAGAGAGTAATATCAAAGAGTTTATCAACTCGCAATTTTTTTTCAATGCGTCCATAGAGGAAAAACTACTCAAAATTAACGATTTGGCTAAGACCGTTGATAGAATGTCTAGTAACATTGATGCTTTGAAAGTTAGATGTGCTCCTCCCAAGATCAATATGGATGAAATTTGAAAGCTATGCGTGTTTCCATGATTGAGAGCAAAGAAAGAACCACCCAAATTCGTGCTAGACATGAATGGCTTAAAAAGGCGTGTTCTCGTGATAAGAATCACGAAGATCTTAAAGTGCTTGATGTGACTCCCATTGAATCTTTGTTTTCTTGTGTCAAACCTAATGATGATGGGGCTGGATATGAATCCACCTTGGTTAAAAAACGCCCCAATGATTCGGAGTCCATCTATCTTGATGCTAAAAGCATTGAAAGTGGAGTATAGGATATTAAAACTTTGAGTAGTAATGAAATTACTACTTTGGATTTAAAGGAATTAAATTATGATAATTGCTTCTTGATTGAATGCATTTCCTTGATGCAATCCATGCTAAACTCTCCACACGCTTATAGCCAAAACAAGGCCTTTACCAATCATATCGTCGAAGCTATGATAAAATCTCTTGAAGAGAAACTTGAATTGGAAGTCTCTATCCTTGGAAAGCTTCATGATGAGTGGGAACCTACTATCAAAATCAAAATCAAAACTATGAATGCAATGCTTTGTGTGATTTGGGTGCTAGTGTTTCCGCTATTCCAAAGTCTTTATGTGATGTTCTGGGTTTTAATGAGATTGAAGAGTGTTCTCTTAATTTGCATCTTGCGGATTCTACTATCAAGAAACCCTTGGGAAGGATCAATGATGTTCTTATTGTTGCAAGTAGAAACTATGTACCAGTGGTTTCATTGTGCTTGACATTGATTGCAATCCTACATGCCCTATTATTCTTGGTAGACCTTTCCTAAGGACTATCGGTGCCATCATCGATATGAAGGAAGGGAATATTAGATTTCAATTTCCTTTAAGGAAGGGAATGGAGCACTTTCCTAGAAAGAATATAATATTGCCTTATGAATCCATGACGAGGGCCACTTATGGTTTGAGCACCAAAGACGACGATACGTGATTTTATCGCCTTATGCCTAGCTAGGGGCGTTAAACAATAGCGCTTGTTGGGAGGCAACCCAATGAATTTATTTCTTTTTATTTATGTTTTGTTGCGTCCACACTATCATAATTCTTTTATGATTGTGTCTTTTTTGTTTCTTTTTGTGTTTGAGCCAAGCAAAACCTTTATGACTAGTCTTGGTAATGGTTGTTTGATCCTGCTGGAAAAAGACAGAAACTTTTTGCTCACGAGATGATTTTTCATTTTTATTCAGAAAGAGATTTTGAGTTGATTCTTTTTGCTGCTGGTTGATATGCCTTTTTCCCAGGAAGTCATAATTTTTCAGAAGTTTTGAGGTACCATAAGTATACAAATTATACAGATTGCTACAGACTGGTCTGTTTTTGACAGATTCTGTTTTTGTTGAGGTGGTTGCTTGTCTTGATGAAACTATGGTTAGTATCGGGGGGGGGGGGGGGGTACTAGCCATGGAAAAGTGAGAATGCAGTAGCCCAACACCAATATAAATAGAAATCAAGATTGCTACAGTACCTAAAGAGGTGGTAGTTTGTTTTCTTGTGCTAATGATATGACGAGTTTCTGTTTAAGTTTTGTGTTGTGAAGTTTTCAAGTTTTGGGTGATGTTCTCATGAACAAAGAGATAAGGAGTGGAAAGAGCTCAAGCTTGGGGATGCCCAAGGCATCCCAAGCCAAATTCAAGGACACCAAAAAGCCTAAGCATGGGGATGCCCCGGGAAGGCCTCCCCTCTTTCGTCTTCAATCCATCGGTAACATTACTTGGAGCTATATTTTTATTCACCACATGATATGTGTTTTGCTTGGATCGTCTTGTATTTTAGGAGTATTTTCTTTTTGTTGTGTCACAATCATCCTTGCTGCACACCTTTGGAGAGAGACATGCACTCATCGTGATTTTGCTAGAATGCTCGTTGTGCTTCACTTATATCTTTTGAGCTAGATAATTTTGCTATATGTGCTTCACATAGATCTTTTAGAGCACAGCGGTGCGTGACTTGGTAGTTGGCTTATGCTATGAAAGTAGTCCCAAAGGTGGTAGGTACCCAAAGAGGATACAAAACCTCCAATCTTCATGTGCATTGAGTAGAAAGAGAAGTTTTGATTCCTCTCAATTAGTTTTGAGACGTGGATTTGGTAATATTAAGAGCTATGTTAGTAGGGTTTTGTGAATCTAGAAATACTTGTGTTGAAGTTAGTGTTACCCGTAGCAAGAACGTATGGTGAACCGCTATGTTAGGAAGTCGGAGCATAAGTATGTGAGTTCTTCATGACTAATGTGAGTCCATGGTATAGATGCACTTTCACCATCCCACCATTGCTAGCCTCTCTAGTGCCGCGCAATTCTCGCCGGTACACAAACCCACCAAATGCCTTCCTCAAAACAGCCACCATATCTACCTACTATGGCATTTTCATAGCCATTCCGGGATATATTGCCATGCAATTCCCACCGTTCTGTCTCATGACTTGAGTCGTCACTCTCATATTGCCATTGCATGATCGTAAGATAGCTAGCGAGATGTTTCAACGTCATAAGCCAAGCTAGATCGTTGCACATCCCGGTACACTGCCAGAGGCATTTCCTATAGAGTCATTTCTAAGCTTTGAGTAAATAAAAGTGTGATGATCATCATTATTAGAGCATTGTCCAATGTGAGGAAAAAAAGAAGAGGCCAAAGAGCCAAAATAAAAAAAGAGAAAAAAAGAAGAGAGAAAAAAGACCTAAGAGCCCAAATAAAAAAAGAGAGAAAAAGAGAGAAGGGACAATGCTACTATCTTTTTTCCACACTTGTGCTTCATAATAGCACCATGTTCTTCATGATTGAGAGCCTCTCGTTTCGTCACCACCATATGCTAGTGGGAATCTTCATTATATAACTTGGCTTGTATATTCCAATGATGGGCTTCCTCAAAATTGCCCTAGGTCATCCAATTCCATCATCGTGCAACTAGACCTCGGGGGGATGGCGACTCCCACCTCCCACCTACCACCGCGGCGACCCAATGGCGATCTGGCACTCTAGCCGGCGTATCCTCCATCCTCGCCGCTCCTCTGCTCAGGTGAACCCTTCCGACCCTCCTCACGTGGTCGTGCATGGCTTGCATGGGTGGTTCTACGTTGGATCTGGATTTTTCACATGGTTTGGCTTTCTCTGATGAGGTTTATCGCTACTCTGGTGTTACCGTGCACCCTATGAAACACCACCGCTCTTTCATCATGGTGGTTTCCTTTGGTCGTCATGTGTTTCGTCTCTCGACGGACACAGTCGCCGCAGCTTTGGAATCGGTGATTGGGGGATCGACTATTGAGTTTCGTGTCTCTCAAGTGACAGATTCGGTTTTCTCATTCAAAGTGTGCTGCATGCAAGTCAGTTTTCATCTTCTAGATTTACGTTCTTTCAAGTGCTCAAGTTTTAAGTGCTTTTTCCATCTATGGGGACATGGTGGTCCTAATTGGCGTCGGGAATTTGCTCTGTGGAAGAAGCAATGTGATGCTGAATGGATTATTGTGAGTCCTTCTAAGAGGAGAGCCTCATTAGGTCTGATGGCAATGCATTCCAGACCCCTCAAATCTTCTCTTAAATCTGGATCATCTGTTCGTAAGAAGCTCACACTCACATCCCTTCAGCAATATGAAGTTTGCAAGGGCTACAGATGTCCTGTTTCCCAAGATGAGCTACTCACGCTCGAATAGGCTGGTTATTCGGTGCCTTCTCCTGAACGTGTCATCATGTCAGCGCCACTGCCGGCAGAACTCCAGTGGACGACAGCCACGCCGCATATTACGTTCGGGACAATTTCTCGCCAAGAATCATCTCCCGGATCTCCCGACGATGATTTTCAAATTGCCAAAGTAAACGGAACTTCTCCCGTGCAACAAGGAGCTACAGTTGATCCCGCCGAGATTCATGGTATTTTAAATGATGAGAATCACTTTTCGGTGGCAAGTTTGGATTCTGGGCCTATTTCCACACTCATTAATGAGTCTGCTGAGGTTACCTCTTTCTCTCGGCCCGACCCTAATCCTACGATGGATATTCCCTCCTCGCAGGAGGCCCATCTGGCCTTTGATGAACTCATTAATGGCATGGTTGAGGATATCTTTTCTTGCTCAATTTGCAACACTCGGGGCCATCTAGCTGCGAACTGCACGGCTTCGCCTGAATTCGCTGACAGTACTGTGGGTCACGCACGATCTAGAGGAGCCTCTTTTATGCGTAATAATTGTCTTACTTGGAACTGTAAAAGACCCACCACCTCCCCTGTCGCTGATATCTCGGGAACTGCTGATACTCTTGGTGAAACCGCAACGCCTGCAGCACAGTTCCGTCTTGTCTCATCGCCGTCGCATCCTCGAACTCCCTCCGAGACGCCACCTGCCACTCCGCCACCGCCTCCCGCAATGGCGAACTTCGAGCTTGATCCTGAGTTCTTCCTCCCGCCTGGCCACAACATCATCGATGGAGGACCGGACCGGCTGCCTCGGACCTACACCACGCGTGCGCTCCCCATCACCAGACGCCATGAGCGTTTTGTCATCGCTGACATCCACCCAGCACCCCCGGCTGACAACGTGATTCAGGTACGACAAGAAGTTGCTGCTCTTCTTCTTCACCGAGGGTTACATGTTCGGTCTGCCCAGCCATGGATTGAGGGTGTTGGATTGTTTGAGCTCCGAGATGCGGCGGAAAGTTATGCTGCGGTCCACATGGTTCCACAGGAAGTTGCTCATAACTCTGTCGTGCACTTCCTGCATCAGGATCAGGGTCTTGGTTTCCGTGGTCAAGAGGGTTTTCGTCAGGGCTGCCTCATGATTCTCGGGGTCCTCCTGGACTTCCGCAACACTGAAGATCTCCGGGCTGCTGTCAACACCTTCGGAGAGTTTCACCATTGGGTCAGTGATGATCCTTATTTGGTTCGCTCTATCGTGTTTTCTTCGTTCCCAGATGACCGGCTGGTCCCTCGTAGTATCAATTTCTTTGAATATGCTGCTTGGGGAGGCGCTAAGGTTTCCTGGTCTGCGCCGGTATACATCCTGGGTGCGGCGGCTGCCGAGATTCTGCCTAATGATGAGGATCCCATGCCCCTCAATGGCAACACTCACCCGCTCCCTTGACATCTCGTTCATGATAATCTGCAATTTGCTCTGCCCCCGTATCAGGCGCTGGGTTGGAATGCGGTGCCGCTGGTGCCTGAAGATCCAGTGGTTCCTGCTGCTGATGCAGGAGGTTGGGGACAGCCGCCTGCTGCCGCTGATGGAGGAGGATGGGAACCTGAAGCGGCCCTGGAAGCACCTGCTGCCGATGCTGTTCAGGATCAAGAGTCTATGGTGATTGATCAACCGAGTCCCTCTTCTTCGGACTCGGTTCATGAGATTGTGGACCTAGACCTTCAGCCGCAGGGTGACATGGAGGTGGAACCTGCTGATCAAGAACCCCCGCTGGCTAACCCTGATGCCCCTGATGCTGACATGCCACTGGCTGCCCAGGGCCATGATGCTGAGCCGGAGGAAGATGTGCCTGTGATGGAGGAGGCACACGATGACAATCCTCTGGCAATTGTCCTCTACAAACCCCCTCACATTCAGACCAAAAACATCTTTGTTGGGGCTGCAAGGGTTGTGTACGGGCCTCCTCTGCCGCCAGTTATTTCCTGGGCACGCACCTTCGATGCTCTCATGGGAGCTGCTACTTCTATGCACATGCCTCGTCAACTGTAGATGCCAATTCTGGAGCCCATTATGATCCCCAAGTGATCCTGGGCGGCGGCATTCGACCCTGATGCTCCAGAACCACCACCATCAGAGCCTGCTAGTACCTCTCTCTCAATGCAGGAGGTAATCCCTCTCAGTCCTTCTTCATCTGCAGAGGACTTATCCTTTCTTTCTCCTGCTCCATCCAAGAAGGGGACCCGCAAGAAGTCCACTCCGGTCGTTGACTCCTCTGTCCGTCGTTGTACTCGTGGCTCCATCAAGCGAGATGGCTTCAAGCCAATCCTGCAGGAGCTGCTTGCGCACGTCCCCAAGAAGAGGAAGCCCAAGGCCAAACCAATGCCCTCTACATCGCAGGAGACTGAGGATGTGCAAGTACCTCCTGCCACTCCTATCCGAGTGATTCAGGAGGTTGGGCAGTCACTAGGCATTGCCCCTGAGCAGCTTACGGTGGATCGACTTATGGAAGATCCTGCTGATTCCGCGCCATCGTCTATTGATGTTTAATCCACCTATGTTAATCTGTTACTGTACTGGCTCCATGTACTGTCAAACTTCTGCTTGCTCTGTCTTTTGGTTTTCGGAACCTTGGTCGCACTGGCTATTACATAGCCCTGCTTTTGCTATATATATATATTGTGCAATGGATAGTCGTTCTACGAGAAGTTGGCGTGTGCTGTGTTGGAATGTGCGTGGCCTAAATTCGGACCATAGGTAGCGTGCGGTCCGTAACAAGATTGATGAGAGCCTAGCTGCTGTGGTGTGCTTGCAGGAAACAAAAATGTAGTCAATAGAGTTTCGTACAGTCAAATGTTTCTGTCCCAAATGCTTTGATCAGTTTGCTTACTCTCCTTCCAGGGGTGCATTAGGGGGGCTTATCACCCTTTGGAACTCTTCCATTCTTACGGGTCAATTAGTGGAATGCACACCCTATGGATTGATCATCTCTTTTACCTCAAATCAGACGGGTGAATCATGGACTTTAGTGAATGTCTATGGTCCATGTCAAGGTGAACCAGAGATCTTTTTGTTAGCTGGCTCTACAATCTTAATATTCCCACCGGGGCTAATTGGTTGCTTCTTGGAGATTTTAATTTCATTAGATCTCCTGACAACAGAAACCTTCCTGGGGCTGATGTAAATGACATGTTCATCTTCAATGAAATTATTGGGCATCTGGGATTGCTGGAACTACCCATTAATGGTAGATCTTACACTTGGTCCAATATGCAAGATTCCCCTCTTCTGGAGCATCTTGACTGGTTTTTCACATCAGCCAACTGGATCTCCTCCTATCCTCTTACACAAGTGCTACCCCTTGCAAAGACTGCTTCTGATCATGTTCCTTGTGAGGTCACTGTCAACACTTCCATCCCTAAATGCAACCTATTTCGCTTTGAAAACTACTGGGTTGAAATGGAGGGCTTCATGGAATGTGTCCAGCAATCCTGGCTCATTCCTTCAAGGAAAACCCACATTACTGCTGTTATTATGGATAAGATGAAGCATCTTAGGCAGGCTTTGAAAAAATGGCAGACAAATCTATCACAGTTAAAAACTTTTATTTCCAGATGTAATCAAGTTGTGCTGTGTTTGGATGAGCTTGAGGAGTTGAGGTCACTTTTCAGACCAGAAGCTAATTTCAGGAAAATTGTTAAATTACATTTGGAACATCTTCTGCATCTTCAGTGCTTGTACTGGAAGAAGAGAGCCACTATCAGATTTGTTAAGGTTGGTGAGGAGAACACCAAATTCTTCCATGCTATGGCTACTGAGAGATATAGGAGGAATTCCATTGCATCCCTCAAGTTAAATGATGGTTCTACCATATTTGATCATGATCAAATTGCTGCATGCTTTTGGGCATCTTTTAAGGATAGAATGAGAACTTCTCTTGGCATTGACATGGCATTTGATTTACAATCCATGCTATATGAGGTGGAGGGTCTAGATATTCTCACAGAACCTTTTTCTAAGTCTGAAATGGACAAGACTGTTCAGGATATGCCTATTGACAAAGCTCCACGTCCTGATGGTTTCAATGGTCTTTTCTTCAAGAAATGCTGGCACATTATCTCGCCTGAGTTTTATCAACTTGCTGCTGCTTTTCATGCTGGTCATGCTCAGCTTCAGAACATGAACTCATCTTATATTACTCTGATTCCAAAGAAGAGATCACCTGAACATGTGGGAGATTACAAACCAATATCACTTACTGGAATGGGTCTCAAATTTCTTTCCAAAATGATTGCTAACAGGCTACAGTTGCAGATTGTGAAGTGCCTTCACAAGAATCAGTATGGTTTTATCAAATCTAGGACCATTCAAGATTGTGTGGATGGACTCTGGAGTACTTGCACCAATGTCATCAATCCAAAAAACCTATAGTTATTCTTAAGCTGGATTTTGAAAAGGCCTTTGATTCTGTGGAACATGAATTCATTTTCCAGATTCTTAAGCACAAAGGCTTCAATGACAGATGGATCCTTTGGGTTAAGCAGCTCCTAACTTCTGGCTCATCTTCAGTTCTGATCAATGGTGTGCGTGGAAAGAAGTTCATGTGCAAGAAAGGTGTCAGGCAGGGAGATCCCATGTCTCCACTGCTTTTTGCTATTGTTGCTGATTTTTTACAAACTCTGATTAATCAACTGCTGGTGGAGGGGCTGATACAGCTGCCCATACCTTGTCATGATAAGGATTTCCCCATAGTGCAATATGCTGACGATACCCTTATCATCCTACCCGCTGATAAATCCCAGTTGTTGCAGTTCAAGAAAATGCTCTTACTTTTCTCCCAGTCCAGTGGATTACAAGTGAACTACCACAAATCTGCCCTTCTACCTGTTAACACTTCTCCTCAGCATCTACAGGATCTGGCAGACTCCATTTGTTGCAAGGTGGGATCTTTGCCCTTCACATATGTTGGCCTTCCTGTTGGGACAACTAAACCAGGAATCATTGATCTCATGCCTCTGGTTGATAACATGGAAAGAAGACTCAGTGCTAGTTCATCTTTTCTTGCTCAGGGGGGAAGGCTGCAGTATGTAAACTCAGCTCTGTCTTCTGTGCCTATCTTCTTTCTATGCAGTCTCGATATCCCACCAGGCATACTGAAGCAGCTGGAGAGGATTCAAAGGCAATGTCTATGGAGAATAAATGGGAATGATCATGCACCCTCTCTTGCTGCTTGGCCTCTCGTGTGCAGGCCTAAAAATAAAGGGGGGCTAGGGATTATGAACCTAGCAGTCCAGAATGAAGCACTACTGCTCAAACATGTTGATAAATTCCTCAATCATGCTGATATCCCTTGGGTTCACTTGATTTGGAACACTTACTATCATGACACAGTACCTCAGGGAACTGTCCTTTGTGGTTCTTTTTGGTGGAAGGATATCTGTAAACGGCTTGACAAATTCAGATCAGTTACATATGTTCTGCCGAACAAGGGTGAATCCTTCCTGTTTTGGTCTGATTCCTGGTTGATTGGAAACTCCATTATGCCACTGGCTGCCAGATTTCAAAGACTGTTTTCTTTTGTGGCTGATCCTTTCTGCACAGCTCAAGAGGTCTTTACAGCCTTTTATGATGACAACATGCTCTCCATGTTTCACTTACCACTGTCTGCTCAAGCTTATCAGGACTGCTTTTGGTCCAATCTTTGCTTCAGGACCTGGTTCTTGATCACCAGGCCTCTGACAGATGGGTATGGGGAAAGGATGCTAAGGTTTACACAGCCAAGAGTTACTATGCTCATATTCATAACAGTATTATACCAAACCCTTTACTCAACTGGATCTGGAGAAGCTGCTGTACCATGAAGATTAAGATGTTTGCCTGGATGCTCATCATGGACAGGCTAAATACTCAAGATATGCTTGAACGGCGTCACTGGAATGTTTCTGACTCCAACCTTTGTGTTCTATGTCACGCTCGAGTCAAGGAAGACAGAGATCACTTATTCTTCAACTGTCTTTTCAGTACCAGGGTTTGGAATTACGTGCAGATCACATGGCAGGGTCCATCCATGTGGAGTGCTGCTGTTGCTGCTAAAAGGGACTTCCATAACCCTTTCTTTGCTGAGGTAATCTTCACTGCATGTGGGAACATCTGGACTATCAGAAATGCAAAGGTCTTCAACCAGGAGTAGCCAAAGTTCAGAAAATGGAGATCTGGATTCATTCATGATATTTCTCTGTTAGCACATAGAATTAAGGCTAGTTTCAGGGATGAGCTCCTTAAATGGGTTTCCTTTTTGCCTCCATGAGGTTTGTAATCCTTGCTCCTCTTCGCCTTTGTACATTCTAATTTCCTCTTGTACATATTGATCTCATATACGGGAATAAAGGAAAAATGGGTGTGGGGGGTTTTCCCTACAGTAGCCGGTCAAAAAATTGCCCTAGGTCTTCGTGAGCAAGCAAGTTGGATGCACACACACTAGTTCTCCTTTTGAGCTTTCACATACTTATAGCTCTAGTGCATCCTTTGTATGGAAATCCCTACTCATTCACATTGATATCTATTAATGGGCATCTCCATAGCCTTTTGATATGCCGAGTCAATGTGACCATCTCCTCCTTTTTGTCTCACAACCACCACCACACTCTATTCCACCTATAGTGCTATATCCATGGCTCACGCTCATGTATTGCGTGATAGTTATAAAAAGTTTGAGAAAGTAAGAGTGCGAAAACAATTACTTGGCCAATATCGGGGTTGTGCATGATTTACATTAGTTGTGTGAGGATGATGGAGCATAGCCAAACTATATGATTTTGTAGGGATAACTTTCTTTGGCCTTGTTATTTTGAAAGTTCATGATTACCTTGCTAGTTTGCGTGAAGTATTATTCTTTTCATGTCAATAGCAAACTATTGTTTTGAATCTTACGGATCTGAACATTCATGTCACATGAAAGAAGTTGCAAATGACAACTATGCTAGGTAGCATTCCACATGAAAAATTCATTCTTTATCACTTCCCTACTCGAGGACGAGCAGGAGTTAAGCTTGGGGATGTTTGATATGTCTCCAACGTATCTATAATTTTTGATGGTTTCATGCTATTATCTTGTCAAACTTTGGATGTTTTGTATGCCTTTTATATATTTTTTGGGACCAACTTATTAACTCAGTGCCAAGTGCCAATTCCTGTTTTTTCCATGTTTTTGACCCCTTTCAGAGGAGGATTTTAAACAGAGTCCAAACGGAACGAAACTGCCAAAAAGATTTTTTCTGAAACAGAAAAAGATCGGGAAGCCTGAGAATTAGGGCAGGGGGCCTGCAGGGACCCCACAAGCCCCCTAGCCGCGGCCAGGGGGGGCCGTGCCTCCCAGGCTTGTGGGCTCCCTGGGCCACCTCTGCCCTAGGTCTTTCGCCTATAAATTCCCTAAAATCCCACAAAAAATCAGGAGATCATCGAAAGTACTTTTCCGCTGCCGCAAGCTTCTGTCTCTGCAAGATCCCATCTGGGGCACGTTCTGGTGCCCTGCCGGAGGGGGGATTCGGATACGGAGGGCTTCTTCATCAACGCCATGACCTCTCGGATGATGTGTGAGTAGTTCACCATAGACCTACGGGTCCATAGCTAGTAGCTAGATGGCTTCTTCTCTCTCTTGGATCTTCAATACAAAGTTCTCCATGATCTTCATGGAGATCTATCCGATGTAATCTTCTTTTTTGGTGTGTTTGTCGAGATCCGATGAATTGTGGATTTATGAGCAGATTAGCTATGAATCTTATTTGAGTTTCTTCTGATCTCTCTTATGCATGATTTCATATCCTTGTAATTCTCTTCGAGTTGTGGGTTTTGTTTGGCCAACTAGATCTATGATTCTTGCAATGGGACAAGTGCTTGGTTTTGAGTTCATACCGTGCGGTGACCTCACCCAGTGACAGAAGGGGTAGCGAGGCACGCATCATGTTGTTGCCATCAAGGGTAAAAAGATGGGGTTTTCATCATTGGTTTGAGTTTATCCCTCTACATCATGTCATCTTGCTTGAAGCGTTACTCTGTTCGTCATGAACTCAATACACTAGATGCATGCTGGATAGCGGTCGATGTGTGGAGTAATAGTAGTAGATGCAGAAAGTATCGGTCTACTTGTCTCGGATGTGATGCCTATATGTATGATCATTGCCTTAGATATCGTCATGACTTTGCGCGGTTCTATCAATTGCTCGACAGTAATTTGTTCACCCACCGTAGTATTTGTTATTTTGAGAGAAGCCTCTAGTGAACACTATGGCCCCCGGGTCTACTCCACACCATATATTCAGCCTTACTCTTTCACTTCGTTGCACTTTCCGCCTTCAGATCTCACTTTGCAATCAATCTTGAAGGGATTGACAACCCCTTTATAGCGTTGGGTGCAAGCTCTTTTGTGTTTGTGCAGGTACTCTGGACTTGACGAGATTCTCCTACTGGATTGATACCTTGGTTCTCAAACTGAGGGAAATACTTACTGCTTCTATGCTGCATCGCCCTTTCCTCTTCAAGGGAAAAACCAACGCAAGCTCAAGAGACGACAAAAGATCTCTGTCGCCGTAGCAGGGATGTGCTGTTGCCACCAGGGAGAAAACAATGGTGCTTGTGACCACCGTTGCAAGGATTGTTTACCTTACACACAGTTCATTAATGCAGTTGTCCGTTGCTTTGAGTTTACACTTTGGGTGGGGCTCGCAACTTAATACCGGCGAGACGTTCTGGATAGATATCTCAAGGTGGATTATTAGTAAGTAGATGCTGATGAATAAATGGTCTACTTGTCTTGGTGTACTGCCCATTACTATTGAACCTCTAACTATCAAGTAACATAATTAGCATTGCGGTGCATTCATAATTCTGTCAATTGCCCAACTGTGATTTGCTTACCCAAGCATAATTGTTTATCGTCTTTTGGGAGAGAGACATCACTAGTGAACATCATGTGACTCCGGTCCATATCACCATTATTGTTGACACCTCCATCATTTATCGTTTTCATTTACTTTTTTGTTGCAATCACTATTACTATTCCCGCTTGTGTTTTGATCCTTTGAAAACTACAAGGCCAGAGAGATTGACAACCTCGCTATACTCGTTGGGAGCAAAGTTATTTATGTGTGTGCAGGTCCACGTCTTCTACTAGCGCCAGGGTGGAAGACACCTACTTGTTGGTCCTAGGAGTCCTCTTGGTTCGATAAACCTTACAATTTCCATGTAAGGGAAAAGTTGCTACTGACTAAATCTCAACCTTTCACTTGGGGTAACCAACGAGGTGCGAGAAGTATATACATCATCTCATCATCAAGCAAAGTTTTCTGGCGCCGTTGCCGGGGACTCCAGTCTTCAAGATAGGGGAGTTGCACGCTATCCTTTACCTTTGTTTTTTAGTCTAGATAGTTTGTTTTTTTAGTTTTTTATTTAGAGTCTTATACCAAAAACCACAAAAAAACTAGTTACTTTGCTTTTAGTTGTCAAGCATGTTTGGATTTGGTGCTTTGAGGGAATCTGGGGTCCTAGATTTCCCTCAAAGGGTTGGATAAGATGTGAAGAAAGCTTGGGATAGAATTTCTAAAGCACATAAAAGGATTATTCCTTGGATCCTATCAAAATTGTGCTTAATTTTTTTATCATGGACTTTTTAGGTGGTGTAAACACTCTGTTGATATTAAAGTTGAAGTAAATTTTTTAGAGTGTGATGAGGCTAGAGCTCTTAATATTATACATGGTCTACCCAATTACTTTGTTTATGATCATGGATTTGACACTATTATAGATAAACTTGCTATCATTGAAAGAAGAATAGATGCTCTGGACCTAAGAGAAAGAGAGAAACCCATGGTTGATAAGGAAGTAATTTTGAAAATAGATGATGACTGGGAGCCTTTTGTTAGAATTGGCATCTCTAACCAAGACTTCCTTGCTTATTGTGATATTGGAACCATAATTGCTACAATGCCAAAAGTTGTTTATGATTCTCTCTGGTTAGACATGGACAATTTTTCATATTATCATGAACATGCTAATGGGGATATTACTAAAATCCAGGGAAAGGTAAAATATGTCCAGGTTACATTCTCTAAAAGGAATGCAATGGTTGATTTATTCATCATGAATCCAAGCCAAGGAAACATAGTGCTTGGAAGGGACTTCCTCCGAGCCATGAGAGGCTTCATTGATATAGGTAAAGTACACATCGCTTACATGGGAAAGCGAAAGGTACGTACCCGTTCCCTTGGAAAAATAAGGATGAACTTGTTGAGGATCTGTTTGAAGATTTTTATAATTCCGATGACCTCGAAGAATCTAGATCCTTCTTCTTGCATTATGCCTAGCTCAAAGGCATAAAGGAAAGCGTTTGTTGGGAGGCAACCCAATTTGTTTTTACTTTCAGATTTAGTGGTATTGATGCTTGTTACTACTGTAGCAACATCATTGTATCATTATTTTTAAGCTTAGTGCCAACTTATAGCCTCCGATTGCAAGAAAGTTCAAAAATTGTGACATGCTGTCCAGAAACAGATTCTGTCTGCTTGACGAAAAAATTCGCCAAAAATCACGAGATCATATTTTTGATCTGAATTGTTTTGACAGCATGCTCTATATAATTGAATTTCTGGCATATGTTCTGAGTTTTTTGATTTGAGTTGCAGAAGTGCCCCGAATAAATTATTTACTACCCGTTGTTCTGTTTTTCATTGTTTTGCAAATCCTACGCTTACTTTTCATTTGCAAAAACCTTTTTACAATCATGAGAAACAGTAGCTTTTCATGAAAACCTTTATTTCCAGTAGGTAATGAATTATCTTATTAAGGGTACTAACCACTCTAATCAACTTATGATGAGTTTCGTATGAAGGCAGTTTTCAAGTATGCAATGGGAGATGATGAAAGAAGATACATGAGTGTCAAGCGCTCAAGCTTGGGGATTCCCCCATGCACCCCAAGAAATATTCAAGGAGACTCAAGCGTCTAAGCTTGGGGATGCTCCCGTGCACCCCCTTCTCTATGAAACAATCATCAGTTCGTCCATCTCCATGCTATATTTTTATCACTTCATATGTTATGTGCTATGCTTGGAGCGTCCCGCTCTTTACTTTTTAGTCTATTTTAGTTTTTGCTTGATGTTCATAACAAGTCGGAACGTAGCCTACCTTGTTTGGGAGAGAAACACACTCCATTCCACTCTAGAACACAACATAGATTTTCATGCTTATCTTTTTTGTGTGTTCTTCATCTTTCCATAGCTACTGTCATGCTTAGCTTTTAGTTTTCATGCTCACCTTTTTAAGAGCTTTTATTTAGGTTGCTTTTGGAACTCTCTTGAGTTATCATGCTTATATTGTTTAGAGAGTTGGCTCGTTGCACTGAGTTGTGTGTCTTGCATGAGTAGGTAATTGAGATTGCTATTTAAGTATAGTAGTAACTTATAATAGTTTTGAGGTATTGATTTGAGTAATGTTTGGACTATTGGTGCCAAGAGCTTGAGCCTACTAGTGTTAGGTGCCGTATTTTGGGAAATCCATGTTTTTTTTTCAAAAACTAAAAATTAGTTGAGAACTCTAGCTACTAATTTTTCCTAACCTCTCGAGGGGTTGGAATATAGAGAGTACCCTCACGTTACTATGAGTTGAGGATGCGCAAGGATAACCAAACCCCCAAACTCTCCTCCTCGGGGTACTTGTCTCTTTGTGAACCTCCTAACTATATAGAGAGTTACCGATAATAAGTGTATGAGTTCTTCGGACTAATGTGAGTATTCGATTGTCGGCACTTCCACCATCCATATTTTGCTAGCCTCTTTGGTACCGTGCATTGCCTTTCTCACATTGAGAGTTGGTGAAAACTCCGCCGGTGCATCCAAACCCATGACATGATACGCTCTGTCATACATAAGCCTCATTACATCTTTCCTCAAAATAGCCACCATACCTACCTATTAAGGCATTTCCATAGCCTTTCCGAGATACATTGCCATGAAACATCCACCATCTCATGACTTGATCTTCATGTCATACATGCTTTTGCTTGATCGTAGAGACGCATGATAGTTGGGCCTTGCCCCAATTATTGCTACATGACGCGCTAGTATCATTTCAAATCCTGCTACACTGGCAGAGGCATACATTTGCATACATCATGATAGTTTTCACTTGTCTTTATGTTGTGTACTTCTTATAAAATGTGATGATCTTCTTTTTATTCATGTAAAACATAGAGTGTTGCCCTTAAGTGAGGAAAAGATCCCAACGAGGACAAACAAAAGATCCCAAAGAGGACTAATGAGAGATAATAATAAAGAGCCAAAGGGGCCACAAAAATTAAAAAAAGAGAGAAAAAGAGAGGGAAGGGGGCAACACTACTATTCCTTTTGAAAGATCCACACTCGTACTCCATTTTTATATTTGTACCACATAGAGATTATCATTCATGCATAACTATGTGGGGACCCTTACACTATAGAACTTGGTTTGCATATTCTAATGACGAGCCTCCTCAAATGAGATCTAGATCTTCATGAGCAAACAAGTTGGATGCACCCCACTAGTTCCATTGGAGAGCTTACCTTAGCTCATATGTGCATCCTTTACATGGAAATCCCTACTCCTCACATCATATCTATCATTTGGCTTTCTCTCGCCTATGGTTGTCCTCATTGATGTGAGCCTTTCACACCTTTTTGTCTTCCTTACCCATCATTATTCTATTTTCCATCCTAAGTGCCAACATATCTTGCTTACGCTCATCCATTGCATGAGTGCTCAAAGTCGAAAGGGAGAGGACCATTTTGACTTGTGCCTGACTAGTGGTCTGGGGATGAGTCAAAATAAGATTCCGAAGGAGACCAAGTGTGAGGTTTAGTAGATTGAGTTCTCAATTAAAAATATATATTTTATGATCTCAACCCATCTCCCACTTTTAGTACGCAGACACCATTTGGAGACATTCGAGTCACGGACAACGAGAGCTCTTGCATCTTTATGTTCTTACTTTGCTAATTTCAATACTAGATATAAACTCTTGCTTGTTATTGACTTGACTTGAATTGCATATCTCACTTGCTTTACTTTGAAGTTCTTATATGTGTGTTAGCATTTCACCACATAAATTATTGTGTTCTCATTTATCTACCCGAGGACGAGCAGAAATTAAGCTTGGGGATGTTGATACGTCCCAAACGTATCTACAATTTCTGCTTGTTCCATGATCTTTTGGGTGACATTGTTATATGTTTTGCTACACTTTTATATCATTTTACACATATTTGGACTAACCTACTAACTCAGTGCACCCAATGCCAGTTTCTGTCTGCTGATGTCTATTTTGCAGGGGCTTTTACCCAATTTTCCGAAGCCCGCAAAATTCCAGGAAAAGTATATAAAAAATCTGCGTAACGGAAGCTTCCAAATCACCGAAGATGGGACATAGGGGGCCAAGGGCCGTTGAGGCGACATGCTGGTGCGATCTACCCCCTCGCCGCACCACGAGGTTGCCTGGGTGGGTCACACCTCCTCCAGTGCCCTCCTTCGTCCTATATTGAGTCCTCCAACAGAAAACCCTTGCACACCTTCCAGAATCGCGAGTTTCTCGATCGTTCCGCCGCCGTAGCTCTTCCGAGATCGGGAGCGTCAGGAGACCTCTTCCCGGCACCCTACCGAAGGAAGGATTGACCTCCAGGAGCTTCTCCACTGCAATGGACGCTTCCCAGACGTGCCGTGAGTAGTCCTCCTTGGACCATTGGTCCATGACCAGTAGCTATTTGATGTCATCTCTCCAATCTTGTGCTTCAATGGTTAGTCCTTGTGAGTTGCCCTACATGTTCAAGGCATCTATGTAATTCTCTTGCCATTGCTATGCTCGGTTTGTTGGGATTCGATGGATTATGAGATTATGTTCAGATTGTTACGATTTATATATTTGATGATCCTTATACATTATGTTCCTTAGTGATTCATGCATGTTCTCCGTTGCTATTTATTGCTTTGGCCGAGTAGTAGATTGTAACTCCAAGAGGGAGCGTTATGCATGATTGTGGGTTCATGCCCCTTGATGTCTAGCTTGAGTGACAGAAACTGTAACATCCCAAAATAATAAATTTTGGAATGTTAATATAGTTATTATTAGATTGTTTGTTGGTTGCCTGAGTGATTGAAACTTGTGTGAAATTTGAAACTTTTCGAAACTTTTGAATGAGAGGGAATAAAATGACTTTCCCCTTCTCCGGTGAATTCAAATTCAAGCATTTAAAAGCAAAGAGAGAAGATGACATGACTTCTTCAACTATAAATAATTTGAACGGAGATATTTGCATTGAATTCTTTTGCATTTCCATTCGTTTTCTTCGTGCAACAAAATGCCGGGAAATACATTCTAGAGCGGAGGAACATGACCCTCGAACCCACGGGCATTTTGAAAGTTATTTGAACCCTCAAACTTAGAGGATCATTTGAAAATTATTTGCAAAAGAAAATGAACCTTTTAGGCAATTTTGTGAAAATAATTTTTTCTGAAGTTTTTATTTTTGCCGTGGAAAAATGCCCATCATCTATATTTTATTTTTCTGATAATTTTAGTATATAAAAACTATTTATTCCGAATTGATTTGATTTCCTTTTTATCATTTTAGTTTCCTAGTTTTAAAAATAGGAATAGAATCACTTTTATTAGGAAATAGGAGCTGGCCCAATTAAGACACTTTCCTATTTGGCACAACCTACATCATCTCCTACCTCCATCTCTCCTTCACGTGACAGAAATTTGCCATCCATGGAGAGGAGAATCCCCACCTCCGGGATTCGCGAAATCCTTTCCTTCCTAGCGCCTCCCGTCGCCTCTATAAGAAGCCCCACGTCCTCCTCGTTCCATTCCCGTTGAAATCTTCTCCTCTCCTCGCCTCTAGCTCGCGCACCCCTCGCCGGAGTTGGCCACCAGAGAGCTGCCAGAAAATTCACAGGAGCTTCACACCTCGCCCCCCCTGCACCCTCCTTCACCTCGCCCCCTCCCTGCACCTCCTCCACCGCCCCCCTGCCGCCCCACCTCGCTGCACCCTCCACCTCGCCTCCCCCTCCCTGGAAACCAGCGAGCAGCAGTTAACCAGTAGCTTTTCCACTACCTCGCCCCCCTACAGCCACCCCTCCACTTCGCCACCACCCCCTCCCTGGAGCCCCCACCCCTTCGCCCCCCTTCCCCACCCCTCGTCGGCCCCTACCCCACCCACCGGAGCTCACCCCCTTCACCTCCCACCTCGGCCACCATCAGCCACGGGAGCAGCTCCACCACGGTAAGGCACCTCTTTCTTTCTTTTTTTTACTTGTTTTGTTTTGTTTTAGTTTTAGCCCTTAGATCTTTATTCAATGGTTAGATTAGATCTTAGAATACCCTTTCGGTTTAGAGTAGAAAACCGGCGGTTTTAATCCACTTATTCATTTAACCAGCAAGTTTTGTTAGCCTCGGCCGTTTGCTCCAAACGTTGCAACAAACATCTCCCGCAGCCTATCGTAGCATGCCACGTGGACCCCTGTCCACAAATCAGTTTTTTCCCTTTTTCTGTTTTAATTGAAAAAACAGAAAGTTTCTGTTTTGTTTTGGCCACAACGTTTGAGCCCGAAGTCCAATGACATTGATTCTTGTTCCAGTAGCCCACAAATTTCCTGTAGTTTTTAAAAACATATAATTTGTCTATGTTTGAAATTTTCAAATATAAGTTAGATCAGATTTAGTTTAAACCTTGTTTTGCCTATTCCAGGAGATTAAAAATAGCTTTTAATTTGATTCCTTTTGGTGCTGATCACTAGTGATCTTAAGTATCAGTGGTAAAAAGTTCAGATTTGTTTGAGTATTTTAGCTCACTGTTTCATGTGAAACAAGTTCTGTTTCACCTCTTTTAGGATTTCGGCTAATTCCTTTTCTATTTTTGTTTTAAAATATTTTCTTTATTATTTCAGAAAGATTATGTTTTGTTTCTGTTAGTTAACAGTAGTTTTGCAACAAGTTTTTATTTTATTTTTATTTGTTTTCATGAAATCAATTCTAGTTCCTTAGTAACTTGCAATTTCACCATTGTTTCAAATCCCGTTTGGGAATACTTTCAAAAGGTTTTGTGAAAAATACTTTATTTTATCTTAGTTAAACTTATATCTTAGTTCCTTGTTATTATTTTCTGTTAGACAAAAACTATTTAGTGTTTGACGTAGTAGAAGACTCCTAGCTTTAGTGAAGTTTCTTTCGGTTTCTTATTCGCACTCTCTTCTTCGTTTTGATTGTTGGAATGATTGCTAGTATGAGTGCTTATGTGAATGATATGTTTGCTATATAGATTTCATCGGAGAGTGACGAGTAGTCTATCAAGTTATTTTCCCGAGAAATTCTTCTTCGTCAACATCACCAGGCAAGTCACTTTGATCATACTATCACCTATGTTTTATGCATCGTAGTTCTACCATCCTATGCCCAATTGCATGCTGCTTAGGTACTTGGAAATTTTAGTATAGATTGTAGTATCATGTGGTAGGCACACAACAACCCCGATACTTGGCCCCGGGACGACAAATTTCATATTGCTATGCTTGAGTAGATGGGATTTCGGTTGAGTGCATAACACGAGTGATGCGAGGTTGATTAAATAATCAAGACCGGTTAAGACAAGATTTTCAAGACCTCGGACGCAATGCAACTCTGGGTGAAGGACGGTTGATCGGCTCCCTGGAGAACCCAGCGGATGACCCGGGATGCTGGAGAGGCCATGACATCCTGCGGAAAGCTTCACCCAGGCTCAAAGAGACGGACGAATATTTTCAAGACCCAAGGCTTACCTGCACAGCCACAAGTCATTATGGGCTCTAGCTTGTTTGGACAACGCGGCGACTCTGGACAGGCGGTGCTAGCAGATATAGCAGAACGGTAGGAATGGATGGGCATCGATAGGGATTCAGAGGGACCCGTTGAAAGACCATGTTTTGATCATCCAGTCTTCAAACACCCTGAAGTGCGAGGACATACTCGGAGGCGATCAAATCTTGTGGGGAACGTGTGCAAAACTCTGCAGAGTACTCAAACCTAATCGATTAGCCGTGTCCACGGTCATGGACAACTTGAGCCAAAGGAACTGAAGTTATCTGGATTTCTCAACACCATTACATATATTTGATGTGGGAATTATTGACAACTCGGGTACGAGAATTTGGTTGGCGGAACCATCTCGTTAACAACCAACAACGTAGTAACATTTTGCTTTTAACCCTCTCTTGATGTAGGAGAAAACTTGCTTTTCGCTAAAAACTTATAGCCCCACCTGCCATATATGCATATAGTATAGATGATTACTTTTCACCCCCTCTCTTATGTGACTTGCCGGCATATTCAATATGCTGACCTACACGGCTGCAACGTCTTATGTTGCAGATATTCTTCTTTGACGAGTAAGAGTACGATTCAGGGTTAGGGTCTACACTCAACTTGCCGTTGGTATTTATTGGGACTCCACTCCTTTGACCGCTTCCGCTGAGATAATTAAGGTATATATATTAGTTTTACGCTATTTACATGTGATTGCACTTTGATATATACATTGGTGTACTGTGTGTGCCAGCATACTGATCCAGGGATGGCACAGAAACACAGAGGCTTGACTCGTTTTGAGTCGGAACGCTACAGAAACATGAGACTTGGGGGTATGCTGTTGCCACCAGGGAGAAAACAACGGTGCTTGTGACCACCATTGCAAGGATTGTTTACCTTACGCATAGTTCGTTAATGCAGTTGTCCGTTGCTTTGAGTTTACACTTTGAGTGGCGCTCGCAACTTAATACCGACGAGATGTTCTGGATAGACATCTCAAGGTGGATGATTAGTAAGTAGATGCTGATGAATAAACGGTCTACTTGTCTTGGCGTACTGCCCATTACTATTGAACCTCTAACTATCAAGTAGCATAATTAGCATTGCGGTGCATTCATAATTCTGCCAATTTCCCAACTATGATTTGTTTACCTAAGC
This sequence comes from Hordeum vulgare subsp. vulgare, assembly GCF_904849725.1. NCBI lineage: Eukaryota > Viridiplantae > Streptophyta > Magnoliopsida > Poales > Poaceae > Hordeum > Hordeum vulgare. Next base: position 425,176,354 of record NC_058522.1, on the reverse strand, counting down.
ATAGTTGTTTATCGTCTTTTGGGAGAGAGACATCACTAGTGAACATCATGTGACTCCGGTCCATATCACCATCATTGTTTACACCTCCATCATTTACCGTTTTCATTTACTTTTTCGTTGCAATCACTATTACTATTCCCGCTTGTGTTTTGATCCTTTGCAAACTACAAGGCCAGAGAGGTTGACAACCTCTCTGTACTCATTGGGAGCAAAGTTATTTTTGTGTGTGTGCAGGTCCACGTCTTCTGCTAGCGCCAGGGTGGAAGACACCTACTTGTTGGTCCTAGGAGTCCTCTTGGTTGGATGAACCTTACAGTTTTCGTGTAAGGGAAAACTTGCTGCTGACTACATCTCAACCTTCCACTTGGCGTAACCAACGAGGTGTGAGAAGTATATACATCATCTCGTCATCGTGTGCTTAGCTTATCCATTTTATTGATGTTTGCGAGTACATTCAAAGTACACATTGGCTTGTCCCTGGCTATTTTCTTGGCCAGATTTCTTCGGAGAGGAGCACGACGCCATCAACCCGAAACCTAGGAGTTGAGGATGACAGCCCTGTGAGATAGGAATTTATCTAGGTCAGTTGTTGTTGTGGGATTGGAGTCCCATGGGCACTGGATATTCCTCGAGTCACCTCCACCGTCAGCCTCAGACTTTTGTCCAAACCAATGGACCTTCATGGTCTTGTAACCAGATTTTGTGTTTTTGCTTGGGATTTGTGTATCAAGTGAGTTCCCACCAGCTAACAATAGTCCTGGGGCTGGTGAACACAAATGCATGTTTTCTGGAAATTATTTTCAGAAAAACCGATCACCACATGGAGCCAACATGGCCCTCTCACTCGTCCGCATCCATTGTAAAGGAGTGAATGAAGAGAAGCTGAAGAATCTCTGGGTTGTCAACAGGAAAAGCGCCAAGCTCGAGGATTGCATGGAGATGTTTTTGGAAGCCGCCACCCAAATTGCAGATTGGATCAACCTTGACACCTTCGTGGAAGCAGTGGAATCTTGGGCCACCGAGTGATGCTCGGAGGAAAAACATTTAAGCTTCAATTTTCCCTAGGATGCCGAGTGGTTTTATGTAACCCCAAACTTTGAGCGAGCCTTGAGCTCTCTCTTATGTGCACCTTTTGCTGAACTTGGTTCTGTTCATCCACATTCGTGTTTGGATCTTATTTACTTGGTTATCTTTCTTCGAGGTCACTTTTACTCGGTCGAAAGCGGGTTCACATCCGAGTCTCCGAGTGTGGAGGTTACCCATACTCGGGGTTCTTTTTAACTCAAGTGAAAGCTAGTTCGCAGCTGAAAGTTGTCCTCACCTGGGATGGTTTTTAACTTAGGGGAAAGCTGGTTCACACCTAAGCCCTCGAGTGTGGAAGTTGTCCTCACAGGGGATGGTTTTTGACTTAGGCGAAAGCTGGTCCACAGCTAAGCCCCCGAGTGTGGAATTGTCCTCTCGCGGGATGGTTTTTAATTTAGGGGAAAGCTGGTTCGCAGCTAAGCCCTCGAGTTTGGAAGTTGTCCTCACTCGGGATGGTTTTTGACTTAGGAGAAAGCTGGTCTGTAGCTAAGCCACGGAGTTTGGAAGTTGCCCTTACTCGGGATGGTGTTTTGACTTAGGCGAAAGCTGGTTCGTAGCTAAGCCCCCGAGTGTGCAAGTTGTCCTCACTGGGATGGTTTTTGACTTAGGAAAAAGAGGGTTCACAGCTAAGCACCGAGTGTGGAAGTTGTCCTCACCCGGGATAGTTTTGTTCATCTTGGCGACCGAATGAAGATCTTGCTTCATTCAGAACCGTTTTAACTTAGGCGAAAGCTGGTTCACAACTAAGTCCCTGAGCGTGGAGGTTGTCCCCACCCGGGGCCGGTTTTTGTCCCTTAGGCGAAAGTAGGTTCGCTTCCAAGAAATGATTTTTCTGTTCGTCTTGGCAACCTAATGAAGAGATTGCTTCATTCGGAACCATTTAAACTTAGGGGAAAGATGGTTCGCAGCTAAGTCCCCGAGTGTGGAAGTTGTTCTCACTCGGGATGGTTTTTTGACTTAGGGGAAAGCTGGTTCGCAGCTAAGCCACTGAGTCTGGAAGTTGTCCTCCCTCAGGATGGTTTTTGACTTTGGCGAAAGCTGGTTCGTATCTAAGCCCCCCGAGTGTGGAAGTTTTCCGTACTCGGGATGGTTTTTTTCATCTTGGCAACTGAATGAAGAGCTTGCTTCATTCAAAACCGTTTTAACTTAGTCGAAAGCTAGTTCGAAGCTAAGTCCCTGAGCATGGAGGTTGTCTCCACTCGGAGCCAATTTTTGTCCCTTAGACAAAAACAGGTTCGCTACCAGGAAATGGTTTTCCTGTTCATCTTGGCGACTGAATGAAGAGCTTGCTTCATTCGGAACCATATTAACTTAGGGGAAAGCTAGTTCACAGCTAAGTCCCCGAGCGTGGAGGTTGTCCTCACCGGTTTTTGTCCCTTAGGCGAAAAGAAGTTCACTATCAAGAAATGATTTACGCCCACTCGGGGTGTGTTTCACTAGAGTGAGAGGTTTGACCATAGTTGAATAAAGGAAATACTTTATTCTTCCAACCATTCGAGTTCATTACATGAACGAAATGATACGTTCTAAGTATAGAATTTGCGGAGCAGGTCCGCATTCCAGGTTCTGGGACTTTCCATCCCATCCTCGAGGTTGTATAATCGATGAGCTTCATTGTGTAGGACTTTGGAGATGGCGTATGTCCCTTGCCACACAGGTGCCAACTTGTGGGGTTTTTGTTGGTCAATCGGAGGACCAAGTCCCCTTCTTGAAATGCTCGACCCTTGACTTGCTTGTCATGGTAGCGTCGCAGGTCTTGCTGGTACAGTGTGGGCTGAATGAGTGCTAGCTCTCTCTTCTTCCAAGAGATCTAAACTATCTTGGTGTGCTCCTTCAGCTTCAGCTTCGTTGTACTGCTCCACTCAGGGGGAGTTGTGACGTAAGTCACTCGGCAGAACAACTTCCGACCCATACACCATGAAGAATGGAGTACGCTTGGTTGAACAATTCGTAGGCGTTCACATTCCCCACAAGACGGATGGTAACTCTTCTACCCATGCGCCTATAGTGTATTTGAGATCTCTCGTCAGTCGGGGTTTCAATCCCTGCAATATCATACCATTTTCCCTTTCTGCCTGCCCATTCGACTGCGGGTGAGCCACGGAGGCGTAATTAACCATAGTGCCTTGGGAGTGACAGAACTTGCAAAACTAATCCGAGTTGAAGTTAGTTCCGTTGTCAGTGATGATGTCGTGAGGGACTCCGAATCTGAAGATAATGTGCTGAATGAAGCTAACGTCAGTCGTTGAATCCAGGCTTTTGATGGGTTTCGCTTCGACCCACTTGGTGAACTTATCCACCGCGGTGGATGAATTCACTCGACCCAGTGCGCAATGGGCCAACCATGTCGAGGACCAACACGACGAATGGCCAGGTGAGTGGAATCATTTTCAGCACGGATGCAGGCTTGTGTGAGTGATTTTTATAGAACTCGCATTTAACGCACAGTTCGACCAAGTCTCTTGCACCCTCATTGGCTCGGGGCCAATAAAAACCTGCTCGGAAGGCCTTCGGCATGAGGGTCTGGGAGGATGCGTGATCTCCATACGTTACCGAGTGAATCCCGTGCAAGACATGGAGTCCTTCCTCTAGGGAAATTCACTTTGCACTAACTCCTATACCACTCTTCTTGTATAGCTTTTCTCCGAGGACTTCGAAAGATTTAGACCGCCGAACGATTTGGCGGGCATCCTCTTCGTCTTCGGGGAGTTCTTGCCAGAGTAAGTAAGCCAGATAGGGCTGAGTCCATTCGGGTGTGATGACCAGCATCTCGTGGATGAGGTCGACCATGATCGGGACATCAATTTCAGTCGGATTTGACGCGTCGATTGCTTGTGGAGGCTCTTCTGTAAAAGGATCCTCTTTGATTGAGGGGGTGCGCGGGTGGTCGAGGAACACGCCTTTCGGAACATCTTTTTAAGTGGATCCGATTTTTGCCAAGTCATTAGCTGCTTGATTCTTGGCTTGGGGCACGTGGTGCAACTCCAACCCTTCGAAGTTCTTCTCTATCTTTCTAACTGCATTGCAGTAGACTGTCATGGCTGGGCTTCGAATGTCCCATTCCATCATCACCTGGTTGACGACATGGTCCGAGTCGCCGTAAACCATCAATTATCGCACACCAAGAAAGATGGCCATGCGGAGCCCGTACAGGAGGGCTTCGTATTTGTCCTCATTGTTAGATGAGTCGAAGTGGATTTAGAGCACATAGTTCAGTCGGTCTCCCCTGGGGGAGACGAGAACCACTCCAGCCCCTGAACCGTGGAGCATCTTGGATCCATTGAAGAACATGGTCTAATGTTTGGGGACGCAAGGAGCCGGCTACTCTTTTTCTGTCCATTCAGCGAGGAAGTCGACCAGGGAGTGAGACTTGATTGCCTTTTTGGCTTCAACCTTGATCTCCAGCGGGAGGAGTTCAATCGCCCATTTAGCCACTCAGCCAGTAGCATCCCTATTATACATGATTTCCGCCAAGGGAGCGTCAAAGATGACAGTGACCGGATGATCTTGAACGTAATGGACTACCTTCTCACAGTCAGGTAAATACCATAAACCAACTTCTGGTAATGCGGACACCTCTGTTTGGAGGGAGTTGGTACCTCCGAGATGTAATATATGGGCCTTTGTACCTTATACGCCTTGCCCGCTTCTTCGCATTCCATGGTGATAATGGTGCTAACCACCTCGCCAGTGGCAGCAATGTATAGGCGTAGGGGCTCCTGGCTGCTCGGAGAAGCTAACACCGGCTAGGTGGATAGAAAGGCTTTGAGCTGGTCGAAAGCGACTTGCGCTTCGTTTGTCCACTTGAATCTGTCAGATTTATTCATTAGTCGGTAAATAGGCAGTTCCTTCTCTCTGAGTCTTGAGATCAAGCAGCTCTGGGCTGCGAGGTAGCCTGTGAGCCTCTGCACATCATGGATGCGCTCTAGACATCTCATTTGGACTATGGCACCGATTTTATTGGGGCTCGCGTTGATACCTCGCTCAGAAACAAGGAAATCGAGCAATTTACCGGCCGACACTCCGAAAGTGCACTTGGCCGGATTGAGTTTGATCGCAAAGCGTGTGAGGTTCGTGAAGGTTTCAACAAGGTCGGTCAGGAGGTCGGAACCTTTCCTGGACTTGACCACAATGTCATCCATGTACAACGTTCCGACTGATCTCTTCGTGCACACACTTCTGGATCATTCGTTGAAAAGTAGCCCCAAGGTTTTTTTAGCCCGAATGGCATGGTGATGTAGAAAAAACATCCGAATGGGGTGATGAAGGTCGTTTTTATTTCATTAGGTCCATACATTCGGATCTGGTGGTACCCGGAGTACGCATCGAGGAACAACATGCGTTCACTTTGAGCGGTTGAATCTACGATCTGATGTATCCTAGGTAAAGGTAAATGGTCTTTTGGGCAGGCTCAATTCACATGCTTGAAGTCAATACACATTTGGAGTGAATTGTTCTTCTTAGGCACCATGACCACATTCGCCAACTACTTAGAGTGGTATACCTAGCGGATAAACTCGGCAGCTAGGAGCTGAGCGATCTCCTTGCCGATTGTTCGGTGCTTCTCCATGGAGGAGCGGCACACGTGTTCCTTGACGGGCTTCACTTTGGAGTCCACTCGGAGGCGGGCCTTAGCCAGTTCCCTGGGAACACTCGGCATGTCAGAAGGCTTCCATGCGAAGATGTCCTAGTTCTCACAGAGGACCTCGATGAGATCGGCTTCCTATTTGTAGCTGAGTGAAGTGGAGATGTTTGTCACAGAGGCACTCGGGTCAGTCGGGTGGATGGGGATCTGCTTGGTCTCGCCTACCGACTGAAAGACAGACTCGGTAGCCGGCCGTTTGACTTGAGCAAGTCAACAATATCCACCACCTTCTTCTGCCCCTCGATCATGGCCACCAAGACTTGCTTGTTCGCGATTCGAGAGCCCTGCTGTAGGCATTCTTCGACGACCTTCTGATTGTCTGTCAGTGTAATCACGCCTTTCGACCCTGGCATCTTAAGTTTAAGATATGCGTAACATGGTCGGGCCATGAAACGCGCGTAGGAAGGCCTATCCAGGATGGCGTGATAGGCGCCTTTGAAGTAAATGACTTCAAAGGTCAGTCTTTGCTTCCTGTAGTTCTTCTCACCGCTGAATACGACATTTAGGGTGATCTGACCGAGTGATTCGACCTTCTTCCTCGGGATGACCCTGTGAAACTGCATGTTACTCTTGCTCAGCTGGGACAATAGGATGTGCATTGCTGTGAGCGTGTCGACGACCAAAGCCACCCTCCCAAGGGTGGCGATGTTAGCCGGGTGGTCCGACTGATCGAACATGACGGGCGTCTTTGCCCAATCGAGGTAGTTCGTGGTAGCCGGAGCAGCCATGTTTATCTCCCGATCGATGACTTTCAATCGGCTCTTGCTCTCAAAATCGGCGAAGATCATGAGAATGTTCTCAATGTTTGGATACCCGGGGTAGCCTCTTGATCATCCTCATCACTCTTGTCCCCGGAGGGCTCTCCGCCTATGTCCTGCTGGAGCATGGAACGGACACGGTTGGTCCATAAGGTGGCTTTTGGAATCGGCCTTCTACTTGCTTGCCCAATCTTTCTTCTTCTTCTTTGGCTTGCTTTGGCTCTGCCCTGGGACATCACCTACTTCGGATTTCCCTGATGGGTCGCCCTTCCGCTTTAGTTTTTTCTCAGCGTTGCCCGACTGAGGGGCTTCACTAGCTCGGCCTTTGTAGCTGTTGAGGTGGTCTTCTTCTTCGCCATTCGTGTAATGATTGGCGTTTTCCATTGCCAAACTTTAGGATGAGCCCCCGATACCGAGTTTATGCTTTGAAAGCGCACATGGCATGATGCTCGGTGACGTTTTCCACCGTGTTGTGCAATGTGATCCACCACTGGATGTACTCCTGGAGGGTCTCGTTACTCTTTTGAACACAGTGTTGTAGCTCGGTTAAACCGCATGGGTGCTTGTAAGTGCCCTCGAATGTTTTCACAAACACTCGGGCTAAATCTTCCCAGCTGTAAATACTGCTGGAGGGAAGTTGGTTGAGCCATGCCCTCGCTAATCCCTCGAGCATGAGGGGTAGATTCTTCATTGCGACGAAGTTATCGCCGCCGCCTATCTAGACGACCACTCCATAATCCTCGAGCCAGGTCTCCGGCTTTGAATCACCGTTGAACTTGCCGATCCCTATGGCCAGTCCATAATTAGAGGGGATCTCCGCTTCATAGATGTGTCGATCGAAGCACTCGAGGCCACATACTCCACGGCCTGCATGCGATCGGTTGACCACGTTTTGCGTGATAATGGACCTTGCGTTGAATTGAGGGGCCCAGTAGCCGTCGACCCCATAACCCTTGTGCCGATTGGGGATTCGCGTGTAGTCATGGGGTCGGTGTGCGGGTGAACCACTCCTCGGAGGAGGTGTTCTGCTATGAACCCGATGATCATGTTGTTGATCTCCGTGTGGGCCTCTCGTAAGAGGAGGAGATTTTTGACGTCTTCCGAGTGCGGGGGGGGGGGGGGGGGGGCTGTGAGACGACTGCACTATGTCCGCCTGTACGAACCTGCTATAGATACGATGTCGAGACTGTGACACCACAGAGTTTTGCTGCATGACAGTCTTCAGCAGAGGTTGGATCCGCCAAATGTCGTCTCCGGCCGCACACTCACTCGGCTGGATAGAATCAGCAGTCCGATTGGCAGCGACCAAACTCAGCAGAGGCGTTTGCATCCACTCAATATGGCGACGGCGGTTGTTCAGAAATAGCTCACGACGATTGTGACTAGAGCCGGGCTGATCCGTCACTGGAGTCGCTCGAGACGCTAGCGTTCGGCCAAAGTGGCCTCACACGCGTTCTCCAACGCTATCTCTTCTGGAGCGTTCCTAGTGAGGGGGGTGTGAAGAGCTTGCTCGCTCCTCCGCCAAAGTTCCTCCCGCTACTGCCCTGTGAGTGGCTGCAGAACATGGTGGCTCCCGTCGCCGTGGCGACGCTCTCCACCATCACACCGAGGAGTATTCTCCGCGGTGAATCTGGGGCCGCCTCCCCTAGTCGTGTCGGCCACCAAGACCTCAGCAGTGTCTGCACTGCTTGCGTAGTCAGAGTCGGCGTGTGATTCATCGCTCGATGACGGGAAGAGCCTGACGGTGGGCTCATCAGAATTGAGCATAGACACCTGCCCAAAAATGGCTAGGTGGGCCATGGCGTGCTTGATCCACCGCTGCAACGCGAACACCCGGAGCGCTTGCGACGAATTGCTGCAGGGCATGGGGGCATCGTGTGGTACGTCACCGATGGATGCCGGATTAGGACCCCATGCGCAACTACGCTAAAATGCGATCTACCTCGAGAAGGGAGGGCATCAGTGTCTAGTGGCGCATCCTACACCCATGCTGAGTCGTCGATGTCAGGGCCGAGGGAGCCGAAGAGGATCTCTCCGCCGAGTGTCATCATGGTCACGAAGAAGGTAAAACTCCTACTGCGCCATATTTTATATATGCGTAGCCCCGCGGTGGGCGCCAACTGTCGTGGGAATGATCCCGACAATAACACCAGGGGTACAAATGAAGGGCGGAGCCTAGCTAGGCGCATAGGATACACTCAGATGTACGAGTTCGGGCCCCACTCGGGAGTGGTAACGATCCTACGTCTCGAGCCTCGAAGGCTGGTGTCGGATTATAGAATATGAGATAGTACAAAATGCTGAACCGTTGCTAAGGAACCCGGGTGTGGCTTATATAGAGTGCACTACGACCGGCCGGACTTCATTGCAAGGGCGAGTAAATGCTAATAACTCCGAAAATTACTAGTAGCAGCAACTCTAACTATGATGTTACTGGTAACGCGTGTCTTCACTGGACTTGATGAATATATCAAGTTTGTGGACGTTGTAGTCTCTTCGTTGACCATGTCCTGCTCCAGTCCGAGTGTCGAGGGATGTCCGGCTGATACAAAATAGTCCGAGTGAAGTCATGTGAGCCGAGTGAACACACACTTGTCCGAGTGAAACTATGACTGCATAGGTGAAGTTTGGGACACTGATGTCCATGTAGGGTCTTGGGCAGGCCTAGGGATTCAGGTCCGTAGGACTACCCCTTATGTACAACACCATCACCGACTCTACCTACACATGCTTCTCGGTAAAACGACGTACGAGCTACTCACCGGTAACAAACCCCAAGTTGGATACTTTTGGGTATTCGGCTCAAAGTGTTACATTCTTGATGAGCATCATCGTTCTAAATTTGCTCCAAAATCTCATGAAGGTTTCCCACTTGGTTATGGATCAAACTCTCACACTTACTGTGTCTACAACAACTTCACTCGAAAAGCTGAAGTTACTGTAGATGTGAAGCTTGATGAATCTAATGGTTCACAAGTCAAACAATTGCCAAATGATGTAGGAAATAAGGAACCTTTGGAAGCTATTCAAGACTTGTACATCGACAAGATTCGTCCCAAGGAGGTGAAGGAAAGTACTTCACCAACACAAGCAGAAGCTCCTACTTTGTGTCAAGTTGAAAAGCAAAACAACATGGAGGCATCCACGAGCGGTAGACGACAAGATGAAGAGGAGGAAGAAGTACATCGTGATGATTGATACACTCATTTTGTACCATGAATTACTATTGATATTTGTGCTAATACTATCCATTATCCATTATTATCATACAATTCTTATGATTTTTTCTCTGGATATGCAAGGTACATCACTGGGAGGGGAATATCTGGAAACTGGAATTCTCGACCAGGAAACCGAGAAAAAGGCAGAAAAATAAGGTTGCTCCAAATGACCTAAAACTTTAAGGAGATTTTTTCTGGAATATCTGCGGACTTCTGGGCCAAAAATATACCGTAGAGGGGCCACCAGCTAGGCATAAGTCAATAGGGTGCGCCCCCCTCGTTGCGCCCTCATGGCTTGTGGGGGCCCAGCTGACCCTCTCGCGACCATATTCTTATATATGGTGTGTTCCACCATAGAAAAAATCATAAGTTATCTTTGAGGATGAAGCGCCGCCGCCTCGAGGCGGAAACCTTGGCGCATACCCTTTTGTTCTCCGACAGAGAGATTCTGCCAGAGGATTTCCCCTCCGGGATGGGAAATCGAAGCCATCATCATCACCAACGCTTCCTCCTTCGTGGGAGGACCAATGTTCATCAACATCTTCACCAGCATCATCTCATCTCCGACCCTACTTCGTCATGTGTATTCAATCTTTGCCTTAAAACCTCAGTGCTCAGATTGGTATGTGTGGGTTGCTAGTAGTGTTGATTACATCTTGTAGTTGATGCTTGTTGGATTACTTGGTGGAAGATATTATGTCCAGATCCTTAATTATTATTATTAGACCTCTCATTTTGAACATGTTGATGTTGTGTGAGTAGTAATTATTGTTCCCGAGGACATGGGAGAATTCTTGTTATAAGTAATCATGTAAAGTTGGTATTTGTTCAATATTGTGATGATATGGATGTTGTTACTTTTCTTAGTGGTGTCATGTGAACATCGACTACATGACACTTTACCATGTTATGGGCTTAAGGGAAGTCATTGCATAGTAACATATAGATGATGGGTTGCGAGAGTGAAAGAACCTTAAACCCCAGTTTATGCGTTGCTTCATAAGGGGCTGATTTGGATCCACATGTTTCGTGCTATCGTTCAATTATTCTTAATTCTTCTTCCGTAGTTGTGGATGCTTGTGAGAGGGGGTAATCATAATTAGGTTGTTGGTTCAACTAAGAACAACACCTTAGCACCGGTACGCCCACATATCAAATCGTCAAAGTAGCGAACGCGAATCAACTTAATATGATGAACATGACTAGATAGAAATTCCCATCTGTCCTCGGGAGCGCTTGCTTTCTATAAGAGAACTTTTAGGCCTGTCCTTTGCTATAAAAAGGATTGGGCTACCTTGCTGCACCTTTGCTACTATTGTTACTTGTCACCTGTTATGAATTATCTTGCTAAAATACTATCTATCATTATTACTTACAGTACTTGCAAAAAATTCCTTGCTGAAAACTACTTATCATTTTGTTCTGCTGTTTGTTGGGTTGAACACTCTTACTTATTGAAAGGACTCCGATTGATCCGCTACACTTGCGGGTCAGCAAGACTCTTTTACGGCGGCGTTGCCGGGGAGTGAAGCACCTTTGATAAGTGGAAATTGTTAAGGAATCAGTTTTGGTACATGCTGAAATTTATTGTTGCTTATCACTATGAACGGTCACCCTTTGATTGGCTTGTTCGGCGCATATTCACCGCAAACGGAAGTTCAGGAAATTGTTCCTCAACCTGTTGAACTTATTGAAAATATTTATTATTCCTTTGGGTATGGTAGATAAACTGCCAGCTAATCCTTATAATGGTTCAACTCATCCTGATTACCATTTGATATACGTCGATGAGATTTGGGGATTGTTTAAGCTTTCACGTCTGCTAGGAGATAAATTTAAGAATAAAGTTTCCCCTTTATCTTTGGAGGAAAAAGAACTAATGTGGCAGATGGTATTAGATGATATTGGATCATGTGATTGGAATCACTTGAAGCTGGAATTTCATCAGAAGTTTTATCCTATGCATCTAATTCATCATGCACTACAAGAGTTAGAGAATTTTCCATCACTCTATTCTTTGCCGTGTGCTAACGGAGGACATAGATGAGCATTGCCGTCAACTTCAAAGATGCAGACATCAAAGAACTGTCTCATGGCGAATATTGTTTTTGCCATCAGTCCATTCTTTGTCGTGTGCTAGCAGACGACAAAGAGCCTAATAGCAGATGATAAAGAGCCTAATAGCATACGATAAAGAATGGTCCTGGGCCCCAATGGAGCGCTGCGCTGGTTTGGTGAGATAGATGCCGGCAGACGGCAAAGAGCCTAATAGCAGACGACAAATAATGGACATGGTTAGGTCAAACACTATTCCCTATGCCGTCGAGTAGCAAACAACGAAGGGCCCAAGAAAAGGACGTCAAAGTATAAGCGGACGACAAAGCAAATATTTTGATTAATTGAGGCTCTATCCCACCATTTGCCCCAACCCGCTCCCACTCCCCCCGCGCAACAACTGCTCTGCCCGAGAGCTGCCCGTCCCCACTTCCAACGCCGCTGATGCCTGTCCCCGTCTCCACCTCACCTGTGCCCTCGTGCCATTTGCTCCCCTCCCCTCGCGCTTAGAGGTGGCCATATTAACCGAGGACCGATGTGCCGAACCGAAAGAACCGGGACCGAAGCCGAAAGGACCTAAACCGAAAAAATTGGTTCCTATTTCGGTCATGAAAAATACAGAACCGAAATTAGCTAGGTAAATTCGGTTGTTACACATAATTAACCTGGAAACCCGAATTTACAAAGCACCATTCACTCTACCGTATTCTCGCTGCCCCAACCGAGTTGTGCAAGTCATCCCAATGTAGTTCTCCACCTCTTTGGGCCTTTTTCAACTTTCAATTTTTTCTTTTGGCCCACACAGTTAATACTTCCCAAAATCATTCTATCAATTAGCCCACAATACTAGTTCTGTAGCACAGGGAAGTGGTGCATTCACGTGTTAGTACCACATCGACTTCCTACTTAGAAAGGATGCATCGGCAAAACAATGAAGCTAGCATGCATGTAGCCATCGTTGTCATTTGAACTGTTGCATGTACAGAGATGTGCATGCATGGTATATTAAATAATTTGTGATTGAGGACTTGGGTTGTGTTCGGTTAAACCCGATGACCGAACCGAAAGTTCGGCTCCCAAATAAATCGGTTACCTAGTTGTCTAGGAACCGATCGGTTGACAGTTTAAAAAGACCGAATATTTTTTAGAAACCAAAGAACCAGACCGATCGGTTCGGTTAAACCGAATGCCCAGGCCTACTCGCGCTGCCGCCAGATCCAAGCCACCGCCGGTCTCAGCCCCCTCCCTAGCTAGCCCCGTCCCCGCCCCGACCGTCCTCACCCCTGCCCCGGTTGTCCTCGCCCCGGCCCGTCCCCACCCCGACCAGCCCCTTCCCAACACCATTACCATCCTCGGTGAGTTTGTACTAGGGATTTTTTCCCTATAAATTTTGGGTGTTTAGGATTAATATTGATGGTGCAAGCTGGTGCTATCGGTTATCTACTGCAAAGTTTTTATACCATGTGATTTTGCAAGCTACTGCTATTGTTCAAAGTTGCTAAGTAGCTATATGGCGTTTACTTGAGATATTCTACATCTACAGTGATAAAAATATTACCAGTTCATGATCAAGTTTGAGCGGTCATGGTTTGATTTTCCTGAATATATCAACCACCTTTAATTCACCTGTAATAGCATTGGATGTTACTTTCATGTCCTTTGTGCGTGCTTTTAACAAGCACCAATTTATTCTAGGCGATGTAGAAAATAAAGTTTTTAGTAAGAGATATCCACCATTCTATTTCTTTTTTGAACTTTGAAAAGAAGAAGATGAAAATAAGAATAACTAGAAAAAAAGGAAAAAGGAAAATAAGGTAGAAGAAGAAGAAGAAGAGGAAGAAGAGGAGGAGGAGAAGAAAAGTAGTAGTAGTAGTAGTAGAAGAAGAAGAAGAAGAAAACGAGGAGAAGAAGAGGAAAAAGGAAGAAGAAGAAGAAGAAGAAGAAGAAGAAGAATAAGAATAAGAAGAAGAAGAGGAGAAGAAAAGAAGAAGAAGAAGAAGAAGAAGAAGAAGAAGAAGAAGAATAAGAAGAAGACAAAGAAGAAGAAGAAGAAGAATAAGAAGAATAAGAAAAAGAGGAGAAGAGGAGAAGAAGAGGAAAAACAAAAAAAGATGAGAAAGAAGAAGAAAAGGAGGAGAAAAAAAAGAATAAGAAGACGAAGAAGAAGAAGAGAAGAAAAGGAAGAAGAAGAGGAGAATAAGAAGAAATAGAGGAGAAGAAGAATAAAATAGAAGTGGAAAAGTAGTTATATATAGATATTTTATATCGAGATTGAATATTCTTGTTGATCGGGTTGATTTAAATGTGCATTTGTTTCATCACTGCGAAGGTCTGGTGTTCGACGACCTCCCCGTGTGCATTTGCATATTTATAACCATGATTCTTTTGAATTGTCCAATGTTATCCATTGACAACCCGAGTATGTGTAGATTGAGTTTGTGTTCCCATTCTCCGCTCTGGATCAGATGCAGAATTTCATCAGTGCCTCCATGTTGTTCTCCGGGTACACATGCTATGTGTTTAATGCTGAGACGTGTATCAGGAGAACAGCGGGGAGGTGCTGTCGAAACCTCATGTCAGATCTGGAGCAGAGCATGGGAAAACGAAGCCAATCTACACATAATTAGGTGGGATTAGGACATATCTTTACCTATTAGCATGTAGGTTGCATGGATGTAATAAAATTGACAAACTTGATTAACTCATGAATATATATGCTGAATTATATATACATTTCTAGTGTGTTTAGTAGCCGTGCGTGGATGTACACCGGTCACACTAGTCAGAAAGAGATGGCCAATGAATGGTTAACAAAAAGCAGGGGGTTTGTGAAAGCCGCATTTGCAACTAGCTAGAGAAAAACCTGGTGCCCCTATCATAAGTGTGACAACTTTTCACAGATGACATAGAATTAAATGGGTGAACACCTGCAAAAGAGGGGTTTTACGCCTGAGTATACGGTGTGGCCATTTCATGGTAAGTATGTCATACGCACCACATCTGAGGTGGTTCGTCGTCGCACCGACGAGCATGGTACTGCAATCGAAGGCATGGTGGAAGACTTTGATGATGCTCGAGATCCAGACAATGAGATGGAGGAATCTGCAAAGGCCTTCTATGAAATGTTGGAGTTTGCAAAACATACTCTCCACGAGCACACTGAGCTTTGTCAGCTGGATGCCATTCCACAAGTAATGGCTCTGAAGGCTCAAATCAACTTGGGCAGAGAATGATACAAAGCATGTCATGCCTACAAACCTGTACCAGTCGAACAAAATACTGCTTGTACTTAAGATGCCCTATGAGAAGATAGATGCCTGTGAGAAAGGATGTGCCTTATTTAGGCTTCAGTGTGCGGACTTGAACTATTGTCCCATTTGCAAGTCTTCTAGGTATGTTGTGGTAGATAACGGTATGGGTGAGAAGAGGCAGACCAAAATCCCTGTTAATGTTCTTTGGTATATACCAATCATACCAAGACTTCAACTTCTTTTCATGGTCGAAGAGATGGACAGACAAATGACATGGCAGAAATTGGGCGAAAGAACCAAAGACGCAAATGGGAATCACATATTGGTACACACTTCGAATGCTTTTGCGTGGAAGCACTTCGATGCATTACATCTGGATAAAGCGGCAGATCCAAGGCATCCTCAAGTCTGCATCGGTATGGATGGGTTAATCCATTTTGCATGACAGCAACCCAATACAATTGTCGGCCTATATTTTTCATTCCACTCAATCAACCCCGTGACAGGTTATGAAAAGAAAGAACATATTCCCGACATTGATAATTCCAGGGCCCAACTATTCGGGAAGAATATGAATGTGTACATGTAGTCGCTTAAGGATGAATTGCAAGAAGCTTGGAATAATGGGTTCAAGACATACGACGTGCTAGAAAAGAAAACTTCAAAATGCATGCATGGTACATGTACTCATTGCATGACTTACCTGTGTATGCACTATTCGCTGGTTGGTGTGTCCATGGATGGTTCCCGTGCCCCACAAGAAAGGCAGCTCTTCAATTTCATTGGTTGCACGCGGGTCGGAAGTATTCTTGCTTCTACTTGCATAGATAGTTTCTGGATCCTCGCCGTGAGTTCCAAAAAGACAAGAAGAATTTCATAAAAGGTACAGTTGTAAAAAATTCTACACCACCTACGTTGACAGGCCAACAGATCCTGGATTAGTTAATCACTCTCGAGCCTGATCCAGAGCTTCCAGGGTAATTCAACGGGTATATTTGGAACACGCTTGGACTCACAAGACATGCTTGTGGGATTTGCCCTACTTCAAAGACCTCTTTCTTCAACACAACATCGACATGATGCACACTGAAAAAATCAAAGAGGCCATTTTTGGTACATTGTTTAGCATAGAGGGGAAGTTAAAGGATAATCCTAAGGCTAGAGTGGATTAGCAGACTCTATGTGATAGAACGTTACAAAACATGCGACAGTCGAAAGGAAAGCAGAATTGGTCGAAGCCAAAGGCTTGGTTCAATCTAAAAAGGGGAGGTATGAGGGAAATTATCTTGTGGGTAAAAATGTAGTTGATGTTCCCCGATGGGTATGCAGCGAATCTAAAGAGGGGAGCGAGTCTTGAAAAATTGAGGTTACTACTGCGGATGAGCACGTCATTCATGATGACACGCGTGATAGTGATGATGATGATGCATTTATTGATCCCAGAGCATATGTATACGATCCAGACTATTATTGGTTTGTATGCATCCCAACTTAAATTATGTACATGTTATTATTCATGTTAGGTATTCGATATTTTATGTTGTACTAATTTCTTTTACTCTTTGTCATGGTAGGTTTTGAAAGATTGTGGGAGCGGCTCTAGAGCGCTCCGTGAGTACTTCTTCATCGGCGGCCCGCGGGAGGGGTACTTCCATTCCACTCCAATCTCTCCAAAGAGCGTTGATAGATAGTATGGGGAAACCAGTGGGCGCTTCTTCGTCGGCGTTGTTGCCCACCGTGAGAGGAGTTCGAGGAGGGAAGAAGAGAGGTACATGAAGTGGTCACGAGAGGGGTAGGCAGACTACTACACCTTCCTTGCCACTACCCAGATCATTCACCCGAGCACATAACTGCTAGGGTGGACCCGTATGAGGTGGAGGCTACGGGGACTCAGGTCGACGGACCTTCGAACCACGAGACTGTTGGGGAACGTTGCATGGGAAACAAAAAATTTGCTACGCACACGAAGACCTATCATGTTGATGTTCATCTACGAGAGGGAGATCGGATCCACATACCCGTGTAGATCGCTAAGCGGGAAGCGTTAAGAAATGCGGTTGATGTAGTGGTACAGCTTCGTGATTCAAATCACCGTCGTCCCACGATCCGTCCCGATATAGCATCGAACAGACGGCACCTGCGCGTTCAGCACACGTACAGCTTGATGATGATCTCCGCCTTCTTGATCCAGAGGAAGAACTACGAGGTATAGGTTTGAGTTGCACGTGGTAAAGTTGTGTCACAACCCTAAAACCTCTAGTATATATAGGAGGAGGGGAGGGGCTAGCCTTTGGGATCAAGGGAGCCCCTAGGGCGTCGACCAAGGAGGAGAGGAGGACTCCAACTCCAATTCGGTTTGGGAAGGAGGAGTCCTCCTCTTCCTTCCCACCTACCTCTTCCCTTTTTTTCTTTTCTCTTTTGTTTTTCTTCCTAGCCAACATGGCACTCTTGGACTGGCCTCACCAGCCCACTAAGTTTGGTGCGCCACCCCTGGGACACTAGGCTCACTCTCGGGTGGGTGGGCCCCTCCTGGTGAATATCCGGAACCTATTCGTCACTCCGAGTACACTGCTGGTAATGCCCGAAATCTTTCCGGAGACCAAATGAAACAATCCCATATATCAATCTTTGTTTCCAGACCATTCCGGAAACCCTCGTGACGTCCGTGATCTCATCTGGGACTCCGAACAACCTTTGGTCACCAACACCTATGACTCAACTATACCGAAACGTCACCGAACCTTAAGTGCGCAAACCCCGCGGGTTCGAGAACTATGCATACATGACCCGAGACACTCCCCGGTCAATATCCAATCGCGGGACCTGGATGTCCATATTGGATCCTACATATTCTACGAAGATCTTATCGGTTGAACCTCTGTGCCAAGGATTCATATAATCTCGTATAACATTCCCTTTGTCCTTCGGTATGTTACTTGCCCGAGATTTGATCGTCGGTATCCCTATACCTATTTCAATCTCGTTACCGGCAAGTCTCTTTACTCGTTCCGTAATACAAGATCCTGTGACTAACACATTATTCACATTGCTTGCAAGGCTTGTATGTGATGTTGTATTACCGAGTGGGCCTCGAGATACCTCTCCGTCACACGGAGTGACAAATTCCAGTCTTAATCCATGCTAACTCAACGGACACCTTCGGAGATACCTGTAGAGCACCTTTATAGTCACCCAGTAACATTGCGACGTTTGATACACACAAGGTATATATTCCTCCGGTGTCAGTGAGTTACATGATTTAATGGTCATAGGAATGAATACTTGACACGAAGAATACAATAGCAACAAAATGAAACGATCACATGCTACGTTCATAGTTTGGTATTGTCCATCACATCATTTTCCTAATGATGTGATCCAGTCATCAAGTGGCAACACTTGCTTATGGTCGGAAAACCTTAACCGTCCTTGATCAACTGGCTAGTCAACTAGAGGCTTACTAGGGATATTGTTTTTTCTATATATCCACACATGTATCTATGCTTTCATTAAATACAATTATAGCATGGATAATAAACGATTATCTTGAAACAGGAAATATAATAATAATTATTTTATCATTGCCTCTAGGGCATATTTCCAACAGTCTCCCACTTGCACTAGAGTCAATAATCTAGTCTCACATCGCTATGCGATTTACATTGGAATGAATCTAACACCCATACAGTTCTGGTGTTGATCATGCTTCGCTCGTGGAAGAGGTTTAGTGAAGGGATCTGCAACATTCAGATCCATGTGCACTTTGCAAATATTTACGTTCTCTCCATCGACATAGTCGCGGATGAGGTTGAAGCGTCGTTTGATGTGTCTGGTCTTCTTGTGAAACCTTGGCTCCTTTGCTAAAGCAATGGCACCAGTGTTGTCACAGAACATAGTTATTGGATTTAGTGTGCTCGACATAACTCCAAGATCCATCATGAACTGCTTCATCCAGACACCCTTCTTAGCTGCCTCCGAGGCAGCCATGTACTTCGCTTCACATGTAGAATCTGCTATGATGCTTTGCTTGGAACTGCACTAGCTTACATCACCCCCATTAAGAATAAATACGTATCCGGTTTGAGACTTAGAGTCATCCGGATCAGTATCAAAGCTTGCATCGACGTAACCCTTTACGACGAGCTTTTCATCACCTCCATCCAGTGATCCACTCCGGGATTACTTTGAAACCTGCCTGCCATACTTGTGGCCAGGCTGATGTCCGGTCTCGTGCACAACATTGCATACATGATAGACCCTATGGCTGAAGCATAGGGGACGTTACTCATATTTTCTCTATCTTCCACAGTTACTGGACACTAAGTCTTGCTAAACTTTACACCTTGTAACACTGGCAAGAACCCCTTCTTGGACTGCTCCATTTTGAACTTCCAAAACTTTATCAAGGTTTGTGCTTTGTGAAAGTCCTATTAGGCGCCTCGATCTATCCCTATAGATCTTAATGCCTAATATGTAAGCAGCTTCTCCTAGGTCTTTCATTGAAAAACATTTGTTCAAGTAATCCTTTATGCTCTCTAAAAGCTCCACATTGTTTCCAATCAACAATATGTCATCCACATATAATATTAGAAACGCTACAGAGCTCCCACTCACTTTCTTGTAAATACAAGATTCTCCAACAACTTGTATAAACCCAAATGCTTTGATTACCTCATCAAAGCGCCTATTCCAACTCCAAGATGCTTGCACCAGTCCATAAATGGATCGCTGGAGCTTGCATACTTTGTTAGCATTCTTTGGATCGACAAAACCTTCGGGTTGCATCATATACAATTCTTCCTTAAGAAAACCGTTATGGAACGCCGTTTTGACATCCATCTGCCAGATTTCATAATCGAAAAATGCAGCTATTGGTAACATGATTCAGATGGACTTGTGCATCGCTACCGGCGAGAATGTCTCATCGTAGTCAACTCCTCGAACTTGTGAAAAACCCTTTGCCACAAGTCGAGCTTTATAAACGGTCACATTACTGTCTGCGTCCGTCTTCTTCTTAAAGATCCATTTGTTCTGAATAGCCTTGCGACCTTCAGGTAATACTTCCAAAGTCCACACTTTGTTTTCATACATAGATTCTATCTCAGACTTCATGGCTTCTAACCATTTGTTGGAATCCGGGCCCACCATTGCTTCTTCATAATTCGTAGGTTCATTTTTGTCTAACAACATGATAGATAGGACACGATTCCCATACCACTTAGGAGCAGTACGTGATCTTGTCGACCTGCGAGGTCCGATAGTAACTTGATCCGAAGTTTCATGATCATCATCATTAACTTCTTCCTCAACTGGTGTTGCCTCGACAATGATTTCTCTGTGCCCTGCGCCACCATCCAGAGGGAGTAGAGGTTCCACAACCTCATTAAGTTCAATCTTCCTCCCACTCAATTCTTTCGAGAGAAACTCCTTCTCAAGAAAAGCTCCGTCCTTAGCAACAAACACTTTGCCCTCAGACCTGAGATAGAAGGTGTACCCAACTGTCTCTTTTGGGTAACCTATGAAGACACACTTCTGCACTTTGGGTTCCAGCTTTCCAGGCTGAAGCTTTGACATAAGCATCACATCCCCAAACTTTAAGAAATGACAACTTTGGCCTCTATCCATGCCATAGCTCATATGGTGTCATCTCAACGGATTTTGATGGTGCCCTATTTAAAGTGAATGCAGCTGTCTCTAATGCATAACCCCAAAACGATAATGGCAAATCGGTAAGAGACATCATAGATCGCACCATATATAATAAAGTACAATTACGACGTTCGGACACACCATTACGTTGTGGTGTTCCAGGCGGTGTCAACTGTGAAACGATTCCACATTGTCTTAAGTGAGCACCAAACTCAAAACTCAGATATTCACCCCCTCGATCAGATCGTAGGAACTTGATCTTCTTGTTATGATGATTTTCAACTTCACTCTGAAATTGCTTGAACTTTTCAAACGTTTCAGACTTGTGCTTCATCAAGTAGATATATCCATACCTACTCAAATCATAAGTGAAGGTGAGAAAATAACGATATACGTCGCGCGCCTCCACACTCATTGGACCGCATACATCAGTATGTATGATCTCCAACAAGTCACCTGCACGCTCCATTGTTTCGGAGAATGGAGTCTTAGTCATCTTGCCCATGAGGCATGGTTCGCACGTGTCAAGTGATTCGAAATCAAGTGACTCCAAAAGTTCATCAGCATGGAGTTTCTTCATGCGCTTTACACCAATATGACCTAAGTGGCAGTGCCACAAAAAGGTGGCGCTATCATTGTTAACTCTACATCTTTTGGTCTCAATGTTATATATATGTGTGTCATACAATCAAGATTCAATATGAACAAACCCCTCATATTGGGTGCATGACCATAAAAAAATCTTACCCATAAAAATAGAACAACCATTATTCTCTGACTTAAATGAGTAACTGTCTCGCAATAAACAAGATCCAGATATAATGTTCATGCTTAACGCAGACACTAAATAACAATTATTTAAGTTCATAACTAATCCTGATGGTAACTGAAGTGAGACTGTGCCGACGGCGATTGCATCAACCTTGGAACCATTTCCCTCGCGCATCGTCACTTCATCCTTCGCCAACCTTTGTTTATTCCGCAGTTCCTGCTTCGAGTTGCAAATATGAGCAACAGAACCGTTATCAAATACCGACGCACTACTACGAGAGTTGGTTAGGTACACATCAATAACATGTATATCACATATACCTGGTTTTACGTTGGCCGCCTTTTTATCAGCCAAATATTTGGGGCAGTTGCACTTCGAGTGACCCATCCCCTTGCAATAATAGCACTCAGTTTCCGACTTAGGTCCAACCTTGGGTTTCTTCATCGGAATGGCAACAGTTTTTGCCGCCCTTCTTTCCTTTGCCGTTTCTCTTGAAACCAGTGGTCTTATTGACCATCACCGCTTGATGTTCTTTCCGGAGTTTTGACTCTACGACTTTCAACATCGCGAATAACTCGCTGGGTGACTTGTTCATCCCTTGCATGTTATAGTTCAACGCAAAGCTCTTGTAGCTAGGTGGCAGTGATTGAAGAATCCTGTCAGTGATAGCCTCTTGCGGAAGTTCAACTCCCAGCTGAGGTAGACGGTTTGAGTACCCAGAAGTTTTGAGCACATGTCATTGACACACGAATTCTCCTCCATTTTGCAAGCAAATAATTTATCGGAGGTCTCATACCACTCGATCCGGGCATTCTTATGAAATATAAACTTCAACTCGTGGAACATCTCATATGCTCCATGACGTTCAAAGCATCATTGAAGTCCCGGTTCTAAGCCATACAAGACTACACATTGAACTAACGAGTAGTCCTCCTTACGCGTTTGCCAAGCGTTCATAACATCTTGACCAGTCGTAGCGGGTGGTTCATATCCTAGCGCTGCATTATGGACATAATCCTATTTACCAGCTTGTAGGATGAGCTTTAGATTACAAGCCCAGTCTACAAAATTGCTACCATCATCTTTCAGCTTAGCTTTCTCTAGGAACGTATTAAAATTCAGGGTTGCTACTACGTGAGCCATTGATCTACAACATAAAATATTGCAAAGTGGACTTAGACTATGTTCAAGATAATTAGAGTTTAGCTAAACAAATTACTAACAAACTCCCACTCAAATAGACATCCCTCTAGTTACTTGAGTGTGGCATGATCCAAATTCACTAACTCAAGTCCGATCATCACGTGAGTTGAGTATAGTTTCAGTGGTAAACATCTCTATGCTAATCATATCAACTATATGATTCATGCTCGACCTTTTGGTCTCTTGTGTTCCGAGGCCATGTCTGCACATGCTAGGCTCGCCAAATTTAACCCGAGTGTTCCGCATGTGCAACTGTTTTGCACCCGTTGTATGTGAACGTTGAGTCTATCACACCCGATCATCATGTGGTGTCTCGAAGCGACGAACTATTGCAACAGTGCACAGTCGGGGAGAGCACAATTTTATCTTGAAATTTTAGTGAGGGATCACCTTATAATGCTACCGTCGTTCTAAGCAAGATAAGGTGCATAAAAGGATCAACATCACATGCAATTCATAAATGACATGATATGGCCATGATCTTGTGCTTCTTGATCTCCATCACCAAAGCACCGGCATGATCTTCATCGTCACCAGCGCCACACCATGATCTCCATCATCATGATCTCCATCATCGTGCCGCCATCGAGGTTGTCGTGCTATCTATGCTATTACTACTAAAGCTAAAACCTAGCAATATAGTAAACACATCTGCAAACACAAACGTTAGTTTAAAGACAAACCTATGGCTCCTGCCGGTTGCCGTAGCATCGACGTGAAAGTCGATATTAACTATTACAACATGATCATATCATACATCCAATACATCACATCATGTCTTTTCCATATCACATCACAATCATACCCTGCAAAAACAAGTTAGACGTCCTCGAATTTGTTGCATGTTTTATGTGGCTGTTATGGTTATCTAGTATGATCGCATCTTACTTACGCAAAAACCACAATGGAGATGTGCAATTTTCTATTTAACCTGTCTCCAAGGACCGCCTCAGTCAAATCCAATTCAACTAAACTTGAAGAAACTGACACCCGCCAGTTATCTTTATGCAACGAGTTGCATGTTGGTCGATGAAACCGGTCTCTCATAAGCGTACGAGTAAGGTTGGTCCGGGACGCTTCAATCCAACGATACCGCTGAATCGAGAAAAGACTAAGGAGGGCAGCAAATCGAACATCAACGCCCACAAAAACTTTTGTGTTCTACTCGTGATTACATCTACGCATGAACCTGGCTCATGATGCCACTGTTGGGGAACGTTGCATGGGAAACAAAAAATTTCCTACGCACACGAAGACCTATCATGGTGATGTTCATCTACGAGAGGGAGATCGGATCCACATACCCTTGTAGATCGCTAAGCAGGAAGCATTAAGAAATGCGGTTGATGTAGTGGTACAACTTCGTGATTCAAATCACCGTCGTCCCACCATCCGCCCCGATCTAGCACCGAACGGACGGTACCTCCGCGTTCAACACACGTACAACTTGATGACGATCTCCTTCTTCTTGATCCAGCAAGAGAGACGGGGAATTAGATGAGTTCTCTGGCAGCGTGATGGCGCGCCGGTGATGGTGATGATTTATTCCTGCAGGGCTCCGCCCGAGCTCCGCAAAAAACCGATATAGAGGAAGAACTACGAGGCATACGTTTGGGTTGCACGTGGAAAAGTTGTGTCACAAAAACCCTAAAACCTTTAGTATATATAGGAGGAGGGGAGGGGCTAGCCTTGGGGCTCAAGGGAGCCCCTAGGGCGCCGGCCAAGGAGGAGAGGAGGACTCCAACTCCAATTCGGTTGCGGAAGGAGGAGTCCTCCTCTTCCTTCCCATCTCCCTCTTCCATTTTTTTCGTTTCTCTTTGGTTTTTCTTCCTATCCGACATGGCCCTCTTGGTCTGGCCTCACCAGCCCACTAAGGGGCTGGTGCACCACCCCTGGGCCACTAGGCTCATCTCGGGTGGGTGGGCCCCTCCTGGTGAATATCCGGAACCCATTCGTCACTCCCGGTAATGCCCCTAATCTTTCCGGAGACCAAACGAAACAATCCTATATATCAATATTCGTTGCCGGACCATTCCGGAAACCTTCGTGTCATCCGTGATATCATCCGGGACTTCGAACAACCTTTGGTCACCAACACCTATAACTCAACTATACCGAAACGTCACCGAACCGTAAGTGTGCAGACCCTGCGGGTTCGAGAACTATGTAGACATGACCTGAGACACTCCCCGGTCAATATACAATAGCGGGACCTGGATATCCACGTTGTATCCTACATGTTCTATGAATATCTTATCGGTTGAACCTCTGTGCCAAGTTTTCATATAATCCCGTATAACATTCCCTTTGTCCTTCGGTATGTTACTTGCCCGAGATTTGATCGTCGGTATCCCTATACCTATTTCAATCTCGTTACTGGAAATCTCTTTACTCGTTATGTAATACAAGATCCCGTGACTAACACATTAGTCACATTCCTGGCAAGGCTTGTATGTGATGGTGTATTACCGAGTGGGCCCCGAGATACCTCTCCGTCACACGAAGTGACAAATCCCAGTCTTGATCCATGCTAACTCAACGGACACCTTCGGAGATACCTGTAGAGCACCTTTATAGTCACCCAGTAACATTGTGACGTTTGATACAGACAAGATATTCCTCCGGTGTCAGCGAGTTACATGATTTCATGGTCATAGGAATGAATACTTGACACGCAGAAAACAATAGCAACAAAATGACACGATCACATGCTATGTTCATAGTTTGGGTCTTGTCCATCACATCATTCTCCTAATGATGTGATCCATTCATCAAGTGACAACACTTGCATATGGTCAGAAAACCTTAACCATTTTTGATCAACTGGCTAGTCAAATAGAGGCTTACTAGGGACATTGTTTTGTCTATATATCCATACATGTATCTATGCTTTCATTCAATATATTTATAGCATGGTGTCACAGCCCTAGATTGTAGCTTGTAGTTAGTTGCATCAGTGAGCATTCATGCATGCATCCAAATCAACTTAATACAATGGGGATGATCTACAAATGGGAAGTGATCAAAACCCCAATGATTTGAAAAATTGACAACAAGGCAATAAAAATTAATACCTTAAAAGGAACCAGGAAAATGTTCCAAATATTTGGAAAAATAGTGACAGGGAATAAATTTGTCAAACCAAAATTTGAATTCACTGGAACATTTTGAAAAGGATTTTTGATTTGATCAAACAATTGTTTGGAATGGAGTTATTTTGTTTTCTTTTAAAATAAAAGTTTCAAAAATGTTGAAACTATTATGTGGCATTTATTATCTTTATCTCTGTCACATAACACTAATTTAGGGTTTTATAAAATATTTAAACATTTTGTTTTAAACCTAAATCTAAATGCCAGAAAGAAATAAAACAAAAATAGGAAGAGAGAGAGATAGAATTTACCTCACGCTTACCTCGAGGCCCAGCCCACTAGGGGGGTTCCCTGTCGTCTCCCTCCTCCTACCAGAAGGCACGGGAGAAGATGAGCACGGCGGCTCACCTTGCCACCTCCTACTCGTCGTGGCAGCCTCTCCTCGCCTCCTCCGGGCCAGCAACCCCCCTGCCTCTCTTTTCTTCCTACCCCGAGCCCCTTCCTCTCTCTCTCCCTTATCTCTCCCCCTCTGCTCTTCTTCCTCCCGCCATGGCCGAGCTCGGCTCGAGCTCACCGGCGCCTCCCTGACCCCTGCTAGGCCTCCCCGAGCAGCCCATCCCCTTCGCCATGACGTGCCGCTCCTCCCCGTTGAGCCATGTGACCAAAACAGCTCCACAACGCCGACCCAGATCCCTTCTTCAACCTTTGGCCATCGAAGGCCGCCGTCCTCGATTCGCGACCATCTGCGCCTCCCCGAGCTTGCCGTGTGCCCCCTCCGCATCGCTGTGAGCTCCTGCGTCTTCCCCCTTTCCCCGTGACCTGTTCCTCACCGTAGCCGTCGCCCCCCTGCTGACCGAAGAGCGCCGCCGCTCCGCCCGTCGCTGCCGTGGCCACAGACCTCCCCAACACCTCAAACCTGCCGGAATGGATTCAGGAGAGCCCCAGCTCCATGTAGGTGTCGTCCGCCGCTCGATTGGTCACCGGAGGGAGTTTTTCGGTCAGCCTCGCCGTGTCGAACCTCGCCGGCGTCAAGCCGCCGGTGGGTGTGGCTTTTGACCGGGGGATTTGACCTCCGAGGGTCACAGACAGGTGGGCCTGGCCCTGACAAGTTTAGCTAATCACGAAAGTTAATTAACTAACCTAATGACACACTGGCGTGTGGGCCCTACGGCTCTAAAATAAGAATTAAGATTAACCTAACTTTGTTAATTTAATTCTGTCACTAACGTGTGGACCCCACACGTCAGGTTTGACCTGACCCAGGCCAGTTGACTGCTGACGCAATGCTGACGCAGTAATTGATTTTCCATTATAAAATAATTCCAGAAAATGCCTAAAACTTCTAAAAATCATAGAAAATAATCTGTAAGTCCAATGAAAGTAATTTATATATGAAAAATGATCATAAAAATCCAAAGAATCTGATTATGGCATTTTAATGCTGGTTTGAAAAAGTTAATATCACCAAATATGCCAAATGATGAATAGGGTAAATTTAATAAATAGTTTGGAGTTCGACTTTGATTCCTATTTGAATTCCACTTCAATTACTATGACCAAACAATGATCTAGGAAACTCAGCACCCCAAAATGCCATCCTCATGCATGTTAAAAACAAGTTATACCTAAGCATCAGGTCGAATGAATTAAAAGGATATCCGGAAAGTACGTTGTTGAAGTGATGTTCGAATCCTGATTCAAATCCAGCTTCAACCTAAGAAATGGTAGCTATATTGGCCCTGTCACATTTCATCTCCATTTCTTGATCATGCATCATAGTGTTGCATTTCCGTGAAGTAATTGTTGTTCCTTTCTTGTTTGCCGGTGTTGTTCCCTCTCGGTAGATGATGGTTCCGACAATGTGATCGTTGACATTGATGAAGACTCATTGCTATCTTCAGACGTGTCAGGCAAGCAAACCCCCTTGAGCATATTGAAATAAACCCACTCTCTCGCTCCTGCTCTCTTTTACTGCATTAGGACAAACACGATTCAACTGTACATGTTATCGGTAGTTGAACCCATCCCTCTGCATGACCTGATTTTGTCACAGTAAATAGTTGAAACCACTTAGCATGAGTAGCAACTTCTTGAGCCTTGTTGTGCTTACTCATCCATGCTTGTTTACAATGCCTGCTATGCTTAGAGTTGTGTCGGGTCTGACCCATCTGGATGATGAATCAGAATGGTTGTGATCATGTTCTACAGTGTGAGAGTAAAAGTGTGAATCCGATTTGGTAAAGGTAGCGATGAGAGGCCATGTAGGAGTACATGGTGGGTTGTCTCATTGGGACTGTCCCTAAGAACTAAGTTCTGTGTATGTTATCCAAGACAAGATACTACCACACATTGGGATACTTAATTGACCCTCTTGGCTTATTAATCGCCTAGATCTCTGTCCAGGAGTTGCAACTAGTTTGTGGTGTTTGTAGGAAAAGTGTTGGCGGCCGTGTTTAGCTCTGCCCGACGGGGTAGGCTTCTCTGCGATAGATACACAGTGGCACGGTGTACCAAGTGGCACCCGGATGGTGGCCTTGGGAACCCTGCGCACATCGTTTGGGGCCGTAGAGGAAACCTCGGCCGGACTTCCTTGCGGGTTCAGTCTCAAATAGGCGATAAAACCTGGACTAGGGTCTTTTGTGGTTAACGGTCGTGGCCAACACCCACGCCAGTGCTTCCGCTTAAAGGTTGCCGACATGCATGACGTGCACATGGTGATAAGTGGTGGGAGCGTGTGTGAAGAAGTATACCCCTGCAGGGTGATTTAATCTGTTCGAATAGCCGCGTCCTCGGATATGGACTACTTGGAAACATTACGTGGTACATAGACAACTTAAATGGATACTCTAAAACATGCAAGATAAGTGTGAGTGCTATGGAAGGCTTTCTCGTTGGGAGACGAGAGTGGATCCATAGTGGTGTATTGCATTGGTGAATATGTGAACTCGTGTGCGCTATCCCACCTCAAAGAAAGAACTTGTAGTCGTAGTACAGGTTAGCCAAGAGTCAAAGCTGGCTTGCTGCAATTAAACCCCACAATCCTTTCATTGAAACATGATGCATATGTAGATAGTTCTGATGTAAGACTTGCTGAGTACCTTTGTACTCACGGTTGCTTTATTTATGTTTTTGCAGAGAAGACTTAGACTCAATAAAAGGTTCTACGCGATGTGTTCGATGTTGACCGAAATAGCTTGGGAATCCCAGAAAGAGGTCTGGCTCCTTTGGTAGGGTCGTAGTAGCTTTTCAGGCTCTTCCAGCCACTTTTAGTAGATGTCTGTACCCAGACATGATTTTCTTCTGCTTGTTGTTTGTATGACTTGATTGTCGGGTCACGAGACCCTTGTTTGTAATATCACACTATGTTGATTCTTGAGTCCTTAATAAAAGCTTGAGTCATAGAGTTATGTTGTGATGCCATGTTGTATCTACACATATCATGCATATTGTGTGTATGTTATGAAATGCATTATATGTGTGGGATTCGACACCTAGTTGTGTGCCTTTAGTAGTACTCTTTACAGGGAAATGCCTCTTTGTGCTTCTATCGAGCCTTGGTAGCTTGCTACTGCTCTAGACACATTGATTGACCGGCGTGTATCCTTCTTTGCTGCTGTGTCTGTCCCCTCAGGGAAATGTCACGCGGTGTAATGGAGTCCTTGTAGCTTGCTAGGACTCGTCTACACACGCTGTTGATCGACACCTGCCTTGCTGGGTTATGTATGCCTATCCCTGTATGGATGTACCGCTTGGGTTTATAACTAGTCATGTCGACCCGGATTCTTTGTCGTTTGAACGCTAGCAACATATTCATATACGTGAGCCAAAAGACGCAAACTGTCCTGGCCAAGGTAAGGTGGCAGCCGTGGAGTTTACCGTGCGTGAGGCCGCAAAGTGATGTGATGTGTTACAGGCTGGGTTCTTATGACTTTGGATCGGGGTCCCGACACATGGATAATAAACGATTATCTTGAAACAAGAAATATAATAATAACTATTTTAGAATTGCCTCTAGGGCATATTTCCAACAGAGACTCTGGTCCCGGAGGCTTTGTCCCACAAGACTCCGGATGGGGCTATGTCCTAAGAGACGTCTAGATGGGGTACCTGGCCGGATCCAGCTGAGGTGTCGGGTGGCCATGCTGATGGTGTTGGGGATGAGTTTACTGATTTTGAGGGCGTGGTGGTTGAGGGGGTCACAATGTACCAGCATGGTGGTACACGGTTCACAGCCCTACCGGCGAACCGCGTACAGAGGACGGTGATTAGGCTTGATGGCGAGAAGTAAGTGCATATACTCTTTGTGTACCATTTTCCTTCATGTTTCTTCAAATATCTAATGCGTTGGAATTGTCATACTGCAGGGGTTGGGATCACGCCAATAGACTCTGCAAGCCCAACAATGTCCTTGGTGTGCTTTGTCGTCACAATTTCCCAGGGTTTGACACGTTGCCTGGTGAGGGTCAGCTTCCACAACTAGGATTGATCTTGGAGCACTACTTGGCTTCCCCGGCCCCGCCGAAGGAGATGATCGACGATGTCTTCTGCCACACGAGGGCCGAGATGGTGATCACAAGCTTTTGGGTAATTTTTGCTTTACACAATTTAAAATTAACAATTGCTAGTTATTATACTAATAAGTGTTGTCTCATTTTATTGCAGACATTATACATGTGTGAGGAGGGATACGAGGAGGCCAGGAAAAGGTTATCAATACCGAGTGCAAGCGCCTATTACAGAACTTACGACACGAGGCTTGGCCACACGCTATCCGAGACTACTACGCGACGCATGGTATTAAGAAGGACAAGCTGTCGTGCCGTAGTGCGACAGCCCCTGTGCACCCCTTTCCTTTTATGTAACCTTTTCCATGTATGGCACCTTCCAACTTGGCATGTTGTGGTTGAAATGATTTGCTCCCTTCTCTTGTGTATCATGGCATCATAACATATCATCTTGTTGCCTTGGTTGCATCTTGTTTGTGGATGTGTGAGTGTTAGTAGTGGTGCTTGGTTGTGTGAGTGGATCCACCAAATCATTCTCATCAAAAATCTTGTTTCACCAAATATTGCAACCCCTTCTCTCCCCAATTTATTAGTTGTGATAGAAGTTTCAGTTTTGCCCAAATAAAAATGTTCATTATTTGTGAAAAATCCTTTTATTAATTGTGGAGGCAGCCTCTATTTTTTGTGTTTTTCCTTTTGTTTCTATTTTAAAACAAACCCAATTTTGAATAAAAACCATTTATTTTCTTTACTCTAAAAACACCCCATCTATTTTTATAAATAGGAGGACAATTTTAGAAACTTAGTTTTATTCTTTACCTTTTCTTTCCTCCCTGGATTTTAATTCAAAAGCAGTTTTGGATATTTAAAAACAAACCCAAGTGTATTTCTTTTTCTGTGAGAGAGAGGGAGGCAGCCATGCCCAACTTACCTTTTCAGCCCAGCCAGCCCACCTCCACGACCTTCTTCCTCCTCGTGCAACGTCACCCTGTACGACCACAGGAGAGCCGCAGATCGCTTCCACCCTCCATCAGACGGCCTTGGCGCCATCCCCCGAGGCTATATGCAACCCGTGCGCATCTAGGGTTGCGAGCATTCCCTTCCCCGCCGCCATCTCCTACTTCCCCCTCTTCTTCCATCTGTCACGTGAGGCTCTCGGTGATTCTTAGGAGAAGTTCAGAGAGAGATAAAGCGACAGGGAGTGTGCCACCCGTTGTCGTGGCGTCTTCATAGGTGGTGGCACCCTATGCCACATCGGATATGTCCATGGGCTCGAGGGAGATGCCGCCGTTCCATTCCCGCTACTACGGTGGCCGGGGAGCCACCACAACGTCGGCCCCATCCTCGTCTCCGGCGAGTACCCGGAGTCCGAAGCCCGTGTAGCAGCGCGTCTTCGATCCGCTTCTCCTCGCCCCGATCTCCTCTCCGACCCCTTCGGTGAGCACCTCCCCTTCCCCGTGCATGTTTGCCTGCACGTACTCCTTGCAGGTAGTCGCCCGAGTCGCCTCGCGACGCAGGTCAGGAGCGAGCTCCGCTTGAGCTCGTCGCCTCCGCATTGCCCCGCTTAGAACATCGTAGCCCCGGGAATGGAACCCCCTAGGGTTCCTGCACCCCCGCCGGTCGTTCCTAGCTGCCGCTGTTGCCGCATCGCTCGCCAGAGTTGAGCTCCTCCTTCTGATATGGAGGTAGAAGAAGGGCGCCCGTGTGGTTAGCCTATTGGGGACCGAACCGCTTCTCGTTCAAACCCCCCTCCTAGCCGAGTGGCTCCAGCGCTGTGCCTCCACCAGGGGGGTCATGGGTTCGACTCCCCTTGGCCTCTTTTAATTTAAATTACTGTGTTGTCTCTTTTAATTTAAGGTGTTGTGTATCTTGTGGTGTGTGTGTTGTGTGTTGTGTGTGTGTGTGGGCTGACAGTGGGCCACAGGGGCCCACGTGTCATCCGGTGAGGGGGCCATGGCCACTCCCAGGTGGGTGCCCCCTCCTTATTATTTTTTTCTGTTTTATTTTATTGTTTGTGTTAATTTTTTGTGATAATAATAAATATTTTCCATTTCTGGAATGTGTCGAGATATGGACTTGCCAAATAGGGCAGGCTCAAGAACAACCCTGTTCTTGGCATTGTTGTAGTTTGATTTTGTGAAAATTTACTATTACTGTTTGTGGTGTTGTTCTGCATGCAACATGGGTAGTATGATATATGGATTTGGGGTAGAAAACCCCAAGGAATCCAATGGTGGTACTAGAATCTAATTTTGAGCATTTCTGTAGAAAGTCTCCTTGTGGTGAGGTGGCACTAGTTTTATATGTGTAGGGTGGTCTATGTGCATGGTTAGAGGTTGTGCATGCATGCATCATTATGTGTGTGGCATCATCATCTTGCTGGTATTTATTTCCTACTTGTTTCTTTTGGGTAGCTACTGGGGCCGGAAACGAGTTCGAAGAGTCCGGTGAGTTCGTGCAGGAAGATCAGGAACGGTTCCACTGTGAAGAAATCACAGGCAAGATGATCGCGACCTTGACATGTTTCTAGCTTTGTTGTGCTTAGTCCTACGTTTCTTTCGCTACATCTCCGCTGCCTACCACATGATATACAGGCCATCGAATATTGCCATGAGACCTCAAACACCTCCCTTCCTAGGAAAAGTTGTTTGGCTAAGTTAGGCTTGCTCAACCACTAATTGTTAGCGTTGCTAGTTGCAGGTGCCAGTTGGTCTATGTGATAACATGGCATTTGATATCACCATATTTAATTGCTATTTAATTAATGCACCTATATACTTGGTAAATAGCGGAAGACCTAGCCTTTTGTCGGGTGATTTGTTCCACTCTTGTCGCCTTAGTTTCGGCTACTCGTGTTTTATTCCATAACCAAGCGCTCCTAACATATTCGGGGTTGTTATGAGGACCCCCTTGATAAATCGTTTAGTGTTAAGACCTGTCCGTCAAGACCCAACTTTGGTATTAATTTGCTAACAACTTAATTAAAATCATAGGGAATAGATACCCCGAGTATTTAATTAACAACCCGGGCTAGTGCTCCTCATGAGTGTTGGTGCAAAATGAGCACACTATGGGACCACCGCGGGGCAACTCGAGGTTTTGTTTAACTCGTAGTGTGACTCACCCGTCGTGTCCTGAGAACGAGATACACGGCTCCTATCGGGTTCGTCGACATGTTAGGAGGTCTTGCCAGATTTGTCTTACCTTAGCGATATATCTTGCGCATTGGGATTCCGGTGAGTCTTTGGGTCTTCTCAGAGTTGAGGTCTTCCACTAAGGAATCCGATGAGATCACGATTTTCGTGGTAGAGGATTACTATGCGGCCTGTGGTAATTTGTGATCGACTAGTTGGAGCACCCCTATAGGGTTTAATCTTTCTTAAATTCGTGTCCGCCGTTATGTGGCAAACATGGATATTTTGCCGGTTCTAGATAAATTAAAGTAACTCAAATAAAACTTGCCAACTGTGTGCGTAACCGTGACTGTTTCTTTCAGAGCTCCTTCTTTGATCGAGAACACGCTGGGGTTATGAATGACGTAAATAGGTGTTCAGGATCACTTAGTGATCATTCTATTCTTTGACCGTCTTATGTAGACCACCATATTTTGTTTCTGTTCTTCATAAGTTAGCCACCATATATACTTAGGATGCTTCAAACTCTTACACTTAACCCTACCTCACCTATTTATATTAGTTAGACTTGATACCAAGGTCATGAGATTTCTGAGTCCCCCTGGCTCACAGTTTACTACAAACACCCACAAGTACAGGTACCCCATACACAGATGTTCCCGAGGATACCCAACTGAGTTGGGAGTTCGACGAAGATAGTGGCACACTGTATGTGATGTACCCCGAGGACAAGAGGCACATGGTCGTTATCGTGGGACTAGCAAGGCGGGATAGCATGATTTTGCCGTTTATCTTGTCCGTAGACGGACCGTGTCTTATGTATGAAACAATGAATGCTTGTGTGGATTGTAATCTAGTATGTGTTGAGTGTAAGCCGAATCTTATACTCATCTCTCTATTTATGTAATGGCATTGTTATCCTACTTGCAATACGCTTAGATGCGACCCTTCCCCTTTTGAGGCCTTGCCCCAAATAAGGAAAGTGCCGCATCTTAGTCGTTACAAGTTGGTATCAGAGCCTTATGACCATATGAGCCTTTGATTGATCGAACTTGGCTGAGTCGAGTCTAGCAAAACTATTTTGAGTCTGATGTCTACTACGCAACCTTCTTCTTGTAGACGTTGTTGGGCCTCCAAGTGCAGATGTTTGTAGGACAATAGCAATTTTCCCTCAAGTGGGTGACCTAAGGTTTATCAATCCGCGGGAAGTGTAGGATGAAGATGGTCTCTCTCAAGCAACCCTGCAACCAAATAACAAAGAGTCTCTTATGTCCCCAACACACCCAATACAATGGTAAGTTGTATAGGTGCACTAGTTCGGCGGAGAGATGGTGATACAAGTGCAATATGGATGGTAGATATAGGTTTTTGTAATCTGAAATTACAAAAACAGCAAGGTAACTAATGCTAAAAGTGAGCACGAACGGTATTGCAATGCGTGGAAACAAGGCCTAGGGTTCATACTTTCACTAGTGAAGTTCTCTCAACAATGATAACACAATTGGATCATATAACTAGCCCTCAACAAGCAACAAAGAGTCACTCCAAAGTCACTAATAGCGGAGAACAAACAAAGAGATTATTGTTGGGTACGAAACCACCACAAAGTTATTCTTTCTGATCGATCTATTCAAGAGTCCGTAGTAAAATAACACGAAGCTATTCTTTCCGTTCGATCCATCATAGAGTTCGTACTAGAATAACACCTTAAGATACATATCAACCAACACCCTAATGTCACCTAGATACTCCATTGTCACCTCAAGTATCTGTGGGCATGATTATACGATATGCATCACACAATCTCATAATCATCTATTCAACCAACACATATAACTTCAAAGAGTGCCCCGAAGTTTCTACCGGAGAGTCAAAACGTGTGCCAACCCATATGCATAGGTTCCCAATGTCATGAAACCCGCAAGTTGATCACCAAAACATACATCGAGTACTCACATGAATATCCAAACGTGTGCCAACCCATATGCATAGGTTCCAAATGTCACGAACCCGCAAGTTGATCACCACAGATAGACACATGCAAGACATACATCAAGTGTTCTCAAAGACTCAATCCGATAAGATAACTTCGAAGGGGAAACTCAATTCATTACAAGAAGGGAGAGGGGGAATAACATCATAAGATCCAACTATAGTAGCAAAGCCCGCGGTACATCGAGATCAAGACATCTCAAGAACACGAGAGAGAGAGATCAAACACATAGCTCCTGGTACATACCCTCAGCCCCGAGGGAGAACTACTCCCTCCTCATCATGGAGATCGCCGGGATGATGAAGATGGCCACTGGAGATGGATTCCCCCTCCGGCAGGGTGCCGGAACGGGCTCCAGATTGGTTTTTGGTGGCTACAGAGGCTTGCGGCGACGAAACTCCCGATCTAGGTTTCTTTTTGGGGGTTTCTGTATTTATAGGAATTTATGGCGGTGGAATTACGTCGGTTGGGCCCACGAGGAGGTCACAAGCCTGGTAGGTGCGACCTAGGGGGGGTGGCGCCTCCCGGGCTTGTGACTCCCTCGTGGCTCTTCTGGCCTTCTACCAAACCTTCGGGGGTCTCTTTTGGTCCAAAAAAATCATCGTAAAGTTTTATTCCATTTGGACTCCGTCTGAAAAAGGGTCAAAAACACGGAAAAAACAGAAACTGACACTTGGCACTGAGTTAATAGGTTAGTCCCAAAAAAGATATAAAATAGCATATTCATGCATATAAAACATCCAAAGTTGACAAGATAATAGCATGGAACCATAAAAAATTATAGATATGTTGGAGACGTATCAGAGTCTTAGTTAGATCAGAGAGTAGGTTTATTTTTTCTCCTCTTCTATGCTGTGGTGAGGTTCATGACTTAGGTTAATTCTACTCCTCTTCTCGCTCAAAATGTTTTATAGGATCACGCGGATATTTTTGGAATCTATATGATACCGATGTGACGGAGTTCTGTCTTGGTGCCTCCTGCTGTGTTGATTTTATTCCGAGGAGTTGAGCTCCAGGGAATTCTTTAGCACATCATTATCATTCAGATTTTTTAGTATCTTAGGACAGAGAATGTTTGAAATTGCTTCAATACTAGTAGTGGCGATATAACCCCGACATCCCCAGTACTGGTGCAGCGAGTTTGGGAGTACTGCCATACTTAGTATCGTTGTGATTACGAGGGTCTGAGGTAGATGAAGTTCCGAGATTTTGGTTATGTGTTGATGGATGTGATAAACTGGACGGGTTAATATAGGAGTTGAGTGATATATTACTCCTTGTATCCGTGGACCAGATTGCATGACCAAATTTTTGGGAGTTCTTAGGTGGGAACTCGGGTAGTTATTTATAGGACAGTCTTCCAACAGATGCATGATGTGAGGTTGGGATTCGACATTCAGTGGATTCGTTTGTTCACGGTCATCTTACAGCTATTCTTGTTGTGTCTTAAAGAG
Organism: Hordeum vulgare subsp. vulgare; assembly: GCF_904849725.1. Classification (NCBI taxonomy): domain Eukaryota; kingdom Viridiplantae; phylum Streptophyta; class Magnoliopsida; order Poales; family Poaceae; genus Hordeum; species Hordeum vulgare. The sequence goes on along the minus strand of NC_058522.1, from coordinate 425,139,539 downwards.
TCCTTGTAGCTTGCAACGACTCGGGGACACTTTGTATGTCATGTGCACCGCCTTGTACATGATGGCTACTGTAGGATAGAGCCCGTGCGATCATATCCACGAAAATATCTGATGGAATCTTTGTCATACATTTGTTCCGAGCAATCCTTGCTCATACTTGGTTTATGAGTGGCTTTGAATCAGATGTTGACAGCAGTTATTTTGAGGAAGCATTCTTACTAATTATAGTTCGAGTGCAATTGCTAAGTATTCTTGTTTAGATATTTTGTCTGTTGATTCAGCTTAATCTTTGAATTTTAATCTCTGGTCTAATGTTGTTGTCCGTCTCCAGGATGGCTCCACCAACTCGCAGAATCCGGGTCATGAGAGTGTTGATCCTCCACCACCCCCTCCTCCACCACGTCCTCCGCCACTGCCTCCTCCTCCTGAGGCATGGCAAGTTGTGATGGCTGCAACCAATGCAAACACTCATATGTTACTTCAGTTGTTGCAAGAGAGGAACAATCGACAACACGACAATTTCAACTATGGTGGACATCAATTTGCAACTTTGAATAAATTCCTGGCGAATCAGCCGAAGTCCTTCACTTCAAGTGACCAGCCATTCGATGCAGATGACTGGATTCGTGACACGAACAAGCACTTCGAGTGCAGTAATGTGTGACCACAGGACTTCGTCAAGTTTGCAAATTTTCAGCTCAAGGGTCACTCAACAGAGTGGTGGCAACCATTGAAGTATTCTAGAGGAGACAAAATGATCAGCTGGGATGATTTCTGCAGGGATTTCAGGGCTCACTATATTCTAGCTAGTTTCATGGAAGAGATGCGCGAGAAATTCAGGCGCTTGAAGCAAGGAGGTTCATCTGTGTACAAGTACAATGTGGAGTTCCAGGAACTGGCTCGTTATGCTAAACACGACATCCGAGATCAGAAGAGCAAGATTTATCAGTTCAGAGGTGGTGTGAAGGAAGACTTACAACTGGTCGTTACCTTGCACGAGCCTCTTGAGTTTGACTAGTTCTACAATTTGGCTCTTAGGGTCGAAGCGGCTTTGCTCAAAGTGGAAAACTCAAGCAAGCGTTTCAGAGATTCCAGTTCCTCGTCCTCAACTCAGGTGGTTCAGAAGCAACAGAAATATTGGGTGTCTCCTCCTCCTCGGCAGATTCAGCAGTTCAAGCAGTCAGGTGGTCGTGGTTCTTACGACCCACCCAACCCAACTTTCCAGCAAAGGTTTCAGCAGCAGAAGCAAGGGAATCCTCAAGTGCAATTCCGTCCATTGTCAGAGGTGACTTGTCACAAGTGTGGGCAGAAGGGTCATTACTCTAACAAGTGCACCACTCAGCAATGTCTTCCTCCTCCTCCTCCTCTAGTCAAGCCTGCAGGCAATGCAATGGTGAAGTTCAACCCCAAGTCTGCGAGAGTCAATATGGTGAATGCAGTTGAAGCAGAAAACTCCTCACATGTGATCATGGGTAATCTCTCAGCTCATGATATTCCTGTAAAGGTCTTGTTTGATTCTGATGCATCACATTCTTTCATATCATATTCGTTTGCGGTAAAGCATGATTTGCATCATGAAGAGTTGCCTAGGGCTTTAGATGCTATTTCTCTAGGGATGCTCACGAGTTCTCGTTGGTTTGTTCCCGATGTCTCTGTCAAGATGGGCGACTATTCCTTTTCGGCTTCTCCAATTGTCCTTGGCAAGTCCGATATTGATCTGATCCTTGGGATGAATTGGCTCGCGATGAACAAGGCGCATATTGATTGTCAAGCTAAAGAAGTCAAGATGACTCATCCTTTGGAGGACGTGATTATCTTCGCTGCTCATGATGACACGATCCGTCTGTTTTCCTTGAATGAGAAGGGTGAGATCTCTCCAATTTCTCAAGTCCTAGTGGTCTGTGAGTACGAAGATGTCTTTCCGGAAGAACTGTCAGGAATGCATCCGCACCGCGTAGTTGAGTTCGTAATTGAGCTTGAACCTGGGACTGAACGAGTATCCAAGCGACCATATAAATTGGGTCTAGAAGAGCTGAAAGAGTTGAAGAAGCAGCTTGATGAGCAAGAGCGTCTGGGTCTAATCAGACCAAGTTCATCTCCTTGGGGTTGTGGAGTTCCTTTTGTCAAGAAGTAGGATGGCACGGACCGAATCAGTGTCGGTTACCGTCCATTGAATAAGAAGACAATCAGAAACAAGTATCCACTTCCCAACATCAATGAATTGTTCGAGCAATTGAAAGGGGCCAAGATTTTCTGTAAGCTTGATCTCGAGATGGGCTATCATCAGATTCACATTCGTGAAGAAGACATTCCCAAGACTGCTTACAGGACAAGCTTTGGCTCTTATGAGTACACAGTGATGTCTTTTGGTCTCGCCAATGCTCAACCGACCTTCTGTCAGATGATGAATTATATATTCTCCCCATTCAAGAATGAATTTTTCTTGCTGTATCTTTATGACATTATGTTCTTTTCTGAAACTGAGAAGAGCATGAAGAGCATATCTGGCTTGTGCTTGATAAGCTAAGATAGCATAACTTCTATGCTAAGTTTTCCAAATGTGAGTTCTGGTTGAAAGAAGTTGTGTACCTTGGGCACATCATCTCTGCCAAGGGCATCAAAGTTGATTCGTCAAAGGTGCAGACCATTGTTGAGTGGGGACCTCCTCAGAACGTGAAGCAGCTTCAAAGCTTTCTCGGGCTTGCAAGCTATTGCAGAAGGTTCGTTGAGAACTTCTCCAAGATTGCTAAGCCTGGGCCTAACCTTCTTCAGAAGAGTGTGAAGTTTATCTCGTCTCTAGAGTGTCAGTTGGCCTTCGACACACTCGCAGAGAAGCTCACTTCTACTCCAGTCTTGACTCCTCCTGATGACTCCAAGCCCTATCAAGTGTTCGGTGATGCCTCTCTTCAAGGTCTTGGTGTAGTTATGATGCAAGAGAAGAAAGTGGTAGCTTATACCTCGAGGCAGTTGAAGCCAAGTGAAAAGAACTATCCCACTCATGATCTTGAGTTGGTGGCAGTGGTCCATGCTTTAATGACTTGGAGACATCTCTTGTTGGGCAGACAGGTTGAGGTCTATACCGATCACAAGAGTCTCAAATACATCTTCACCCATCCTAGTCTCAATCTTCGGCAAACTCGTTGTGTGGAAATGATCAAAGATTATAATCCGAGCATTGACTTCACTCCAAGCAAAGCAAATGTCATTGTAGATGCTTTGAGCAGAAAGGCTTACTACAACAGTCTCATTCTGAAGCCTCTCCAGCCTAATCTTTGTGAATCTTTCAGGAAGCTCAACCTTCAGATAACACCTCAGGGGTTTCTTGCTAATCTCCAGATTTCTCCTACCTTGGAAGACCAAGTCCAACAAGCTCAACTTCTTGATGTGACGGTGAAGAAAGTTAAGATTGGCTTGGCAAAGAGCATTCCGAAATATAAGTGCTTCCGTGTTGATGACAGAGATACCTTGTTCTTCGAGGACCGCCTTGTCGTTCCGAAAGGAGAGCTCAGGAAAGTTATCATGGATGAAGCCCATAATTCCCTTCTCTCTATACATCCAGGAAGCTCCAAAATGTATCAGGATATGAAGCAGACCTTCTCGTGGACTCGCATGAAACGTGAGATTGGTGAGTTTGTGAACGAGTGTGATGTGTGTCGCAGAGTGAAGTTGGAGCATCAACGTCTAGCAGGTCTCCTGCATCCCTTGCCTATACCCGAGTGGAAATTTGATCATATGGAAATGGATTTTGTCACTGGGTTTCCGAAGTCCAAGAAAGGCAACGGTGCCATCTTCGTCATCATTAACAAGTTGACCGAAGTTGCTCATTTCCTACTGGTCAAAGAGTCTATCTCGGTAGCTCAGCTGGCAGAGTTGTATACGTCAAGGGTAGTCTCATTGCACGGTGTTCCTATGCTCATTTCTTCAGATCGTGGAAGCGTCTTTACTTCCAAGTTCTGGGATTCCTTTGAGAATGCGATGGGTACTAAGATCCATTTCAGTACAGCTTTCCATCCTTAGACAAGTGGGCAACTTGAGAGAGTCAATCAGATCCTTGAAGATATGCTCAGAGCTTGTGTGATTTTTTTGGCATGAAGTGGAAAGATTGCCTACCATTTGCCGAGTTCTCAAAGAACACCAGCTTTCAAGCAAGCTCAGGCAGGGCCCCATTCGAGATTCTATATGGTAGGAAGTATCGTACCCCGCTCAATTGGTCAGAGACTGGTGAGCGTCAGATTCTTGGGAATGACATGATTGCTGAAGAAGAAGAAATGTGCCGTGTCATTCGGGATAATCTCAAAGAAGCTCAGTCCCGTCAGAAGAGCTACTACGATAGCAAGCATCGTGACATGACTTGTAAGCTCGATGATTTTGTGTATCTCAAAGTGTCTCCCATGAAGGGCACTCAGCGCATCGGCATCAAAGGAAAGCTTGCTCCTTGCTTTGTTGGTCCTTTCAAAATTGTTAGCAAGAGAGGCGATCTTGTATATCAGTTCGAGCTGCCATCCAACTTCGCCAATGTAGATGATGTGTTTCAGGTCTCTCAACCCTTGTGGGGACCCCGACTTATGAGTCTAGATCGCCGAATGAACATGCTCAGTGATCCGAGAGATCAATGCTCACCGGACACACAAATGCTGAATAATAAGAGTCTGACATCCAAGTACCGAAATATTACAACACATGACCAATAAGGTCAAGTTCACAAGGTAGGGCCTATAAGGCCAAATCACACTGATACAACTAGTAGCGGAAATCTTAGGGCTAAGCAGGTGCCCATGCCATCAGCCTACACCAACAGGCATTCTGACTGGGAAGCGTTCTAGTTCGTTGGGCCATCTCCGATGACGTACTCTTCTCCAAACTCCCGTCCTTCCATGTATGGTCAATAATATAACTAGTGGCAAGCCAATGAGTACTTTGAATGTACCCGCAAACAGTCCATGATATGAACAATGCATTTGATGGAATAACACTAACATGCGGTATTGGTGGATAACAACTTAACTATAAATAAACATGCTCATGGATGTGCAACATAAGCTAGATGGTATTTAGAACAACAGGTTATAGATATCAATATATGTGCTAAGGGGTGAACACTCCGGGTTCACCCGCTATGCCAAGTCACCAAACTTGGTCATATCAACTCATTCTCAGATAACACCATTAAACTCACACACACACACACACACACACACACACACACACACACACACACACACACACACACACACAAACACTTGGTTTATGCGGAAACAACTTGACGTAGTTTAAGGAGGATTACCCAACTTTCCTTGAACGTGGGCAAGATTATTCGAATAGTTTTAGACTCTGCAGAGGTTGTACGCTGTACCCACGAGATCCGGGAAACTTCTGTGTCATCCACGACTCGCGGTATATAACATACCCGAGGTAAGTACCCGATCATGCCTTCCCCTTACAATACTAGACAAAGAGATCCACTCGATTGTTACCCAGCCCACATGATGTACGTCTTACGACCATCGACTATGGAAATTATGATCCATGTGGAGGCCAACGGTGTGCTCGGAACACGTAAAAACGACATAGTCGCCCTACCTGGAAAGACCCCGTCACGAGAGTGACCACACATCACTCCCGCCACTAGTAATGTGGTTCTTTGCTAGCACTGACCAGAGTAATCAACAAAGCCCCGTCCCATAAAGGGGTAACGTGGTCGCACATGTAAGGTTGGGACGGTCGACACATCATAAATCTATTCCCATTTTCGAAACCACTCACACCAAAATACCCGGTGGACCACTTCACCAAAAGTGGCCACCTAACTCATCATCACCCTCAGGCATTAGTGGCACCCGATGGGGTTTTCATAAACCTTTGATATTTACCATCATCATGCTCATGCTACTACTATGCTTAGCTCTACTTATCAACATGATATCCGTGTGACCCTCATAGGTGGTAGGATCATGCTCAAAATGCAAGTGTTCTGGAGGAGCCATCGGTAACATCACTTCAATGATTTACCGATACTTATGATCATATGCAACTGAAATATTTGCTTTACTAGCATGCAATATAACATAAGCTCAAACATGGTCAAAGTGCTGCTTGCCTTGATTAGCTAAGTATCCGGGATCTTCAGGGTCTTCAAGTCCAACTCCTTCGTCAAACGTGGTTTCTATCGTCGTAATAAATAAAAAGCAGTAAGTACCTCACTCAAAAATCGATCACAAAGTCACTTTAAAAATGTTGTTTAATTCTGATAAATCCATATTATAATTTTAAAAATATTTGTCTCTGGTTTTAGTGAAAGGATTATTTCAAAATTAATTTAACACTAGAAAAACTATTCCAAATAACCTTTTTAATTATTATAAAACAGAAAGGTTGTCTCAAAAATTGTTCAAAAGGCTCTGTTAAATACTACTCATTTTTAGAAGAATTATGGTGGAAGAATAATAAAAATATATTGAATAATTATTTTTATAAAAATCTTTCAAAACTAGATTTAACACAAAAAGATAAGAGGCTATGCTCAGGCCTGTCTTGGCCTGAGGCTTGGGCTGGCCTAGCTAGCCAGCTAGCCAGCCAGCCCAGGCGCACGCGCAGCCAGGTTCAAACTTGACGCGTGGGCCCCTGCGATCACTGGTAGAGAGGAGAGAGAGGGGGAGATAGGAGCCACCGACAGGTGCGCCCCACCTGTCGAGGTTGTCTTCCACCTCGGGACAGGGAGGAGGGGAGGCTCGCCGGTGATGCTACCGATGGCCTTGAGCCCAACCAAGGGCAGAAATGGAACCAGCCTACCGTCGCCTACCTGTTGGTGGTCGAGAGGTCGACGGGGAGGCCCTGCTTCACCGGCGACCAGGTGCTACGACGGAGCAGTTTTGTGAGGTCGATGAATTGGGTGCTACGGGCGTGGATAAGCTCGGGGAGGTGATTGGGAAGCTCCCAATGGTTGCTAGGAACCCGTAGGAGGTGAAAGGAGCACCGGAGCTGGCCCGTAGCCTGAGATTGACGGTGCTCCGAAGCATGTGGGCCTCGGTCGATCTCGAGCACAGGAGCTCGCTGTGCTCAAATGTAGAGGCTAGGATTGGAATTCAGGCCCTGGAGAGGTGGGATGGAGGTGCTAGAGCGAGGGGGACGGGGTCTGGAGCTGCCCTGATGCATTGAGGTAGCCAGAGACTCGAAATGGCAACAGGGGGGAGGCTTGAACCGGTCGGGATGGCCACCTTAGCTTCGGGTGTGCCCAGCAGCGTGCCCTATGCTCACTTTTGGTATGCCACGGCATGCTGGCGCGCTCTAGTGTGCTTTGGCCTTGTCTGGGCTGTCCTCGGGCTTGGCTTGGAGATGCCTAGCCGTTTGGGAGATGAGGGGGTCACTGTTGCCTATGGGAGGAGAGGAAAGAAGAGATGCTAGTGCTGGACCAGAAGTTAGAATGAGGATTTTGGGGCCTTTTGCCTGGATTGAAAGAGGGGCCACTCTCCTGCAGTTGGGGAGTGGTGCTGGCTACTTGGTCAAAAGGTTTGGAGGGAAGAGCTTAAGGTAGCCTTTGTTTGGGCTGCATCTAGTGATTCTCAGATTCTAGGCCTTTTAAAATCTGAATCCCAAACAAACACGTTGGATTCTTGCTAAGCTCCCTAGAATCGATTCCAGAAAATGAACTGTGAGGCAAGCGAAGTTGGAAGCTGCGATTATTATGATCGTCGCGATTCTGGATTCTCCCACAAAAGAAAACGATTCGTTTGGAGGCCTTACCCCTGTTTTTAGTTCAAATTACAATGAATGTACCACGGAACCCTCACCCGAGCGATGGCGTCCCAGTCACTCTGTCGTCTCTCCCGAGTATTCCCCAAGCCGCCGCCATTGCTCGCCCCGTCTCCTCCGATCGTGCCCTGAGCTCCTTGTCATCCTCCTCGTACATCGGGTCAATGCCTAGGAGTTTTTGTGTTGTGGCAGTCGCCGGGAGACATCGCCGTCGTGCCTGAGTGGTCGTGTTCGCCGGCGTCATGACCGACGAGGCTTTGAGAGGAGACCGGGCGTAGGGGCCATCTGCGAGGGCGCCGAGGCCGGCTGGTAAACGACCACAACAGTGGATGAGTTGTTTCAAGGTCTGGATTGGAACAAGTTTTTGCATCAGTTCGTACTGGCAGATCTCTGATGGATAAACACAATCAGCTCGAATGACATACTTTAGAGAAGTATTCTGTACTCAGGGACATCATTGACATTGCACAACCCTTACAATTCCTACTGCTGTCTAATAAGAGGGCAAACAAATAGCCGGCTTCTGATTCTAAAGAATCCAAAGCTACAACCGATTCTCAGGAATACATAGCCTAAGTGATTTTCAAGAATCTGCAGCAAAAACAAAGGGGGCCTAAGTGTGGAGTGGGGTAGGAGCTGTTTTGCTATTATGGCAGTGGGTGTTCGACAGGTGTTTGGAGTAGCAACACCTCACCACTGGTGGTGAGAGTTAACAGGATTAGCTTGGGTGCAAAAATAAGATACTCCACCAAATTTCAGCCTCATTGGATGAGTTTGGCAATGCAAACTTGAAATCACCCCCTAAATGGCAGTTCTGTCCCTTCCAAGGGGAATGTGGATAGATTACCCCCTGCAAATCTCATTTCTGGCAGAGACTCCTGAAAGTGCATTATATCGACTAGAGGGGGGGGTGAATAGGAGATTTTTAGAATTTCATCACTGATGAAATTCCTTTTGAGGAAATTCCTCACTGATGACTAACTTACAGCGGAAACAATAAAGGATCCGGAGTGCAAAGTTTCACTACAACAGTTTTTCAGTATGAGGAATGTGAAAACAGATTGCACAGTAAGCAGGCATGTAGAAAACACATGAGGATTAACTAGCGTGAAGAATTTGGGGTTGAGGAATTTCAGAGAAAGTCTTCAGCAAATTCTTCAAATAGTGACAGTGGAAATCATCAACACATAATCTAAGGAATATAAAGAGTTGAGGAATTAGAACTCGTTTCATAGCGAAGACAGTAGTTGATGACCCAGTTCCAATTGCTGTGACAGTTGTACATTTGGTTTGGAGCGGCTTGGTATTGAAACCAAAAGACACACAGTCCCGGGACACAGAGTCCCTACCGTATTCTCCTTGGGCTAAGAACACACAGTCCGCACCCAACACTCGTGGTAAGTCTGCAGGGCAGACTTCCAAACCCTCACAAACTTGGTCACCCGACGATCCACAATTGACTGCTGGATTGCTCTAGACCATGACACCTAAACGTCTGGAGGATGCACAGTCCTCAAAGGTAAAAGGCTTCAGTCCCACACAGGAACAACTTCTTCAGTGATGCTCAATCACTTGGTTCTCGGTTTGTGGTTTGGTGTTTGGGGTATTTCCTCACTGATGAATTACTCTCGAAGAGTCTGAGGAATTGGGTTGCTCTTATGACAAGTGTCAGTTTCTAACGGAGCAGCCAACCAGCTAATGGTTGTGGGGGGCGGCTATTTATAGCCTGGGAGCATCCCGACATGATTTGACACTAATGGCCTTTAATAATATGACCGTTGGTGTGGATAAGACCAATGATGTGGCGTGGCCATCGAAACGGTCGGAACCCTCAACTGTGAGTGTCCTCATGTCACTCATATTCCTCACTTGAGGCTTTTGGTAGGATTAGGCTTGGGTTGAGCATCATGAGGAAATTCATTCCAATGTGTTACCTCGACCCCCTTTAACAGTACGGTGTTCCTATTACTCAAGTGTGAAGAAAACAAAACAGAAAGATGAAATCTTCATGTTTCACAGTCTTCAGAATGATTTTCTTCAGGACACACCGAATTCCTCAATTTCAATATGTTCATGAGGAATATCAATTTCATCGCAGATTCTTCGCGACTCAATTCTTCAACTTCAGACCAATTTCTTCAACCGAAGATATACATTTTTAGGGGTCGATATTCATCGAATATTTCAAACTCCTGAGCGACTTATAGATCCCGTGTACACTCGAGAACACATTAGAGACTTAACCTATAAGTCTTCAAACCACCAAAATCACTAAGGGGCACTAGATGCACTTACAATCTCCCCCTTTTTGGTGGTTGATGACAATTAGGTTAAGTCTTCAACAGGGATAATAATATGAAGTGTAAATACTCATTTGAGGAATTTGAAAACAAGATTCAGAGAGACTCCTCCTGAAGATGTGCATATCTTGAGGATTTTGCTTTTCACAGCGAATGCACATTGATGATTTATATCATGGAGATCTCCCCCTGAGTCTTGTAAATCATGCATACATATGACATATAGTATGAAGAAATTGAAGATGCATGATGACAAATGGTACCTGACGAATTCCAACATGCGTGCATTAAAATTTTGAGGAATAAGCATGCGAAGAAAAACGTTCAAAAACGTGAGAGTACCATCGGGCTTAAGTTACAACTCATTACATAAACACTTCAGAAGAGCCAAGAGTTTGTAACTTAAATATAGTTCATAAGCCCCAAAATATCCCGCTTGAAGACTAACTCTCAAGTTTCTCCCCCTTTGTCATCAAGTGACAAAAAGGGAAAAACTGAGGACTAACGCCCGTGAAGACTTCACTCCTTGGCAGTTGATGAAGATGCGTGAGGATTCTTGGGAGCAGTCTTCTTCCTTGGACCGGTGGCAGTGTCTTGTTGTTCTTCATCAGATTCAGCAGTGCGGAATGAAGAAAAAGAACTGTCCTCAAGGTCTGGAACTGGAATTGGCCTGAATTTCTTCTTTGGTGGCCACGACCAGTCAAAGTCTCGCACAAACTCGAATTCTTCAAGTTCTGCTGGAGTCTTCAAGTGTAGCCCAGGTGCAATCAAAAACCTCATGAAGATAATGATGGTTAAGCTTCACAACATTCTGCGTTTCATTGAGGGTTTTCACAATGGCGCCGAACTGGCGTTTGACCCGCTTGTGATTTCGATCCACCTTCTGGTGAAGACTGAGAAGAAGCTCTCTGGTATTCAGCACACGAGGAGCAACAGGGCTTGTAGGAAGAGTCTCAGTGTCATCCCATGAAGAATATGGTTCAGGCTTTCTGAACTGGCCATCAAGGGGCCTACGGCCTTCATCAATGACAGACTTGCCTTTTCCTTCAACAGGCTCGAAAGTCTTCTTGTTGACCCTGGTAGGAGGCATATAACCACCATGGTTGTTGCAATCAGCGTGAAAGTTGATGCCTGTCCTTGTCCTGATGAATCTCATGATCCATGGAGCATATATCTTGTGGTCAAAAGGACACATTGCATTGTCGGCCAAAGTTCTCAAGAAGAAATCATGTATGTTGATTGGAATACCATGAATGATGTTGAAGAGGATATTCTTCATGAGGCCTACGATATCTTCTTCATCATCGTGGCCCTTGATCGGTGCAAGAACGCTGCAGAGGATTCTGTAAACAGTCCTGTTGGAAATATGCCCTAGAGGCAATAATAAAATGGTTATTATCATATTTCCTTGTTCATGATAATCGTCTATCGTTCATGCTATAATTGTATTAACAGGAAACAGTAATACATGTGTGAATGAATAGATCACAATGTGTCCCTAGCAAGCCTCTAGTTGGCTAGCTCGTTAGTCAATAGATGATCATGGTTTCCTGATCATGGGCATTAGATGTCGTTGATAACGGGATCACATCATTGGGAGAATGATGTGATGGACAAGACCCAATCCTAAGCCTAGCACTAGATCGTATTGTTCGTATGCTAATGCTTTTCTAATGTCAAGTATCTTTTCCTTCGACCGTGAGATTGTGCAACTCCCGGATACTGTAGGAATGCTTTGGGTGTATCAAACGTCACAACGTAACTGGGTGACTATAAAGGTGCACTACGGGTACCTCCGAAAGTGTCTGTTGGGTTGGTACGAATCGAGATCGGGATTTGTCTCTCCGTGTGACGGAGAGGTATCTCTGGGCCCACTCGGTAGAACATCATCATGAGCTCAATGTGACTAAAGAGTTGGTCACACGATGACGTGCTATGGAACGAGTAAAGAGACTTACCGGTAACGAGATTGAACAAGGTATAGGTATACCGACGATCGAATCTCGGGCAAGTTCTATACCGACAGACAAAGGGAATCGTATACGGGATTAATTGAATCCTTGACATCGTGGTTCATCTGATGAGATCATCGTGGAGCTAGTGGGAGCCACCATGGGTATCCAGACCCCGCTGATGGTTATTTGCCAGAGAGGTGTCTCGGTCATGTCTGCCTGTCTCCCGAACCCGTAGGGTCTACACACTTAAGGTTCGATGACGCTAGGGTTATAGGGAATTGTTGTACAAGGTTACCGAAAGTTGTTCGGAGTCCCGAATGAGATCCCGGACATCACGAGGAGCTCCGGAATGGTCCGGAGGTAAAGATTGATATATAGGACGGATGGTTTCGGACACCGGAAGTGTTTCAGGCATCACCGGTAACGTACCGGGACCACCGAAGGGGGGCAACGACCCCAAGAGGCTAGATGGGCTAAGTGCAGGAGGGAACCAGCCCCTAGGTGGGCTGGTGTGCCTCCCACACCCAGCCCAATGCAAAAGTGGTGGGGAGAGGGGGCAACCCTAGGCGCAGGTGGGCCTTAGGCCCATCAGGTGGTGCGCCACACCTCTCCCACCCTAGCCGCCGCCCCCCTCTCCCATCTGGTGGCTGCCGGCCCCTAGGGAGGGAACCCTAGGGGTGGCGCAGCCCTCCCCCCTCCTCCTATAAATAGATGAGGACTCGGGGCTGTTGGGGACACCGTTTGATCTCTCTCTCGGCGCAGCTCTGCTCCTCTCCCTCCTCCTCTCTGCCGGCGCTTGGCGAAGCCCTGCCGGGAGACCTCGTCTCTCCACCGACACCACGCCGTCGTGTTGCTGGACTTCTTCCCCAACCTCTCCCTCCTCCTTGCTGGATCAAGGTGCGGGAGACGTCACCGGGCTGCACGTGTGTTGAACGCGGAGGTGCCGTTGTTCGGCACTAGATCGGAATCGCCGCGAGTACGACTCCATCAACCGCGTTCTAGCAACGCTTCCGCTTAGCGATCTTCAAAGGTATGAAGATTCTCTTACCCCTCTCTCGTTGTTGGTCTCTCCATAGGAAGATCTGAACATGCGTAGGAAAATTTTGAATTTATGCTACGTTACCCTTCAGTGGCATTCGAGCCAGGTTTTCTATGCGTAGATTCTATGCACGAGTAGAACACAAAAGTTGTGGGCGATGGTTTGCCAATTTGCTTGCCATTACTAGTCTTATTCTTTTCCGGCGGTATTGTGGGATGAAGCGGCCCGGACCGACCTTACACGTACGCTTACGTGAGACTGGTTCCACCGACAGACATGCACATCGTGCATAAAGGTGGCTAGCGGGTGTCTGTCTCTCCCACTCTAGTCGGATTGGATTTGATGAAAAGGGTCCTTATGAAGGGTAAATAGCTTTGGCATATCATTGTTGTGGCTGTCACATAGGTAAGAAGGCGTTCTTGCTAGAAACCCAAATCAGCCACGTAAAACTTGCAACAACAATTAGAGGACGTCTAACTTGTTTTTGCAGGGTTTGACATGTGATGTGATATGGCCAAAGTTGTGATGTTGCATGTATGATGTATGAGATGATCATGTTATTGTAATAGGTTTCACGACTTGCATGTCGATGAATATGACAACCGGCAGGAGCCATAGGAGTTGTCTTAATTTATTGTATGAGATGCAACGCCATGTGCTTACTATTTTACTTCATTGCTAACGGTTAGCCATAGTAGTAGTGATAGTAGTAGTTGGCGTGACGACTTCACGGAGACACGATGATGGAGATCATGATGATGGAGATCATGGTGTCACGCCAGTGACGATGATGATCATGCGATGCCTGAAGATGGAGATCGAAAGAGCAAAGATGATAATGGCCATATCATGTCACTATATGATTGATTGTGATGTTTATCATGTTTTACATCTTATTGCTTAAAACGACGGTAGCATAATAAGATGATCCCTCTTAAAATTTCGAGAACGTATTCCCCTAAGTGTGCACCGTTGCGAAGGTTCGTTGTCTCGAAGCACCACGTGATGATCGGGTGTGATAGATTCTAACGTTCGCATACAACGGGTGTAAGCCAGATTTATACACGTGAAACACCTAGGTTGACTCGACGAGCTTAGCATGTACAGACATGACCTCGAATACAAGAGACCGAAAGGTCAAACATGAGTCGTATGGTTGAATACGATCAGCATGAAGTTGCTCACCATGGTGACTAGTCCGTCTCACGTGATGATCGGACACGGGTTAGTCAACATGGATCATGTATCACTTAGATGACTAGAGGGATGTCGATTTAAGTGGGAGTTCATACTTAATTTGATTGAATGAACTTAATTGTCATGAACTTAGTCTAAAAGTTGTCTTTATAAATATTGTAGATGTCCAACGTCAACCTCAACTTCAACGCATTCCTAGAGAAAAACAAGCTGAAAGATGATGGTAGCAACTATGCGAACTGGGTTCGCAACTTGAAGCTCATCCTTGAAGCAGCTAAAAAGGCTTATGTCCTTAATGCGCCGCTAGGTGACCCTCCCGCTCCCGCAGCAGCCCAGGACATTCTGAACGTCTGGCAAGCGCGGACTGATGACTACTCTCTGGTCAGGTGTGGCATGTTATACAGTTTGGAAACAGGGCTCCAAAGGCGTTTTGAGCAACACGGGGCATATGAGATGTTCCAAGAGCTGAAGCTAGTTTTTCAAGCTCATGCCCGTGTCGAGAGATATGAAGTCTCCGACAAGTTCTTTAGCTGTAAGATGGAGGAGAACAGTTCTGTCAGTGAGCACATACTCAAAATGTCTGGGTTACACGGTCGTGTGACTTCACTTGGAGTCGAACTTCCGGATGATGCTATAATTGACAGAATCCTCCAGTCTCTCCCACCAAGCTACAAAGGCTTTGTGCTTAACTACAACATGCAAGGGATGGAGAAGACCATTCCCGAGTTGTACTCGATGCTCAAATCTGCAGAAGTAGAAATCAAGAAAGAGCATCAAGTGTTGATGGTCAACAAGACCACTAGTTTCAAGAAAGGCAAGGGTAAGAAGAACTTTAAGAAAGACGGCAAAGCTGTTGCCGCGCCCGGTAAGCCAGATGCTGGAAAGAAGAAAAAGAACGGACCCAAGCCTGAGACTGAGTGCTTCTATTACAAGGGAAAGGGTCACTGGAAGCGGAACTGCCCCAAATACTTAGCGAACAAGAAGGCCGGCAACGTTAAAGGTATATTTGATATACATGTTATTGATGTGTACCTTACCAGCGCTCGTAGTAGCTCCTGGGTATTTGATACCGGTGCTGTTGCTCACATTTGCAACTCAAAGCAGGAACTGCGGAATAAGCGGAGAGTGGCCAAGGACGAGGTGACGATGCGCGTCGGGAATGGTTCGAAGGTCGATGTGATCGCCGTCGGCACGCTACCTCTAGATCTACCGTCGGGATTAGTTTTAAACCTTAATAATTGTTATTTAGTACCAGCTTTAAGCATGAACATTGTATCAGGGTCTTGCTTAATGCGAGACGGCTACTCATTTAAGTCAGAGAATAATGGTTGTTCTATTTATATGAGTGATATGTTTTATGGTCATGCTCCGCTGGTGAATGGTTTATTCTTGATGAATCTCGATCGTGATGTTACACATATTCATAGTGTGAGTACCAAAAGATGCAAAGTTGATAATGATAGTCCCACATACTTGTGGCACTGCCGCCTTGGTCATATCGGCGTTAAGCGCATGAAGAAGCTCCATACTGATGGACTATTAGAGTCTCTTGACTTTGAATCATTTGACACATGCGAACCGTGCCTCATGGGCAAGATGACTAAGACTCCATTCTCAGGAATAATGGAGAGAGCAACCGACTTATTGGAAATAATACATACTGATGTGTGTGGTCCAATGAACGTTGAAGCTCGCGGTGGTTATCGTTATGTTCTCACTCTCAACGATGATTTGAGTAGGTATGGGTATATCTACTTGATGAAGCACAAATCTGAGACGTTTGAAAAGTTCAAGGAATTTCAGAGTGAGGTTGAGAATCAACGTGACAGAAAAATTAAATGTCTACGATCTGATCGTGGAGGAGAATATTTGAGTCACGAGTTTGGCACACACCTAAGGAAGTGTGGAATCGTTTCACAACTGACGCCGCCTGGCACACCGCAACGCAACAGAGTGTCTGAACGTCGTAATCGCACTTTATTAGATATGGTACGATCTATGATGCCTCTCACCGACTTACCGCTATCATTTTGGGGATACGCATTAGAAACTGCAGCATTCACTTTAAATAGGGCACCGTCTAAATCCGTTGAGACGACACCGTATGAACTATGGTTTGGCAAGAAACCTAAGTTGTTGTTTCTTAAAGTTTGGGGCTGCGATGCTTATGTGAAGAAACTTCAACCAGAAAAGCTCGAACCCAAAGCGGAGAAATGCGTATTCATAGGATACCCTAAGGAAACTATTGGGTATACCTTCTATCTTAGATCCGAAGGTAAAACCTTTGTTGCCAAGAACGGATCCTTTCTAGAGAAAGAGTTTCTCTCGAAAGAAGTAAGTGGGAGGAAGGTAGAACTTGATGAGGTAATTACACCCCCTCTCGAACAGGAAAGTAGCGCAGTACAGGAAGTTGTTCCTGTGGCGCCTACACCGACTGAAGAGGAAGTTAATGATGATGATCATGAAGCTTCGGATCAAGTTACTACTGAACCGCGAAGGTCCACAAGGCTACGCTCCGCACCAGAGTGGTACGGCAACCCTGTGATGGAAATCATGTAGTTAGACAACGGTGAACCTTCGAACTATGAAGAAGCGATGGCGGGCACAGATTCCAACAAATGGCTTGAGGCCATGAAATCCGAGATAGGATCCATGTATGAGAACAAAGTATGGACTTTGGTGGACTTGCCCGATGACCGGCTAGCCATAGAAAATAAATGGATCTTCAAGAAGAAGACTGATGCAAACGGTAATGTAACCGTTTACAAAGCTCGACTTGTCTCAAAGGGTTTTCGACAAATTCAAGGAGTTGACTACGAAGAGACTTTCTCTCCCGTAGCGAAGCTGAAATCAGTCCGAATCATGTTAGCAATTGCCGCCTTTTATGATTATGAAATTTGGCAAATGGACGTCAAAACAGTGTTCCTTAACGGGAACCTTAAGAAAGAGTTGTATATGATGCAAGCAGAAGGTTTTGTCGATCCTAAAGGTGCTAACAAAGTATGCAAGCTCCAGCGCTCCATCTATGGGCTGGTGCAAGCATCTCGGAGTTGGAACATTCGCTTTAATGAGGTGATTAAAGCGTTTGGGTTCATACAGGTTTATGGAGAAGCCTGTGTGTACAAGAAAGTGAGTGGGAGCTCTGTAGCTTTCCTCGTACTATATGTGGATGACATATTATTGATGGGGAATGATATAGAGATGTTGGAGAGCATAAAGGCCTATTTGAACAAGAGTTTTTCAATGAAGGACCTTGGAGAAGCTGCATACATATTAGGCATCAAGATCTATAGAGATAGATCGAGACGCCTCATAGGTCTTTCGCAAAGTACATACCTTGACAAGATATTGAAGAAGTTCAATATGGAAAACTCAAAGAAAGGGTTCTTGCCAGTTTTGCAAGGTATGAGATTGAGTAAGACTCAGTCGCCGACCACGGCAGCAGATAGAGAGAAGATGAGTTCTGTCCCCTATGCTTCAGCCGTGGGCTCTCTAATGTATGCCATGCTGTGTACAAGACCTGATATAAACCTTGCCATAAGCTTGGTAGGGAGGTACCAAAGTGATCCCGGTACGGAACACTGGACAGTGGTCAAGAATATCCTTAAGTACCTGAAAAAGACTAAGGAAATGTTTCTCGTTTATGGAGGTGACGAAGAGCTCGTCGTAAAGGGTTACGTCGACGCTAGCTTTAACACAGATCCGGATGACTCTAAGTCACAGACCGGATACGTATATGTGTTGAATGGTGGGGCAGTGAGCTGGTGCAGCAGCAAGCAAGAAGTCGTGGCAGCATCTACATGTGAAGCTGAGTACATAGCTGCTTCAGAAGCGGCTCATGAAGGAATTTGGATGAAGGAGCTCATCACCGACCTTGGAGTGGTTCCAAGCGCGTCGGGTCCTATGACACTCTTCTGTGATAACACTGGAGCCATTGCCATAGCCAAGGAGCCCAGGTTTCACCGGAAGACGAAGCACATCAAGAGCCGCTACAACTCCATCCAGGACCATGTCCAGAGTGGAGTGATAGATATTTGTAAAGTACACACGGATCTGAATATTGCAGACCCGTTGACTAAACCACTTCCACGAGCAAAACATGATCAACACCATGATGCTATGGGTGTTCGATACATCACAATGTAACTAGATTATTGACCATAGTGCAAGTGGGAGACTGTTGGAAATATGCCCTAGAGCCAATAATAAAATGGTTATTATCATATTTCCTTGTTCATGATAATCGTCTATCGTTCATGCTATAATTGTATTAACAGCAAACAGTAATACATGTGTGAATGAATAGATCACAATGTGTCCCTAGCAAGCCTCTAGTTGGCTAGCTCGTTAGTCAATAGATGATCATGGTTTCCTGATCATGGGCATTAGATGTCGTTGATAACGGGATCACATCATTGGGAGAATGATGTGATGGACAAGACCCAATCCTAAGCCTAGCACTAGATCGTATTGTTCGTATGCTAATGCTTTTCTAATGTCAAGTATCTTTTCCTTCAACCGTGAGATTGTGCAATTCCCAGATACCGTAGGAGTGCTATGGGTGTATCAAACGTCACAACATAACTGGGTGACTATAAAGGTGCACTACGGGTACCTCCGAAAGTGTCTGTTGGGTTGGTACGAATCGAGATCGGGATTTGTCACTCCGTGTGACGGCGAGGTATCTCTGGGCCCACTCGGTAGAACATCATCATGAGCTCAATGTGACTAAAGAGTTGGTCACACGATGACGTGCTACGGAACGAGTAAAGAGACTTACCGGTAACGAGATTGAACAAGGTATAGGTATACCGACGATCGAATCTCGGGCAAGTTCTATACCGACAGACAAAGGGAATCGTATACGGGATTGATTGAATCCTTGACATCGTGGTTCATCTGATGAGATCATCGTGGAGCTAGTGGGAGCCACCATGGGTATCCAGACCCCGCTGATGGTTATTGGCCAGAGAGGTGTCTCGGTCATGTCTGCCTGTCTCCCGAACCCGTAGGGTCTACACACTTAAGGTTCGATGACGCTAGGGTTATAGGGAATTGTTGTACGAGGTTACCGAAAGTTGTTCGAAGTCCCGGATGAGATACCGGACGTCACGAGGAGCTCCGGAATGGTCCGGAGGTAAAGATTGATATATAGGACGGATGGTTTCGGACACCGGAAGTGTTTCGGGCATCACCGGTAACGTACCGGGACCACCGGGACCACCGGAGGTGGTCCCGGGGGAGCACCGAAGGGGGGCAACGACCCCAAGAGGCTAGATGGGCTAAGTGCGGGAGGGAACCAGCCCCTAGGTGGGCTGGTGTGCCTCCCACACCCAGCCCAATGCGCAAGTGGTGGGGAGAGGTGGCAACCCTAGGCGCAGGTGGGCCTTAGGCCCACTAGGTGGTGCGCCACACCTCTCCCACCCTAGCCGCCGCCCCCCCTCTCCCATCTGGTGGCCGCCGGCCCCTAGGGAGGGAACCCTAGGGGTGGTGCAACCCTCCCCCCTCCTCCTATAAATAGATGAGGACTCGGGGCTGTTGGGGACACCGTTTGATCTCTCTCTCGGTGCAGCCCTGCTCCTCTCCCTCCTCCTCTCTGCCGGCGCTTGGCAAAGCCCTGCCGGGAGACCTCGTCTCTCCACTGACACCACGCCGTCGTGTTGCTGGACTTCTTCCCCAACCTCTCCCTCCTCCTTGCTGGATCAAGGTGCGGGAGACGTCACCAGGCTGCACGTGTGTTGAACGCGGAGGTGCCGTTGTTCGGCACCAGATCGGAATCGCCGCGAGTACGACTCCATCAACCGCGTTCTAGCAACGCTTCCGCTTAGCGATCTTCAAAGGTATGAAGATGCTCTTACCCCTCTCTCGTTGCTGGTCTCTCCATAGGAAGATCTGAACATGCGTAGGAAAATTTTGAATTTATGCTACGTTACCCTTCAAGTCCTTGGTTCATATTTGAGCTCATGGATGAGGAAGGTTTTTCTCGGTGGTTGCCCTTTAGCCAAAGGCTTCATGAGGACTTCCATCATTCCATTGGGCAGCTCACGCTCATCATAAATCTTCACGGCTTGTTCTGAGGGAATTGACACTGGCAGTTCACGCAGGAGCTCAATGGCTGGAGCCTTGTAGTGTGTGTTTTGCGTTATCCAGTCAAACACCCAGGTGTTGGTATCTGCAGGATCTCCAGATATGTGAAGAGTGGCATAAAATTGGAGAATAAGCTCACTGTTCCAGTCACATATATCAGAGCACATTGGGAGGAGTCCAACTTCATGAAGGACGTTGAGGACTGGAGCCAGGCATGGTATTTCTTCAAGCTCAACATGAGGAACATGCGTGTGCTGGAAAATCTTGTTTCTTCTACATAGCACAGAGGCATAGTAATTGAGCTGTGTCCTCGTCCAAAACTTCAGATGCTTGATGCGAGGCTTGTCATAGGGATTTTCTCCGATGAAGAACATGCGTTCTTCAAAGAAGGCCTCCTTTTGAAACTTTGGCCGTCTTGAGAGCGGCTGACGCTGCATGGGCTGAAGGTTTGGCTGTTGGACCTGAGGGGAAACAACAATTGCAGACTCTGGATTGAGGACGATGAAGGTATTGTCTTGGTCCGGTGCATTTTCCTCAGCATGGTCCTCAGGGTGAGGAATTTCATCAACTTGAGCTTCAGGCTGAGGAGCATGCTCTTGTTGTGCTTCAGGCTAAGGAATGGGATCTGGCTGATCTTCAGGCTGAGTAATCTGATCTGGCTGAGCCTCAGGGTGAGGAATGTCGTCAACTGGAGCATCCTGTTGAGGGTTTTGCTCCGGAGGAGGAATGGGTTCATCCTGAGCCTTAGTTTGAGGATCTTGCTCAGAACTCTGAATTTCATCAGCTTGAGGATTTTTCACTTTGTTCTTCCTCAGTTTGCTTGGTGACAGAGCCAGATTCATCAGCTGGTGTAGCTGATCCTTGTGTAGTTTCTACATGAGGAATGGAGGGCTGAGGACTGTCGTCAATGCGAATTTCTTCGTCAGTATGTTCCTTAGATGCAGCATCCTTCATTTCCTCATCAGGCCCTTGGTCCTGGTCTTCGCTTGCGAAGGTAACCATTTCATAAGACAGAGCGTTGTTGAGTGGTACGGGATCCAGTGGAGCATTTTCTTCAAGTGCTTTGAGGCGCTTGGCCTCAGTGTGTTCTTCTGCTGAAGAGGCCTTTCTCTTCTTGGCTTCCTTTTTAGCAGCTCTTGTCTTCTTCACGTTTGATGCAGACGGAGTCATCTTCTTCACCTTTGAAGCTTTTTGTGAAGGTGTTTTCTCAGCAGATTCATCAGCTGGCTTTGAGGAACCAGCTGGAGCAAAGTCATCAGCTGGCTTTGAAGCAGCAGCTAGAACAAATTCATCAGCTGGCTTGGAAGCAGCAGCTGGAGCTGGGTCTGTCTCACTAACTGTAGCTCATTCATCAGCTAGATTTTCAGTCGTGATTTCCTCAATTTCCGGTTCATCCACACGGCTTTCTTGAGGGATTTCCTCAGCTTGAGCAGTTTCATCTGCTGGTTCTTCAATCAGAGGCTGAGGAGTTGGTACTGAGGGGCAGCTTTCTTGTTGTAGTCCTTAACAACTTCAGTAGCAAGTTGATGAAATTGCTTTTGAGACTTTGACGGTGAGAGAGCTTGGAGTACTTATTTGTCAAAATCTTCAACTCTGCCTGTGTTGACACAAGATCATCAGGCGTCAGATTGAGGAGATTCTGCTTGAGGAATTTCTCCTTCTTGAGCTTAGCCACCTTGGCCTGTTTAGCTTGTTGCTCCTTCCACTTGGCCTCGTTGATGAATGTGGCCACCATGTGGCTGATGCCAGGGGGAAGTTTCAAATCATCAAGTGGTGTGTTGGGGTCCTCATACCAGATATTGATGTAGTCTAGGAGGACTTTTGGGTCCATGGCCAGAGGACTGGAGCTGCCAGAAGCTTGGGCCACCCTCTCTTGCTTGTTTCTGATCATTGCTTGCAAAGTTTCATCATCAAATTCATCACTACCTTCTGATGCAGAAGGGACCGTGATGATTTTGCTTGGACTGGGTCTTGTTCCTCTCCCAGCAGTCACCTTAGTCTTCAGAGGAGTTGGTGAAGACTTTGTCTCCGAGTTGGTTGCAGCTGGTAGTGAGGAGCTGGAGGTAGTGGGAAGTGGCTTCATGACCGGCTTGTGTTCAGGTTTTGAAGCCTGTGGTGGTGCTGAGGATTTTGGTGCTGAGGGTTTTGGTGCTGATGGTTTTGGAGCTGATGCTCAAGCTGTTTTCTCTTGAGGCTTTGAAGCCTTTGGTTTTGGTGGCACAAACTTTTGTTGAGGAATTGCCGAGCCAGAAGTCTCAGCAGCAGAGGAAGTAGCGGGAGTTGAAGCAGCAGCAGATGATTCGTTGAATTTCCTCACAGCAGCCTCTGCCTGCTTCTTGAGCTTTGCCAAGTGTTTTTCCTTTTCATCAGGATAATCATCAAGCATCTTGAGGCTTGAGGGATGTGCTTCTTGATAATCCTCAAGTGGAGTCCGTTTGCCGAGAGGCTTCAGAGCGAATTTCTTCGCATATTTGGGAGTGACGAATCTGTACTCCTTCCACTCCTTAGCCCATTGGCGTTCTATCTTCTGAAGCTGAATCTTTCTCTTGGGCATAGTTTCATTTTCATCAGGAGTGCAGTAATCCAAGTATAGATCCTCAGGGATATCTACTGCTATGTTCTGCTCAAGTTTCTTGCCTCCCTTTTGCTTCCTGTCATCCTCCATTTTCTTCAGGTGAGGATTTTGCTGATGAGATTGAACTCTTGAGGACTCTGATGAGACTTGAAGATTTTCTTCAATAAACGCTGCAAATGAGTTAATTTGATGAGAACCGAGAGATTCATCAGCTGACATGTGTGTACCTGTGAACAGAGTATAGTTGCGAGGAATGTGGAGAGGTCATATGCGTTCTCAGATTTGAAGAAAATGAAATTTTTTGACAGTTGAGGAATTTGACCAGTGGTTGAGGAATTCGCCTAAGCATACTGTTCTTGGGTTCGAGAGTTGTACAGATCGAAAATGCGCACAACTGAGGAATCTCATGAAAATCTTAGATGCTTAGTGAAGTTCATCAATAGTGTGGTGATAGGCAGTGTTTGAGGAAAAGAAACGGATGGATTCTTGAAGAAAAACAGATTTCACATCACAGAGGTAAAATAGTAGATCAAACTTGCTGTAAAAATAGGGTTTTTATTTACCCTAGATGGCGCGCACGAAGAACAGAGAAGAGTAGCAGGGAGAAGCTCTTTCGGTGCGTGTCCAATGCGCCCTAACCCGACAACAGAGGACGTCTACGGCAGCGACGGACGAGGATAGTCCGACTCCGGCGTGGTTTCGGCGATGGAAAAGTTCAGGCAGTGAAGCTCTTCTTCGCCGACGTCGAGACTTCCAGCGGTGGCGCTAGGGTTCGGGGCTTTGCTGTAGCAGGAGAGCGATGGAGCGAAGAAGTGTTTACCGAGGGGGATGGGGACATATTTATAGCCAGACAGTTACGATTGACGTGAAGAAATCGGACCAAATAGCCCATGCCTCTACGTCTCCGCAGGACACGTGTATCTTACGAGAAAAGTGGTGGAGATCATGGAGATCGTGGTTATCCGAACAAGGAAAGTGGGGTTCAGTTACTGTTAAAAAAAATATTTTTGAAGTTTTGAGGATTTTGTTACAAAATCATCAGCTGACAAGAACACAGTGAGGATTTTGAACAAAGTTTCAAGTAGAACGCATATGAAGAATTGAATAGACTGGATGAGAATAGCATAGAGGGAAAGTAGGGTCCGATCACATACACTTAGATGAAATATCAACTTGAAGAAATAGCTATAAGTGAATGCTGTTGAGGACTTGAAATCACAGTCTATCTAGGTAAGCGAAAGTCATCAAGTGTTTTTTGAAGATTTGACTAACTTGAGGATTTTGTGATAAATCGTCACAATGATGAAATTCAGTTTTGAAGAAAAATGATTTTGAAGAACAACTGTTTTGAAGAAAATCAAATTTTGAGAAAATGGAACTTTGAAGAAAATCAACTTGAAGAATTTCACGTTGGGCGGTGGCGTGACCCACCATATAAGAATGTTGATTACAGACGCCGCGTACAATTATCGTAGGGCCCTGAGAATCAATTTCTTTGTTGATTTCTTCACACTCAGAGTGATATTCTTCATTAGTTGAAGAAAATCGATTCATCGTGTGTTGCACATCTAAGTCATCAATTTTGCATAAGTGTTAGGATGTGTGCATGTTTTTACAAAACATTTGAAGATTCTAAGATATTTAGCTCACACCGGAACTTGCAAAACCTTTTCTCATCCAAGGTCTTAGTGAAGATATCTGCTAGTTGATCATCAGTCTTCACATGGTCGATGAGGATATTTCCCTTGAGCACATGGTCCCGAAGAAAATGATGACGAATCTGGATGTGCTTGGTCTTCGAGTGTTGTACTGGGTTGTATGCAATCTTGATTGTGCTCTCATTGTCGCAGTAGAGAGGCACATTCTTCATGTTGATGCCGTAGTCCTTGAGGGTTTGCTTCATCCATAGCAATTGAGCACAACATGAACCAACAACAATGTACTCAGCTTCGGTAGTGGAGAGTGATACGCAGTTCTGCTTCTTTGAGGACCAGCAGACTAGTGATCTTCCGAGGAAATGGCATGTGCCAGAGGTTGACTTGTGATCCACACGGTCACCAGCATAGTCAGAATCAGAAATACCCTACTAGATGAAGATTTGAGCCCTTGGGGTACCATAATCCTAGTGTTGGTGTGTGAGCTAAGTATCGAAGAATATGCTTCACAGCCTTATGGTGTGATTCCTTCGGTTTTGCTTGAAAACGTGCACACATGCAAACACTAAGCATTATATCTGGCCTAGATGCACATATATACAATAAAGAGCCAATCATAGAGCGATATACCCGCTGATCGAATTCTTTACCATTTTCGTCAGTGCAGAGATGGCCGTTGGTAGGCATTGGAGTCTTGGCACCTTTGCATTCATGCATGTCGAATTTCCTCAGAACATCCTTGAGGTATTTCTCCTGAAATATGAAGATTCCATTGCGTTGTTGACAAATTTGAAGACCTAAGAAGAATTTCAGCCCCCCCATCATAGACATCTGATATTCTTCACTCATCATGTAAGCAAATTCATCACTGTATCGTTTGTCAGTACAACCAAATATAATATCATCGACATATATCTGGCACACAAATAGCTCATTATCATAGGATTTAGTGAAAAGAGTTGGATTGAGTGAACCAGGTTTGAAGCCTTTCTTCATGAGGAATTCCTTCAATGTATCATACCATGCCCGAGGGGCTTGCTTGAGACCATAGAGCGCCTTTTTGAGTATGAAGAATTTTTCTGGATTCTTTGGATCCTCAAAACCTGGGGGCTGAGCAACATATACTTCTTCCTCAAGCTTACCATTGAGGAATGCACTTTTCACATCCATTTGATATAATATGATGTTATGATGATTAGCATAAGCAAGTAGTATTCGAATAGCTTCAAGTCTAGCAACAGGTGCAAAAGTTTCATCGAAATCTATTCCTTCAACCTGGGTGTAGCATTGGGCTACAAGTCGTGCCTTATTCCTCACCACTTGACCATCCTCATCTTGCTTGTTTCAGAAAATCCACTTGGTTCCGATGATATTGTGCTTGTGAGGATCTGGTCGTTTGACGAGCTCCCATACGTCATTCAGCTTGAATTGAAGAAGTTTGTCTTGCATAGCTTGGATCCACTCCGGTTCCAGGAAAGCCTCAACAACTTTTGAGGGTTTTGTGATAGATACAAAGGAGAAATGCCCACAAAAGTTAAATAAGTGTGAAGCTTTTGAGCGAGTGAGAGGACCTGGTGCGTTGATGTCATCGAGGATTTTGTCAAGTTCTACTTCATTTGCAATCCTCGGATGAGCTGGTTGAAGATTTCGTCTAGGCTGAGGAAGTGGTTCTGGAGCAATTTCCTCAGGAGCACCTTCTTGATTTTCATCAGTGATGGGGATGGTTTCTTCATCAATTTCCTCAGTTGGAACAATGTCTTCAGTAGGTTTGAGATTTATTGCTTCCTCAGGAGACAACTTATCTGGATCAGAAGGCAATTGCTCTCTTTGTGAGTCGTTAGTTTCATCGAACCGCACATCTACAGTCTCAACAACTTTGTTGTGATAGTTGTTGAAGACTCTGTAGGTGTGCGAGTCCTTTCCATAACCGAGCATAAAACCCTCATGTGCCTTAGGTGCAAATTTTCAGCTATGGTGAGGATCTCTAATCCAACATTTTGCACCGAAGACTTTGAAATAACCTACATTGGGTTTCTTATCAGTGAGGAGTTCATATGAGGTTTTCTTGAGGAATTTGTGAAGATATACCATGTTGATGATATGGCATGCAGTGTTGATTGCTTTAGGCCAAAAACGACGAGGAGTCTGATATTCTTCAAGCATGGTTCTTGCCATCTCAACCAGAGTCCTGTTCTTACTTTCGACGACACCGTTCTGTTGAGGAGTATAAGGAGCAGATAATTCATGAGTAATACCAAGTTCATCAAGATAATCATCAAGACCAGTGTTTTTGAACTCTGTTCCATTATCACTCCTGATATGTTTGATCTTGATGCCGAAGTTCGTCGAGGCCCTTGAAGAAAATCGTTTGAAGATTTC